>NC_056741.1:129323156-129620656 GCF_019279795.1 Protopterus annectens
AATCAATGCAAAAAAAAATTAAAAAGTTAAAATGCCAAAAAAAATATATATATATCAATCAGTGATATATTTCCAGACTTTTGAGAATCCCACTTCAGCCAGAAAACCAGGTGTGTCTAACAATGTATGAAACAATTTACAAACAGAACCTATTTTTAAACCCGCATGCCTTGAAGCAAAAAGATACCACAAAAGCTGTTTGACCAGTTTTATAAACTCCACTACAGGAATAGCGGGTAACCATTTTTTGGACAGATTGGAAAAAGCAAACAATGCCAGAAAATATTTAAAATAATTCAGTCAGGCAAAAAAGTAAGTCAGTCAGGCAAAATTAAGACAATGCAGAACTCTGAAAGGTTAAAATGTCAAGCAACACACCTATCAATCAGTGATATGTTTAAAGATTGTTTGACAATCACACTTCAGCCATGACACCATGATTTTCCAACAGTGGATGCAAGAATTCACAAACAGAAAGTATTTTTAAATCAGAAAGCCTAAAGCAATCAGATAACACAAAACCTGTTAGTCCACTATTATAACATCCACCACAGGAAAAGGGCGGAACCGGTTTCAGGACAGATGGGAAACAGCAAACAATGCCAGAAAATATTAAAAAGATTAGGTCAGTCAAAAAAATAAATCAGTCAGGCAAAATTAAGACAATGCAGATCTCTGAAAGGTTAAAATACCAAAAAAAAAAATACTTATCAATCAGTGATATATTTCCAGATTGTTTGAGAAACACACTTCAGCCTGAACACTAGGGGTTTCCAACAGTGTATGCAAGAATTTACAAACAGAAACTATTTTTAAATCAGGAAGCATTGAAGCAACCAGATAACACATAAGCTGTTAGACCAGTTTTACAAACTCCACCACAGGAATAGGGGGAACCAGTTTCAGGACAGATGGGAAACAGCAAACAGTGCTAGAAATATATAAAATAATTCCATCAGGCAAAAAATAATTCAGGCAGGCAAAATTAAGACAATGGAAAACCCTGAAATGTTAAAATGCCAAGAAATATACTTAACCATCAATGATATATTTCTAGATTGTTTGAGCATCACACTTCAGCCAGAACACCAGGAGTTTCAACAGTGTATGAAAGAATATACAAACAGAAACTATTTTTAAATCAGCAAGCCTTGAAGCAATCAGATAACACAAAACCTGTTAGACCACTTTTACAAACTCCACCACAGGAATAGGGGGGACTAGTTTCAGGACAGATGGGAAACAGCAAACAGTGCTAGAAATATATAAAATAATTCCATCAGGCAAAAAAATAATTCTGTCAGGCAAAATTAAGACAATGCATATCTCTGAAAGGTTAAAATGCCAAGAAATGTACTTATCAATCAGCAAAATATTTCCAGATTGTTTGAGAATCTCACTTTAGGCTGAACACCAGGAGTGTCCAACAGTGCATGCAAGAATTTACAAACATAAATTAGTTTTAAATCAGCAAGCATTAAAGCAATCAGATAGCACAAAAGCTGTTTGACCAGTTTTATAAACTCCACCACAGGAATAGGGGGAACCAGTTTCAGGACAGATGAGAAAAAGCAAACAATGCCAGCAAATATATAACATAATTCAGTCAGGCAAAAAAATAATTCAGTCAGGCAAATATAAGTCAATGCAGAACTCTGAAAGGTTAAAATGCCAAGAAATATTCTTATCAATCTGTGATATATTTCCAGCTTGTTTGTAAATCACACTTCAGCCAGAACACCAGGAGTTTCAAGCAGTGTTTGCAAGAATTTACAAACAGAAACTATTTTTAAATCAACAAGCGTTGAAGCAATCAGATAACACAAAAGCTGTTAGACCAGTTTTATAAACTCCACGAAATGGATAGGGGAACCAGTTTCAGTACAGATGAGAAAGAAAAAACAATGCCAGAATATATATATGAGGGGGATCAGTTTCAAGACAGATGGGAAACAGCAAACAATGCCAGAAAATATTTAAAATAATTAGGTCAGGCAAAAAAATAAATCAATCAGGCAAAATTAAGACAATGCAGATCTCTGAAAGGTTAAAATACCAATAAAAATACTTATCAATCAGCAATATATTTCCAGATTGTTTGAGAATCACACTTCAGCCTGAACACCAGGTGTTTCCAACATTGTATGCAAAAATTTACAAACAGAAACTATTTTTAAATCAGGAAGCATTGAAGCAACCAAAAAACACATAAGCTGTTAGTGCAGTTTTTTTAACGTCCACAAAATGAATAGGGGGCACCAGTTTCAGGACAGATGAGAAACAAGAAATAATCCCAGAAAATATAAAAAATAATTCAGTCAGTCCAAAAAATAATTCAGTCAGGCAAAATTAAGACAATGGAAAACCTTGAAATGTTAAAATGCCAAGAAATATACTTATCAATCAATGATATATTTCCAGATTGTTTGAGTATCACACTTCAGCCAGAACACCAGGAGTTTCCAACAGTGTATACAAAAATTTACAAATAGAAACTATTTTTAAATTGAAGCATTGAAAAACAACAAGATAACACAAAAGCTGTTTGAACCCAGTTTATAAACTCAAAAGGAGGGAAGGAAACCACGTTCAATTTAAAAATTAGAACAAACAAAAAATGCCAGAAGAATATATAAATTCCATCAATCAATACATATAACAGTAAAAAAGACAAAATTATGACAATGTAAAACTCTGAAAAGTTAAAATTTAAAAAAGTCTATCATCAATCATATATACATATTTTTAAGAATCCCGCCCGCCAGCCAGAACACCAGGAGTTTCTAAAAGTGTGTGCTAGAATTTGTAAACAGAAACTATTTTTAAATCAGCAAGCCATGAAGCAATCAGATAACACAAAAGCTGTTAGTGCAGTTTTATAAACTTCACCACTGGAATAGGGGGTATCAGTTTCCGAACAGATGGGAAACCGCAAACAGTGCCAGAAAATATATAGAATAATTCAGTCAGGCAAAAAAATAAGTCAGTCAGGGAAAATTAAAACAATGCAGAACTTTGAAAGGTTAAAATGTCAAGCAGCATACCTATCAATCATGATATATTTTGAGATTGTTTGAGAATCACACTTCAGCCAGAACTCCAGGAGTTTCCAACAGTGTATGCAAGAAGTTACAAACAAAAACTATTTTAAATCAGCAAGCATTGAAGCAATCAGATAACAGAAAATCTGTTAGACCAATTTTATAAACTCCACCATAGGAATGGGGGGACCAGTTTCTGGACAGATGGGAAACAGCAAACAATGATCGAAAATATATAAAATAATTCAGTCAAGCAAATAAATAATTCAGTCAGGCAAAAGTAAATCATTGCAGACATCTGAAAAGTTAAAATGCCAAGAAATATACTTATCAGTCAGTGATATATTTCTAGATTGTTTGAGAATTACACTTCAGGCTAAACACCAGGAGTTTCCAACAGTGTATGCAAGAATTTACAAACAGAAACTATTTTTAAATCAGGAAGCATTAAAGAAATCAGATAATACAAACAATGTTTGACCAGTATTATAAACTCCAAAACAGAAATGGGGGAACCAGTTTCTGGACACATGGGAAAGCATAAAAACTCCTTGAAAATAAATAAAATAAAATAATTCAGTCAGGCAAAAAACAAATTCAGTCAGGCAAAATTAGGACAATACAGATCACTGAAATGATAAAATGTGAAGAAACATATGTATCAATCAGTGATATATTTCCAGATTGGAAAACACAATTCAGCCAGAACACCAGGAGTTTCCAAAAGTCTATGCAAGAATTTACAAACAGAAACTATTTTTAAATTGGCAAGCCTTGAAGGAATCAGATAAAATAAAAGCTGTTAGTCCAGTTTTTTAACCTCCACCACAGGAATAGGGTTGAACCAGTTTCGGGACAGATGAAAAACAACAAACAATGCCAGAAAATATATACAATAATTCAGTCTGGTGAAAAAAAGAATTCAGTCAGGCAAAATTAAGTCAATGCAGAACTCTGAAAGGTTAAAATGCCAAGCAATATACTTATCAATCAGAGATATATTTCCAGATTTTTTGAGAAACATACTTCAGCCAGATCACCAGGAGTTTCCAACAGTGTATGCAAACATTTACAAACAGGAACTATTTTTAAATCAGGAAGCCTTGAAGCAATCAGATAACACAAAAGATGTTAAACCAGTTTTATAAAGTCCACCACAGGATGGGGTGGCAGTTTCAGGACAGATTACAATCAACAAACAATGCCAGCAAATATATAAATCAGTCAGGCAAAAAGATAATTCAGTCACGTAAAATTAAGACAGTGCAGACCTCTGAAAGGTAAAAATGCCAAGAAATATACTTTATCGATCAGTGATATATTTCAAGATTGTTTGAGAATCACACTTCTGCCAGAACACCCGGAGTTTCAAAATGGGTATTAAAGAATTTAGAAACAGAAATGATTTTTAAATCAGCAAGCCTTGAAGCAATACAATAACAGAAAAGCTGTTAAACCTCTTTTATAAACTAGACCACAGAAATGGAAGGGGGGGTCCAGTTTCAGGACAGATGGGAAACAGCAAACAATGCTAGAAAATATATAAAATAATTCAGTCAGACAAAAAAATAATTCAGTTAGGAAATTATAACTATGCAGAACTCTGAAAGGTTAAAACGCCAAGAAATAAACTTATCAAGCTGAGATATATTTTCAGATTTTTTGGAAATCCCAGTTCAGCCAGAACACCAAGAGTTTCCAACAGTGTATGAAAGAATTTACAAGAGAAACTATTTTTAAATCAGCAAGTATTGATGCAATCAGATAACATAAAAGCTGTTAGACCAGTTTTAAAAACTCAATCACAGGAATACCGGGGAACCACTTTAATGACAGATGAGAAACAGCAAACAATGCCATAAAAAATATAATAATTCAGTCAGGCAAAAAAATAATTCAATTGGGCAAAATTAAGACAATGCAGATCTTTGTAAGGTTAAAATGCAAGAAATATACTTATCAATCAGTGACATGTTTCCAGATTGTTTTGAGAATAAGACCAGCCTGAACACCAGGAGTTTCCAACAGCGTACGCAGGAATTTAGAAATAGAAACTAGTTTTAAATCCGGAAGCATTGAAGCAATCAAATAACACAAAAGCTGTTTGACCAGTTTTATAAACTCCACCTAGGAATAAGGGTCACCAGTTTCAAGACGGATGAGAAACAACAAACAATGTCAGTAAATATATAAAATAGTTCAGTCAGGCAAAAAATAATTCAGTAAGGCAAAATTAAGACAATGCAGATCTCTGAAAAGTTAAAATGCAAGAAATACACTTACCAATCAGTGATATATTTCTAGATTGTTTGACTATCACTCTTCAGCCAGAACACCAGGAGATTCCAACAGTGTATGCAAGAATTTACAAGCAGAAACTACTTTTAAATCAGGAAGCATTGAAGCAATCAGATAACACAAAAGCTGTTAGACCAGCTTTATAAACTCCACCAAAGGAATAGGGGGATCCAGTTTCAGTACAGATGAGAAACAACAAACAATGCCAGAATATATATATATATATATATATATATATATATATATATATATATATATATATATATATAAAATAATTCAGTCAGGCAAAAATGTAATTCAGTCAGGCAAAAGTATGACAATGCAGAACTCTAAAAAGTTAAAATGCCAAGAAATATTCTTATCAATCAGTGATATATTTCCAGATTTTTTGAGAATCCCACTTCAGCCATAACACCAGGAGTTTCCAACAGTGTTTGCAAGAATTTACAAACATAAACTATTTTTAAATCAGCAAGCCATGAAACAACCAGATAACACAAAAGCTGTAAGTGTAGTTTTATAAACACATCAGGATTAGGGGGGTATCAGTTTCAGGACAGATGGGAAACAGCAAACAATGCCAGAAAATATAAAAAAATAATTCAGTCAGGCAAAAAATAAGTCAGTCAGGGAAAATTAAAACAATGCAGAACTCTGAAACGTTAAAATGTCAAGCAACACACCTATCAATCAGTGATATATTTTGAGATTGTTTGAGAATCACACTTCAGCCAGAACAAAAGGAGTTTCCAACAGTGTATGCAAGAATTTACAAACAGTAACTAGATTTAAATCAACAAACATTGAAGCAATCAAATAACACAAAAGCTGTTAGACCAGTTTTATAAACTCCACCAAATGAATAGGGGGGAACCAGTTTCAAGACAGATGAGAAACAACAAACAATGCAGTAAAATATATAAAATATATCAGTCAGGCAAAAACATAATTCAGTGAGGCAAAATTTTAACAATGCACAACTCTGAAAAGTTAAAATGCCAAAAAATATACTTATCAATCAGTGATATATTTCCAGATGTTTGAGAATCCCACTACAGCAAGAACACTACATGTTTTCAACAGTGTATAAAACAATTTAGAAACAGAAACTATTTTTTAAATCAGCAAGCCTCAAAGCAAAAAGATACCACAAAAGCTGTTAGACCAATTTTATAAACTCCACCATAGGAATAGTGGGTAACCATTTTCTGGACAGATTGGAAACAGCAAACAATGCCAGAAAATATTTAAAATAATTCAGGCAGGCAAAAAAGTAAGTCAGTCAGGCAAAATTAAGACAATGCAGAACTCTGAAAGGTTAAAATGTCAAGCAACACACCTATCAATCAGTGATATATTTCGAGAATCACACTTCAGCCATGACACCATGAGTTTCCATGAGTTTCCAACAGTGGATGCAAGAATTTACAAACAGAAAGTATTTTTAAATCACCCAGCCTTGAAGCAACCAGATAACACAAAAGCTGTTAGTCCACTTTTCTAAACTCCACCACAGGAAAAAGGGGGAACCAGTTTCAGGACAGATGGGAAACAGCAAACAATGCCAGAAAATATTTAAAATAATTAGGTCAGGCAAAAAAAATAAATCAGTCAGGCAAAACTAATTCAATGCAGATCTCCTAAAGGTTAAAATGCCAAGATCAATTCTTATCAATTACCGATATATTTCAAGATTGTTTGAGAATCACACTTCAGCCTGAACACCAGGAGTTTCCAACAGTGTATGCAAGAATTTACAAAGAGAAACTATTTTTAAATCAGGAAGCACTGAAGCAATAAGAAAATGCATAAGCTGTTAGGGCAGTTTTTCTAAACTCCACCACAGGAAAAGGGGGAGAACCAGTTTCAGGACAGATGAGAAACAACAAACAATGCCAGAAAATATATAAAATAATTTAGTCAGTCCAAAAAATAATTTGGTCAGGCAAAATTGAGACAATGGACAGCACTGAAATGTTAAAATGCCAAGAAATATACTTATCAATCAATTATATATTTCCAGATTGTTTGAGTATCACACTTCAGCCAGAACACCAGCAGTTTCCAACAGTGTATGAAAGAATATACAAACAGAAACTATTTTTAAATCAGCAAACCTTGAAGCAATCAGATAACACAAAAGCTGTTATACCAGTTTTATAAACTCCACTGCAGGAATGGGGGGTTGGCAGTTTCAGGACAGATTAGAATCAACTAACAATGCCAGCAAATATATAAAATAAATCAGTCAGGCAAATAAATAATTCAGTCAGCTAAAATTAAGACAATGCAGAACTCTGAAAGGTAAAAATGCCAAGAAATATACTTATCAATCAGCGATATATTTCCAGATTGTTTGAGTATCACACTTCTTCCAGAACACCAGGAAATTCCAAATGTGTATTAAAGAATTTACAAACATAAACTATTTTTAGAACAGCAAGCCTTGAGCAATCAGATAGCACAAAAGCTGTTAAACCAGTTTTATAAACTCCACTAAGGAATAGGTGGGAGCCAGTTTCAGGACAGAGGAGAAACAACAAACAGTGCCATAAAATATATGAAATATATCAGTCAGGCAAAAATATAACTATGCAGAACTCCGAAAAGTTAAAATGCCAAGAAATATACTTATCAATCAGTGATATATTTTCAGCTTTTTTTGAGAATCACGATTCAGCCAGAACACCAGGAGTTTCCAACAGTGTATGAAAGAATTTAGAAAGAGAAACTATTTTTAAATCAGCAAGCCATGAAGCAATCAGATAACACAAAAGCTGTTAGTGCAGTTTTTTAAACTCCACCACAGGGATAGAGGAGAATCAGTTTGAGGACATATGGGAAAAAGCAAACAATGCCAGAAAATATATAAAATAATTCAGTAAGACAAAAAAATAAGTCAGTTATGGAAAATAAAGATAATGCATAACTCTGAAAGGTTAAAATGTCAAGCAACATACCTATCAGTGACATATTTCGAGATTGTTTGAGAATCACACTTCAGACAGAACACCAGGAGATTCCAACAGTGTATGAAAGAATTTACAAACAGAAACTATTTTTAAATCAACAAGCATTGAAGCAGTCAGATAACACTAGAGCTGTTAAACCAGTTTTATAAACTCCACCACAGGAATAGGGGTGGACCAGTTTCAGGACAGATGAGAGACAAACAATGCCAGAAAATATATAAAATAATTCAGTGAGGTAAAAAAATAATTCAGGCAAAAAAAAAAAGACAATGCAGAACTCTGAAATGTTAAAATGCCAAGTAATATACTTATCAATCAGCAATATATTCCATATTGTTTGAAAATCACACTTCTGCCAGAACACCAGGAGTTTCCAAATGTTTATGGAAAAAGTTACAAATAGAAACTATTTTTAAATCAGCAAGCCTTGAAGCAATCAGATAAAGCAAAAGCTGTTAGACCAGTTTTATAAACTCCACCATAGGAATGGGAATGATCTGTTTCAGGACAGATGGGAAACAGCAAACAATGCCAAAATATATATATAATAATTCAGTCAGGCAGAAAAATAAGTCAGGCAAATTTAAGACGATGCATATCTCTGAAAGGTTAAAATGCCAAGAAATATACTTATCAATCAGCAATATATTTCCAGATTGTTTGAGAATCACACTTCAGGCTGAATACCAGGAGTTTCCAACAGTGTATGCAAGAATTTACAAGCAGAAACTATTTTTAAATCAGGAAGCATTGAAGCAATCAGATAACACAAAAGCTGTTAGACCAGCTTTATAAACTCCACAAAAGGAATAGGGTGAACCAGTTTCAGGACAGATGAGAAACAACAAACAATGCCAGAAAATACATAAAAATAATTCAGTTAGGTAAAAAATAATTAATTCAGGCAAAATTAAGACAGTGTAGAACTCTGAAAGGTTAAAATGCCAAGAAATATACTTATCAGTCAGAGATATATTTCAAGATTGTTTGAGAAACACACTTTTGCCAGAACAACAGGAGTTTCCAACAGTGTATGCAAGAATTTACAAACAGAAACAATTTTTAAATCAGCAAGCCTTGAAGCAATCAGATAAAACAAAAGCTGTTAGACCAGTTTTATAAACTCCACCACATGAATAGGGGGGAACCAGTTTCAGGACAGATGAGAAACAGGAAACAATGCCAGAAAATATATAAAATAATTCCGTAAGGCAAAAAAAAACAAATTCAGTCAGGCTAAATTAAGACATAACAGAACTCTGAAAGGTTAAAATGCCAAGACATATACTTATCAATCAGCGATATATTTCAAGATTGTTTTAAAAATTATACTTCAGCCAGAACACCAGGAGTTTCCAGCAGTATAGGCAAGAATTTACAAACAGAAAATATTTTAAATCAGCAAGCCTTGAAGCAATCAGATAACACAAAAGCAGTTAGACCAGTTTTATAAACTCCACCACAGGAATAGGGGGGACTAGTTTCAGGACAGATGAGAAACAACAAACAATTCCAGAAAATATATAAAATAATTCAGCCAGGCAAAAAAATAATTCAGTCAGGCTAAATTAAGACAATGCAGAACTCTAAAAGGTTAGAATGTCAAGAAATATACTTATCAATCAGCAATATATTTCCAGATTCGTTGAGAATCACACTTCAGCCAGAACTTCAGGAGTTTCCAGCAGTGTATGTAAGAATTTACAAACAGAAAGTTTTTTTTTTAAATCAGCAAGCCTTGAAGCAATCAGATAATACAAAAGCTGTTAGACCAGTTTTATAAACTCCACCACAGGGATAGGGGGGACTAGTTTCAGAACAGATGAGAAAGAAGAAACATTGCAAGAAAATATATAAAATAATTCAGTCAGGCTAAATTAAGACAATGCAGAACTCTGAAAGGTTAAAATGCCAAGAAATATACTTATCAATCAGCGATATAGTTCCAGATTGTTTATGAATCACACTTCGGCCAGAACACTAGGAGTTTCCAACAGTGTATTCAAGAATTTACAAACAGAAACTTTAGAACAGTTATGCAACGTATCCTGGTATGGAAATAAGGTTCCTAAGAAAATCATGTGCTGGAATGCAGAAGTCCAGACTGTCATCAAAAGAAATAAGTAGCATTGGAAAAAGTGGTAGACAGAAAAGATAGATCAGTATAAAAAGAAATAGTGGTTGTGTAACAGACTAAGAAAGCAGTCACAATACCAAAGAATAAGAGACACTTCATCAGCTTCTGTGAAGTAACTCAGCACATAACACAAAGTAACTGTATCATATTGCAAGGCAAAGACAGAAGGATAAAGAAGATAGTCATCAGATGCTGGCAACAATCTGCTCACCCGTCCATAAGAGACCAAAGGAAGATGGAGGGTATATTTCATAAAGCTTTTGAATGAAGAAACCTGTACAGATGCTGAACTGATACAGTCATGGCCTACAATGAAAGAGAAAAAAGTTCTGTTCTAGATGAAGTAATAACAGTACGGAGGAAAATTAAATCAAAAAGACAGCAGACATTAATGATGTTAGAGCAGATATGATCACTAGTACATTCATAGCAGTATGGAGAGAAAGGCATATTCTGAATGATTAGAGAAAAAACACTCGTGCCAGTGACTAAGACCAAAGGGGACATTAACACTGCAGGCAGTATAGAGGTATCAAATTCTTGTCACACTGCAGAAAATTGCTAAAGAGGCTGATTGATAAAATAATATGCAGAGTAGTAAAATGAAAGATGGGAGATGAGCAGTTTGGATTCAAATCAGAATGCAGCATAACCAGCCTGATGTTTGTAGTGAGAAAGACAGTTGAAAAGAAGCTAGACATAAAGAACTAGTGACACTGATGCTGGGTATGGTGTTCAGGATGTTTATTACATTCACACTTGGTAAGCACTAGTCTATGCATCTAGCTTAAACTTTACTTCACTAGCTGCACAACACATACACACATACACACACACACACACACACACACACACACACACACACACACACACACACACACGCATACAATCTCTCTCCATTCAGTCATCATGTATAAACTGAAAATCAGCACATGCTCAGTAACTTTTATATACATGCTGCCTGCTACAGTGACTGATAAAGTACAACATACGTAGTGATTTACATCTTCTCTCTTAATGAAAAGAAAGAATTCCCCAAGTTTTGCACATCAATGACATTTCAATAATACATTGATGTCAAGTCCAAGCCTTCAAGTATTTTGGATTCGGCTTACAAACTCTCCCTGCTCTGGATACATAGAAATTCTGTTCAGACTTCAGACTTCATAGGAGAAACTTTCCTTGGTGAAATGTGTGATACAAGAACATACGAAGACCCCTCTGAACTATTTACATGAGCAAAAGATACAGAAGTTATGCTGTCATCTGAGATTGGAACCGGAACAGGTGTGGATATATTCAAAGGACTAGAGTCATTAGCACACGTATCCTGGAATGGTTTTGGTTCAGGAACTATATGTGCCAGTGATTTCTCCTGTCGTCCATTCCTTCTGCTTGTATGACATAAGACCTTACTTTTTTACAGATGCTTTTTACAAAACCAACACCATCTTACCCGTTGGTTGTTTGCATTCCCACAACTTCACCTTGTAGTAATGGTCTAAGTGATTTACTAGTCTTATCGTAGTACAAGTTTTGAGACTGAAATTTTTTTGAAAGTTGAGCCTTGACCACTCTGTTGTTCTTTGCATTTGGTAGTAACTATTGCTTACTGATTGTTAAAGTTTTTCTGGTTTGTCTGGACATTAAGTTCTGAGCAGGTGAACCAAGGAAGTTGTCTCGAGGAATGTTTCTGAGATTGAGATTGAGTAAGCTAAGTAAAACATCAGTACAATCTCTCTTGGATTTCTCCAACAAATGTTTTCACTGTGAACTGCAAGTTCAGCTAACCCATTGGATTGTGGATACTCAGGACTACTGGTAATATGAACCAAGTCCCAAGACTCAACAACTTTTTTAAACTGCTGACTTATAAACTGTGCACCATTGTCAGACATGACTTTTTGCAGACTACCATGGACAGAAAAATGTCCCTTTAATTTTGTAATGACTGTGCTGGACATCAAATTAGGAAGTGGGCACATCTACCAACTGTCCCGAATTACTCATTTTTTACCAAGTTTGGGGTCCAAATAGCGGGGTGCAATGATTCCCATGTGGCACCTCTTAATTTCTGATTTTCCAGGCTATTTTATTTGAATTTTTTTTCTTTATGGCTTTTTAAGCTGATGCCATCATGTGTGAGATGACATCAGCTCTGTGAAATGGCTTGCCAACCTGTCAGAATTGAGCTGCTCGAGCTCAAACAATAACGTGCAGTCATTTCCGGCCAGCTGCGCAAGCCAAGGGAATGGAACTCCTTAGCGGATTACTGGTTTCTGAGAATGGAACGAGGGATTAAGCTGCACAAGCCAAGGGAATGGAACTCCTTAGTGGATTACTGATTCCAAGAATGGCTAGAATGGACAACTGCAGAGGTAATTGAAATACTGCAGGGTTAAGAGGTTTGTGTGTGTGTGTGTGTGTGTGTGTGTGTGTGTGTGTGTGTGTGTGTGTGTGTGTGTGTGTGTGTGTGTGTGTGTGCAGGCTGAGTTTATTTTATTTAACTGCTTTATGACATCTAGGCTTTGCTGTTCAATTTTACAGAATGTGGAGTTTATTTTGCAGTTAATGGCATCTTAGAGCAGAACATGGAGTTTATTTGTCTTTTTGGCAGCATTGGTGTTCAGTTTTACAGAACATGGAGTTTATTTTGCAGTTAATGGCATCTTCGAGCAGAACGTGGAGTTTATTTGTCTGTGTGGTGGCTTTGCTGTTCACTTTTACAGAACGTGGAGTTTATTTTGCAGTTAATTGCATCTTAGAGCAGAACATGGAGTTTAATTATCTGCAGAACGTGCAGTTCAGAGTTTATTTGTGTGTGTGTGTGTGTGTGTGTGTGTGTGTGTGTGTGTGTGTGTGTGTGTGTGTGTGTGTGTGTGCAAGTGCTTACATGTGTGCGAGCTCATGTGTGTGTGTGTGTGTGTGTGTGTGTGTGTGTGTGTGTGTGTGTGTGTGTGTGTGTGTGTGTGTGCAGAACGTGGAGTTTATCTGCAGAACGTGCAGTTCACAGAGTTTGTGTGTGTTTGTGTGCAGAACGTGGAGTTTATTTATCTGTAGATTTAATTAAATTATATCAGCAGGGAATACATTGCTATTTCAGACTAAGAACAAATGGTCCGATCAGATATTGTTTGGCAATCCTTTTTGAATAGAGTGTGATAACAGATTCTTTCCAAAAAAGACATTTTGCGCATTGTAAAATCACCACTGTAAAGCTGGAATTATGTCAAAAAATTACCATTGTAAAGATGGAATTATGTTAAAAGGTAGTTTTTGATGTGTTATATAAAGACCACAACTCATTTGTTTTAATGATTGATGCATTTTAAGTATACAGTTGCTATAGCACTAGCATAGATTGCAGCTTTAAAGGTATCATCTGCCAATATATTACTTTTATCCATAGCTGATTTATTATTCTAAATATGCATGCATTATTAGGAAGATTCTTTCTTAAATACACACACTGCCATCCTAGATTCTTGTTGTTATCCTTTTCTATTATTCTCCCTCCCATGATGCACCAAGTAAAAGATGCTTTGTGATTGGTTTATAATTTTTGGCTAATGGGTTGCACTTGCACTGTTTCTTAGTTTTGTTCTATTTAATTGCAGCTTGCTTTAATTTGAAACACTATGGTTCTTCTGTTTATCTTGTGTTTAATAATTTTGTCTGTTCTTCAGTTTGCATTTAAAAGCTACTAGTAACCACCAATAAACGTCCACAAACAAAAGAAAAATACAAACAACCTCAGCTTCGGAGTAGGACTGGAACGCCACGTTTGAATGTTGTTTAGTTGTTCTGTTCAACGATAACAAGTACACCAGTACCCTGAGCAAGTGCACCTTTAGCCACCTTTAGCCAAACGAGTTGAAAAATGAAATGATACTGGAATCCAAACCAATTTGAATGCACAATGACTTTTTTAATATAAAATTCCACAGACAAATCCACGTAGTGTTAAGCGCTTTTCGTTCGGGTAATACCCAAACTTCTTCAGACATATTACTCATATTCCTGTTGCCCTTAAATAGTCCCCTCTGAATGCACAATGACTTTTTTAATATAAAATTCCACAGACAAATCCACGTAGTGTTAAAAAGCTTTCGGGTAATACCCGAACTTCTTCAGACATATTACTCATATTCCTGTTGCCCTTAAATAGTCCCCTCTTCGTTCCTGTCCTATCAGGAAGAAGTAGTGAACCACTTTTCACCAACAAGACCTGTTGGTTTCCAAATATATAAAACCTAAATTTCTATTGACAACCAGTATAAAAGTTAATACATATAATGATTAAAGTATGCTTTTCATAATTTTCTATTTTTACACTTTCCTTTAATTTTTTTTAAAAACAATAGCCATATCAATCAGCAAACTTTCTTATCGTAGTGTTCTTGTACAGTTGGTCGATGTGTATAAAAATCATTCAATGTTATAAAAAAGTATGGAAAAGTGTATAGTCAACCCAGCTTTTCTTCCTTTGCACTTTAGTAGTAATGGTTGTAATAATATACCGGAGTGCAAAGGTACGAATAAGTCTTTAATTAAGGGTATTAAAGTTAGAAAGCAAACTATTGTTGGTGTTCTACTCTCTAAAGGGTCAATAGCTCCCCCTAGTGTCATAATGTGGTTTTTACCTAGTAACTTTTTACCTATTAACTAGTAGCCACATTCTTATTTAATACTCATCCAAATAAGAAATGTATTACTTTAAACCTAAAATTTTATTTATGTAATATATTTCAAGTATGTTAAATATGTTTATATGTATATAGTTCACTAAATTAATGCATGTGTTACATATATCTACGTGTCTGTTGTACAGGTCAAAAAGATAGTAAATAACTCCATCCTAGTACGAAATAATATATGTCAACATAAAATTATATTTATTGTTATTAAAAATATGCTTAAAATACAAGTATATTGTATATATCCTTTAAAAAAAGTTTATATTTATTTATAAATAGGTTGTTTATAGAACTCTATTTTGTATTCAGTTCTTTTCTTTTTTTATTTTTTCTTTTCTTTTTTATTTTATTTTTTATGTATATATATTTATTTTTTTAAAAATGTATATAAATCAATATACTCAATGTCCTTTTAAGAAATACTATGTTTACCTATATAAACTTTTTAATTTTAAAATGCATGCTATACTGCAAGCTTCGTTTAACCCTGGTTCTGTATGTGCATTTAGTCTTAGTTGCCAGTTCAGTTCATTCCTTTCTAGTAATAATTTGACTAAACTGTCATTGGCCCCCCATTTTCCTTCTATATTCTGCCTAGTCTGTGATATGACCCTAAATTTAAAGTGGTGGCCTTCTTTTTGTTCACAGTGGTTTGCTAATGCATTGTTGATATTTTTCTTGCTAATAGCATATACGTGTTCATAGATCCGATCTTTGAGTCTACAGTCTGTCTTACCCACGTAAAATGCATTGCAAACTTGACATTCAGCAAGGTAAACCACACTCCTTGTGTTACAATTATAAGTGTATTGAGTAAAAAAAGTCTCACCTCTAATCTTAAATTTATTACTATGTATAATATATTTACATTGGTTACAGTGACCGCACTTACGGGTACCTCCTTCCCCTTCTTTCCTCATTTTGTCCTGACCTTTTTCTAAAATTTGCTTTAAATTTTGTCCTCTTCTGAAACTAATGCACGGGTACTCCCCTATGCGGTCAAAAATTTCCTTATTTAGGGACAAATAAAACCAACATTTTCTAACCACTTGTGTGTCTTTAGCTACTGGGGTATATGTTAGGGTAAAAGACATTAAATACTTGTTCTTCATGTTATTTTCTTGTGGGGTTATGTCCGCTCTTACATTGTTTACCCCCTCTTGTTTCCTTATTATGTTAACTCTATTGTCTGTTCCCATGTTTTCTCTATTTTCCTCATTCAACAAGTGGAAACCCAAAATTGGTTTGTATGTACCTTCTGCTCTTTTTCCTAATGACCTCCTCAAAAATTCCTTCCAAAAATCTAACAGGGTAACCTCTGTGTGAAAACATTTCAAACAGAAGTTTAGTCTCTTTCTCAAACTCCTCCTCAGTGGTTACCATCCTAGCTGCTCTCACTAGTTGGCCCTTAACCACCGATTTTTTTCTGATGTATTGGATGTTCGCTAGTAAAGTGTAGCAAAGAGTTTGAGAAAGTACTTTTCCTGTAAATCTTAGCAGTATAAACCCTGTTAGTCTCATCTTTCTAAAGGTCAATATCTAAAAAATTAATCCTCTTCTCCTGGTAATTTTGAGTAAATTTCAGAAAAGAGGTTGTCTTGTTAAAAAAGTCTACTAATTCTTCAGCCGCTTGTTGGTCACCTTTTAACATCATAAAAATGTCATCTAAAAATCTCTTGTAGACTTTTACTACTTTAAAGTATGGACTATTGAAAATGAGTCTGGTCTTCCAATATGCCATAACCAAGTTGGCAAAACTTGCGCCAACTGGTGTCCCCATAGCTACCCCAATTTTTTGTAAATACAATTTGTTGTTAAATCTGAGGTAGTTATTCTGTAAAATGATATCTAGCAATTGTTCGACCAGTGAAACCTCATTATCCAAAGCCCCTTTAGATCTCATGTGTTCTACAACCCATTCTACTCCTGTATTGTGAGGTATACTAGAATAAAGGTCACAGACGTCTACTGTAAGGAAAGTGTTGTCCTCCTCGAACTGTAATGTATTAATTTCCTCCAGGAAGGACCATGAATCCCTACAAATTTGACTCTCACCTTTAACATATTTACCCAAAATTGAGTCAGCAAGTTTTGCACATGGGTAGGTAATTGATTGTCTACCGTCCACCAATGCTCTAAATGGGGGGTCCTGTATACTTTTGTGGGTCTTAGGTATACCGAATAGTTGGGGTATCCTAGGTGCTAGTAAAGCCAAGTAGTGGGCCATTTGGCTGTCAATCAGCCCATCTATAAACAGGTCATCTAGAAACATCTTGATCCTGTTATAAGCCCCATTCATTTCATTAATGCTTACCTCCTGGTAGGTGCATTTAAAAGCTGATATCATACAATTCCGTTGGTGTGGGTGGGGTTACATAATTATGTACGCAGGTTTTATGTTAATCGGCGTGTAGATTTGTACCTATTTTCATGGGCCTTTGTCCAGATTTCTTGCTCTGAAAGGCTGAGAGGTATTGAAGTAGGTCAATTTCAAACCAATTTGAGTAAGAGTCTATTAACACTAAATAATGTTGACCATTCTATTTGAAAATATCTGTGTCAAGATTTTGATATATTCCTGTTGTAATGCCTTAGGAATTACCATTTTTGGACCTTTCATCATGATTCCATCTTCCAGCTTGATGACCTAATCCCTGTAAGGAAAATACTGGTGAATGTCAAGTGGTAAACTGATTTACTGTGTTGGCCATTCTTGACTGATAACATTTTTCAGCATCTGAAGAATTGGATCAGAAGCTGTGAGATTTCTTAGTTCATCAAGGCATGATGATGAAAAGTCTCTGACTTCCATGACTTCAGATTCTGCTGTTCATTTTCATGCTGCTCTGTCGTTTGTCTGGGTGCGATTGACAAAACATCAGCAAGGTGCAAGTGTTTGCCCTTTTTGTAAACAATACTGAAATTGTACTTTTCCAGTTTTAACAGAATGCCATTGTGCTGGGGTGCTATGCAGTGGCTTTTTCAAAACTGTCACCACTGGTTGGCAATCAGTCTCTGTTTGGATAGGTCTGCCATAAATATAATCATTGAACTTCGAACATGCAAACAGTATTGCCAAAAATTCTCTATCTATTTGTGCATAATGCATCTCTTTTGAGTTAAAGTTCTTGACTCATTGGCCACTGATATGCCTTCTTGAAAACATTCTGCATCAAGGCCATAACTTGAAGCATCACAAGAAAGACTTATAGGTTAGTGAAAATCATAATATCTCAATATGGGTGGACTGGCAATTTTCTGCTTCAGGAATATCAAATGCTGTTTGACCTGTTAACAGTTTTGCAAGTCAGCTCATGTAATGGTGCCGAAAGCTCACTCATGTCTGGGATGAACTTTCATAAATAGTTGACCATACCCAGAATACATTGTAGAGATGTGGAATTCTCTGGAGTTGGCATTCCAGGAACTGCTGTTTGCTTTGACAAATCTGGTTATAAGCCAGAAATGGTAAACAAATGTCCCACATAAATAACTTCTTTCAGTTTGAATTTACATTTCTGAGGATTCAGTTTAAGATTTACTTCACGTGCATTATCTAAAACTTTCCTGAGTTTTCTATCATGTTTGTCTTCACCATTGCCTTCAACAATAATGTTGTCTGCTATAATAGCACATGGATAACCAGAAAAAATTTGTTCCATGGAATGCTGAAAGACTTCACTGGCGGAATTGATTCCAAATTGCATTCTCAAAAATCTGTATCTACCAGATGGTGTACTGAATGTAGTTAACAATGAAGATTTGTGAACCAGTGAAATTTGCCAAAAAAAACTTTTTGCATCTAAGACTGAAACACAATGGAATTTGGCATGAAACTGGTTAACTCTCCTACTGTATGCATCGGATGATGAGGACACTTAAGTGCTTTGTTTAAGACTCGTGGATAAATACATATTCAAATATCATCTGAGCTTTTCTTATGAGCTACGACCATGGAGGATGCCCATTCAGTTGATTCATCTACTTGAGTAAGGACACCTGAATTCACCATTTTGTTTAGTTCTGTTTTTACTTTACTCTGCATTGTTACTGGAATCTTATATGCTAGTCTGACAACTGGACTTATTTCATGATTTAACTGCATGAAATATGTAACTGGAAGTTTACCAAATGCATCTTTGAAAATATCAGCATATTCACTAAAATATTCTGTGTAAAACTACTGTTATTCTTTATACTTATACAGTGAACCTCTTTTTTAAATGAAATTAATCCCACTGTCAGACTGTCTTTGATGCCTAACAGTGAGTGCACATCTTTTGACTACATAAAACTGCAAGTCATAGCTGTTTCCAGCAGAATGCCATGAAAGAACTACTGTGCCATCAGTTTGAATCTCTTCACCACCATAGGTTTTCACCAGCGTTTACTTTAGCAAACATTTGTGCTGATATAACATTACACTTAGAGCCAGTGTCTACTTTAAGCTCTACAGATTTCCCATTAATTTGTACAGTGCAAAATATTTCACTCTTTGTTTACAACTGATAGTCTACTGTATTAACTCTTTCATTGATCACAGAGACACCATCAACACAGAAAGTTTGCTCACACCCCTTACAGTTTGCTACAGTCTCTGTCTGATCTACTTGCTTCTTCATATACTCTCTTTTAGCATACATTTGTGAAACTTTACACTTGCAAAGCCCTTTGAAATTATCCCACTTTTTATATTTGTGACATTGCTGACCAAAAGCTAAACACTTTTTAGGTTCATGTCTGCTTCCACAATTGTGACAGTTAACAGTAAGGTTGTGTGTGTAGCATAACCGCCTGGTTTATATTTCTTTTTCATCTTAACTTTCTGCTGCATACTATTAACAGTCACAGTAGCAGATACTGAAAACATGCTTTTCTCATTCATAAGCATATTTCTATGCTTTTCTGTAATCTAATGCATATGGCAAAGCTCTATGGGCTGGATTTATGAAAGCTTGCACGGAGTTGTAGAGTAGTATAAGAAGTCAAACAGGCAATATGTCTGCCGTGTGATCCAGGAACAGCCAGCAGGGGCATGCACGAGAGTTGCTAAAGCTACTCTTGCACGGACAGCATCATGGTATGCAAATTACCTCATTTGCTGCTGAAAGCTATGCAAATGAGGTAAATTTGCAATCCAGGAAACACTAAACTGTCCGTGGAAGATTAGTGTTATCTGCAGAAATGTACTCCGTTGGTAACGGAGTACCGTTCTGCAAATAGCTAAACGGAGCTATGACAGCTCCAAATAAAGGATGCATACAGTTGAATAAGCATGCCGATGATCAAATATAAGGCCATTGGCATTTATAAATGTTTAAAAATATAAAAATCTAACATTTTTTCCCCGATCTCCGATGTTTAAGCATAGCGCAGCAACGCACAAATGTGCAGCGCTTTAAAAAACAAGAAAATAATTTAAAAATAGCCAAAAATAGGCATTTTCACTAAAAAGCTTATTCTGCCATGCAGGTGAATGGCAGGCTGAAGACAACATGGCCACTGACTACTGGTTGCTAAGGAGGGGAAGCTCAGTGTGAGAGATGTAACCATGCATTAGTAGGCAATCCTATGCAAATGAGGATAAGGATAGTGAATCCCAATTTTCCCCAGCATGTGAGCCATGTCCCAAGAGTGTAAGAGTAGGAGTAGGTGAGTAGTAGAGTAGAATATAGGTGACATCATGAGGGTGTGTGTCAGAAAGGCTGTAATCTAATTGGAGCACAGTGGCTTGTGTTTGCCCTGAGTTGTTCAGGATTGCAAGAGGCGTGCCTACAGTTGTCCTATTTGAAAACCTGAAACCAAAGGTGCACACTGTTAAAAGATCGGAAATTTCTTGCAAACATGCACACAGCGTGTGCGTGTGCGCACGTTTGCACATGTTTGCATGGTGCTGCCCCGGGCGGAAACAGAAAGGCAAAAGGAAGGAAAAGAAGTTGTAGGAAGTTAACCAAGGAGAACTAGCAGAGCTGCCAGGTGAAATATGTCAGAATCAGTGAATTACACAGGCAGTAGACTAGCCCAGCCCAGCCCAGCACTTTAAACTCTGCAAACAGCATTCTCCCCTGTGTTTTCCAAAGAACTCTGCAACACTGCAGTATACAAAGAGGGAAAGCTTAAAAAGCTTAAGTCAGACAAAATGTTAGGGGCTGCTCTTGCTATCATAAACCAACATGTGCAAGGTGCTGAGGGTGGTGATTTTGTGAATGCTGCTGAGCAACCCACAGTGAGGAGATGGAGAAGAGCGTACAGACCCAGTGTAACCTACCAGGGGCTACATGAGCTGGAGATAGTGGAGCGCTATAGGGTGGACAGAGACCTCCTACAGCAAATTGTTGAGCTGTGCCGGACACGCCTCACACACACAACCAACAGAGGGGAACCCATCCCAGTGGATACCAAGGTATGTGTTGGCATAAGAATACTAGCTACAGGTACCTTCCAAAGACCAACTGGTAATATGATGGGGATTTCACAGGCATCAGCATCCAGGGTACTCCACCAGTTCCTGGATGCCATGTCAGTACATGTCGGTGACCACGTATATTTCCCCAATACCCGTGAGGCATTGCCAGCAATATGCATCTTTTCCACCAAACAGCAGAATACCCTGAGGTAGTGGGTGCAATAGACTGCACGCACATATGCATCAAAGCACCACCTGGTGAGCAGGGTAGGGTCTCCATCAACCGGAAGGGCTTCCCCTCCATCAACTGCCAGGTCATGTGCGATGCCCAGGGCATAATAATGAATGTGTGTGCTGGCTGCCCTAGAAGCTATCACGATTCCCACATCTGGCATCTGATGCAGCTGTACCAGAGATTTGTCAATGGGGACATCCCTGATGGTCACCTAGTGGGAGATGCTGGATAGGCACTGGAGCCATGGCTGATGACACCCATCAGAAATGCACACACACCTGAACAAGAACTCCATAATGAGGCACACGCACAAACAAGAAACATAATTGAGTGTGTTTTTGGGATGCTCAAGTCACATTTCCAGTGCCTGGACTCATCTGGTGGAGCCTTGCAGTACTCATCAACTACATGTACCCAAATTGTCATGGTGTGTGCCATGTTACACAATATGATCCTGTGGAAACAGCTGCAGCAGAAACAGCATAGGGCAGGGCCAAACAGCCCCCCACCATTGCCAAGGCCTGCACATGCACAGCGTGACTCAGAGGAGGAACAACCTGAGTCTGCCCCAGTAGGCAGAAGGAGGCATGCCCAGTATACCCTGGCCTTGGCAAAGAGGCAATGCATAGCACATACACTGACTCAGTAGGAACCCTGGAAAATACATCTCTCTCTGACTAGCACATACAGTTAAAGGGATGCCTAACTTGACACTACCTGTTTTCAAACATGTATAGGAAGTGTACTATGTGCATCCAACATAGGCAGCCCTGCAGCACCACCTGAGGCATGAGTCCCAATTTTAAGCAATATAAAGCACTGTAAGCACATTTTAGCAGTACTGAGCATATTTAAATACAATTGCATGTAGCTGTGCACCACGCTAACCAGCACAATGTCCGGCAACTTTGGGCAACATTGAGCAACGTTGAGAAAAGTTGGGCAAAGCTGTGCAAAGTGAAGCAAAGTCAGGTAAACACACTCACCCCTGCTTTACTGTTCCTTAACCAGTCAGGTCTGTCCAGCAGGAAAATAAAAAAACAGTGACAGGGCTCGAACTCAGGATACTGTGCACTATAGTCACAGTACTGACCCCTAAGCCATGACAGCATTTCACTGGCACAGACAGAACTTAAGTCACTCACACATACCAGTTGGGGGGGGATCACATACCTAACAGTCACAGCCAGCAGGGCAATTGAAGACAAACACAAACACAAACAAATGCTGTATCATGCCCTCTGAAGATGCATATGAGTAACCTCCCCCCAGAACTATGCAGACAGATAACAGCAGGCCAGGCAGTGTGATGTGTGTTGGGTAGGCTATGAAGTCACAAACTAATATGTGTGTAATTGGAAGCTAAGGTCTGTAGTACAGTGGTATGCCTCAAGCCAGTACAATAGGCAACAGTACAGACTGAAATGGGGTACCTGACATAGCAGTGCAGGTCTATCAAATGTGTATAAGTGTCAGGTGTACCCCTCATCCTATGGACACCCACAGTAACAATCAGGTGTGCCCCCCTGGGTAGAAATGTACAAATAATAGCTGCCCCCCATATGTAGAAATGTTGATAAGTCTATGCAAATTGACTCATGGAAGCCCTGCAGGCACAGCATGCTTTCTGTCGATGTACACCACAAAGGTGAGCCCTGAAGTAAAAACCAACTTGATTTTTCACACACATATAGTATATATGTTCATAGTGGGCATGCTCACACACTTAAACAAATTTAACAAATTTCAGTCAGCAACATACTGAAAGGTCATACTGGGCATGCTCAAACACTTAAGCAAATGTCAGACAACAACATCCTGAAAGGTCATACTGGGCATGATCACACACTTAGGCCATGTCCGAGTACAGCAGTGGGCCACACATATCTGTCAGTTGCAGTTCTTACTCCAGACACTTGTCACTATTCACCAATCCTGCCTTGCACACACAGTGATATGAAAACAGACCCATATAATATATTGGACCCCTGTCATAATCAAACTATGTAGTACAAGTACTTAAGTTGTTCAAAGAAAGTGAAAATCCAAACAAGATCAATAAATCTCCGATCAGTATCATCAAGAAACAATGAGCACTCCTAACATTATCCAAGCCATGTTCTGGCAAAAATATTGCCAAAGAGTCCATACAGAACCATGAAGCTTTCTTTCACTATGTCATAAATACTAATGTAAACTCATATATGTTCTGAGTCAGTTGTTGTGTTTTTCGGCTTTTCCTGGTTAGGGGTCACCACAGTGGAACTCTAGTCTACTAATGATTGGCAGTTGATTATTACATGCCAAGTTGCCAGCCCTGATGCACAACCTTCAATGAAGGTATACCCATTCACGTATGTCTCCACACAGAAGATGCTCTGGCTGAGAATCGAACTGGACAGCGTCTTACTGTGAGGTGCCAACGCTACCACAGTACCACCACCACAGCACCTTATGCTTTGAGTCAGAGCAAAGTGTAAATGAATACATGTACATGACTGACATTGCCAACATCTTGTCAGACAGGTTCATACATATTTACCCCCCCTCTCACTGACAAAAGGGCCCATTACTATACCTGGAGATTGTGAAAACCCAGAAATCACATATACAATGGTTAACAGCTCTATCCAAACCTTAAAACATGGCATCTATGGGATGACATGGTTTCCCTGGCTGTATCATATGTGAACTCCAAAACAAACAGACCCTCTGTACAGGATATGAAACTGTTGAATGGGTTACAGCAACATTTGGCACACTCCACAAGTGTTGGTGCACAACAGACCATGGGAACTATTGTCTTATAAGCCTAATAAGCCTGATCTGCAAGGCCATGGAGTCCATCATTATGGAACTCATAAACAGAGCTATTGGGAGCCTACAAACACCCAACCCTACCCATTTTGGTTTGGTCAGGGGCAGATCGTGGTTCCTAAACCTGCTAGACAGTTTTCAAGGCCATTACCCAGGACATACATCAATGAAATGAGCTACACACGGCCTACATAGACCTTGAAAAGCCCTTTTCCAACATCCCACACACATGCCATATCCATAAAATCAACAACTTGTGCATAACCACATATGTCATCCGATTGATTGCCAACTGGGGCACAGATAGGTCCCACAAGGTAAGAATTGTGGTCTCCCTGTTGGACTGTAAGCTGGTAACTGCTGTCTCCCATGGCTCAGTCCTGGGACCCCTCCTGTCTGGTGTATACTTTTCAGAAATACAGTCTAACACATGAGGGCTATGGTTAGCAAAGTTTGTGTATGACTGCAAAAAGGTTGTCATAATCAATGTTTGGGACAACAGAGACATCCTTAAAAAGGGTCTCAGTCAGACAGATGTGGTGTCAAAATTATGGCCTCGAGTTACAGTCATACACCTACCACATAGGTGCTAACACCCTAAATATGGAGGTAATAATAAGGGATCCTTGGACACCTGTGGATAGTCATCTCTACTTCCAGAAACACATTCACAAAGTGGTTAGAAAATCATGCTATGTGTTCCCACAAATTACCAAGGTCTTTGCATGTAGGTCAAAGGAGGTTCCCTCTACTCATCAGTCATCAGACCCATCAAAGAGTATCACAGCACATTTGTGATGAATCTGACTAGGCACCTTCAGCAGCTGGAAAGACCACTGAAGTACCTCAAGAAGAGGATTACTGGCCTCAAACAGTTGCCCCATGCAACAAGACTGAAGTTAAGTCAATCTGTACTCTGTTGCATACTGTCTACTCAGGTGATCTCTGCCCAACAGACAGGTCCATGTCCAATGCAGAACTGATGTACATGCTTTATCTGAAGTAAACCCAAGCTCACTGTGCCACATGCTCTAGAGATATCATCATCACAACAATAAATAGAACATGTTGGAGGGATACATTACTAACTCACAGACTTCCCTTGTTTGGAACAGGCTCCCAGCCTACATTAAGCTGAGTGCCTCACTGACACTCTTCCAGAGGAGCCTTGATGAGTGTCTGTGAAACTGAACTGTCACACCATGGATCACTTCATCAGCTCTACTACACAGAGGCCTAGGGAACTAACCCCATGTGTGGTGATAGCTGCACACTCTGGCCATACTAATATATGCTTTCAGGCAGATAGCCTATTACCTACCTATGTACCTATATATATGTAGGGGGAACACTGTATAATAAGCTAAAGATGGATGGGCAGAGATGTGTGTAAGAGGATGACCATGACAGTGAGCCATCCAGGACAGTCCCTCCCAGCACACATCCCAATGGCACAAAAGACATGAGGTGCACATCTCAACCACTGTACATAACAGCCACCAGTATCTGTAAGCATTACAGTGTATGTAGTCCATGTGCCTACTGTACAGCATGACTGTACAATGAAGTACACATCTACTATCTGTAGACATGTACCTGTGACATAGGTTCATAGGTATGTAGTAGACTATCTTCACAAAGGCATATATTGGCCTAGGCAAGTTGTGCAGCTTTCACCACCCCATTGGGTAGTCTCCTAAGCCCTAGTTCTAATAGTTAGTACCCTAAGCCCCTTTCTAGTGGGGCTGCTGATGTGATGCCTGGTGTGAATTGTCTGTTTCTCAACAACTCATCAAGGTTCCTATTGAAGAGTGTCAGCAAGGGGCTCTGTCTGATGTACATTGGGACTCTGTTCCACAGTAAGGCAAGTGTCTGGGATGGTACTCTATCCCACCAGCATGTTGTATTCATTGTTGTGATGAGGTTCATATCCCTGGAATGTGTAGTGCGACTCAGTTTTGCTATCCATAGATGGAGCATGTTCAACAGTTATGTGTTGGACATGGCTCTGTATGTTAGGCAGAATGTGCCTCTGAGTAGGCAGTATGCAACAGAGAACAGATTTTGTTTTATCAGTTGTATTGGTGAAGTACCTCTGTGGTCTCTACAGCTGCTGGATATGCTTAGTCGAGTACATCCAAAATGGTGCAGTGGACTCAATGATGGGTCTGATGACTTAAGAGTAGAGGGCCACCACTACCTCTTTTGATCCTGATGCAAACCCTTTGTTGATTAAGTGGGCCACATAGGATTTCCTAATCACTTTGGCAGCATGGTTGTCAAAGGAAAGATGACTATCTACTTGTTTCCCCAGATCCTTTATTACCTTGTCAGTTTTTAGGAGGTAACACCTGTGTGGTAGTTTGTGGGTACTTTTTTTTCACCAAAGGGGATTACTATGCATTTTTTTCACATTGAGCCTGAGGCCATGATTCTGACACCACACATCTGTCTCCTATAGTCCCTTCTGGAGAATATTTGTGTCATCCGGGGAATCTATCATGGCAAACACTTTACAGTTCTCAGAAAACTTAGTCAACCACAACCCTCCTGTGCTGGCATGTACTTTTGAGAAGTCTATACCAAACAGGAGGGACCCCAGGACTGAACCCTGGGGGACACCAGTTGTTACCAGTGTAGAGTCTGACATGTAGCCAGCAACTCTTAATTTGTGGGATCTATCTGTGAGCCAGTTTGCTATCCATCTTGTGATGTATGGATTCATGCCCAGGTTGGTGAGTTAATCTATGATACCGGACTGGGGAATGGTGTCAAAGGCCTTAGCGAGATATAGGTAGGCTGTGTGGAGCTCATTTCAATCATCTGTAGCCTGGGTAACTGTCTCAAAGAAATCCACCCAGTTCAGGAGGTGTGATCTGCATTTGACAAAGCCAAACTGGTGTGCTCAACTGTGTGAAAGTTCCCAATGTCTTTATTGTTGACTTCCATTATGATTGGCTCCATTGCCTTGCAGATCAGACTCATCAGGCTCATAGAGCTACATGCAAAGCATGCAAAAAATAGCAACTACATGCCAAGGGTCTTTTGTGGCCCCACCTCTGTGGAGTGGGAATAACATTGCTGTGCAACATTCTATGGGTACATATCCTGTAAAGAGCATGTAGAGAGAGGTGTAGGTATCCTTGATGAATATGGATACATCCCCACCCTATGTGCTATGATCCAGGTCCTGATGCTGGAAGGTATGGAATGAGTAGTATCCTGGTAGTGCTGGTGTGCTCTCTGGAGCCTTGAACTAGGTTTCTGTTACTGCACAGATATCAATATTCTCCATACTGAGAAGTGCCTCGAGTGTGTGCATTTGGAGGCTGAGACTTCTGGCAATGAGTAGCATTTAGCTCACTTTGTGGTTATTTGTGTTGGTTATGGAGTTTGGTTTGTCCTGAGTGATCAGTGTTCCACACCTGAAGTCGACGCCTCATTGGTCTGATCTCACCATAAGTTAATTCCCCTACATATCCACATTCTGCCCCACCCCCCATAAAGGAAACAATGTTAAAAAATTTCAACAAAGCCAACTTAATGCTTCTTAAGGCAGAAGTGGTGAACTTCAGGACACCCATGCAGATGGACAATGCAGTTACGACTACTGAATCCTACACAATTGCACTTTATAAGCACTTACATTAGTGCATGGATTGTGCTATCCCAAACAGAACCAAGACGCTATCCTCCAAGAAAAAGAAGCCAATCTGGTGGTCCCCTGCCATAAACAAACTGTACAACAGAAGGAAGAAACTGTTGCAAAAGAGGGTAAAATCCCATGAGTGGAGGATCTCCCTGGTCAGCCTCAGTAAAAAGCTGCGATCCCTGACAAAATCCTGCAAAGCTAGTTACAAAAATAAAATCACCACTGATTCTAAAGACAACCACAAAGCATTCTATAGGTATGTCAAGAATTTCAATGGCAACACTCAGATCTGCTCTGAGTTACAGCACAATGGCACTAAATATACAGACCCAACTGATATTGCCAACATCCTGGCAGATAGGATCAGTGCTAACTTTACCCCCCTCTCACCCATGAAAGAGCCCATCTCTATACTGGAAGAATGCAAAGTTGCTGTCATCATGGCTGCACAGGTAAAAACACACTCTCCAAAGCCAGAAACACAGCATCCATGTGACCAGACAACATCCCAGGCTGTATTCTACATGAACTACAGAACAAAATGGCACCACACCTAAGTACCATGTTCATTCATAGACTCACCTCAGGCTTTGTGCCTGCTCAATGGCGCACAGAAATGGTTATCCCACTACACAAGGAGGGAGCCATCACAGACCCCAGGAACTAGCACCCCATTAGCCTGATGAGCCTGGTCTGCAAGACCATGGAACGTATCATCATGGAACTTATAAACAAAGACACTGGTAATCTCCAAACTCTAGACCACAACCAGTTTGGATTTGTAAAAGGCAGATCATGTCTCCAAAACCTGATAGACTTCTTTGAAGCAGTCACTAAAGCCATAGACAAGGGTAAGGTGGTTCACACAGCCTATCTAGATCTTGCCAAGGCTTTCAACACATCCCCCACTCTGGAAATATAGATAAGCTCACTAAACTAGGTATAAATCCCTATGTCACAAGATGGGCTGCTAACTGGCTCACTGACAGAACCCACACTGTGAAAGTAGCAGATGCCAAATCCGACTTCAGACCAGTGACAAGTGGAGTACCACAGGGTTCAGTCCTGTGTCCTGTCCGGTTTGGTATCTACTTTCCTGAAGTACAGGCTAACACAGAAGTTCTTTGGCTAATGACGTTCCCAGATGACTGCAAACTAGGAGCCATAACTGAAACTGCTAACGATGTGGACATCCTACAAAAGGGCATCACTGAGACAGATGCCTGGTGTCAAAGCCATGGCCTCAAGCTTAATGCCAAAAAGTGCATTGTCATCCCCTTTGGTAAAAACTTTGTACCCTTGAATTACAACATAGGCGGTAGTATACTTAACACTGAAAATGTGATAAGAGACCTTGGGACACAGGTGGACAGTAGTCTGTCCTTTGATAATCACATTGCCACAGTAGTCAGGAAATCTTTCTACGTGGCACACCTCATCACAAAAGGTTTCTCATGCAGAAAAAAGTGGTCATTGTTCCCCTCTACTCATCACTCATTAGATCCATTATAGAGTACAATGCCCCTTTTGGTATGTACCTCACAAGACATGTACAACAACTGGAAAGGCTGCAGAAATACCTCACAAAGAGGATTACTGGCCTCAAATACATGCCTTACACAGACCGTCTCAAAACACTCCAGCTTTACTCTGTCACATATCGCCTACTCAGAGGTGATCTCTGCCTAACATACAAAGCTATGTCAATCACAGAATTGTTGGACATGCTCCACTTACAGAAATCCCAATCTCTCTGAGCTTCATCCCCAAATCCCGGACCAAAATACAAAAGGAGGGGGGTGTATCCATTTTCATAAAGGATGCCCACACCACCAGGTTAGTGGCACAGCACAAGGCCTCGGAGACCATCCAAGTGCAGCTAACAGTGGGCAGATCTGCTTATCAGATTGTAGCCTGCTACAGATCACCTACCTTGTCTCAGGACCCTCATTCAGCATTCCTGAGAACACTGGAAAATATAAAGGTCCTACCAAACACCATGATATTTAGAGATTTCAACTACGCAAACATTGACTGGGAGAATTACTCAAGTACAAACTCCTTTTCCCAATGCTTCCTAGAGTTTATAAACTCAAACACCCTGGAACAGATGGTCACCACACCCACTAGAGGTGGCAACATACTGGACCTGATCATCACCAACATGGGGGATCAGTGTTCCACACCAGAGGTAAACCCCTCGCTGGTAAGATCAGATCATAAAGTAATCACACTGGACATCCACATCCCAACCCCACCCCCAGTCAAGGAAACCACTGTGAAAAACTTTTCAAAAGCAAACTTCACACTTCTCAAGACCGAAGTGGAAAGTTTCAAAGCCCCCTTGCTAAAGGATAATGCTATCCAATCCACAGAATCCTTTACAAGTGCATTCTATGAGCATCTACAGAGATGCATGGAACGAGCCATCCCAAGTAAAACCAAGACTCACTCCTCCAAAAAGAGGAAACCAGCCTGGTGGTCCCTGGCCATAAAGAAGCTATACAACAGAAGGAGGACACTACTACCTGATAGAGCAAAATTCCAAAAAGGAAAGCCATCACTGATCAATATTATCAAGAAACTACAATCGCTCAGAAAATCATCCAAGGCCAGTTTCAAAAGAAAAATTGCCAAGGAATCTAAAGATAACCACAAAGCCTTCTTTAGCTATATCAAAAATTTAGGTGGCAACTCTCAGATATGCTCCGGGCTACTGCAAAATGGCAAAATATACACTGAACCAACTGACATTGCCAGCATCCTGGCAGACAAATTCAGTGCAAACTTCACCCCCCTTACCGCCAAAAGGGCCCGTGTCCATCCTAGAAGAATGCAGAGCCCCAGACATCATGGACATGCAGGTAAAAACAGCCCTCTCCAAAGCTAAGAACACAGCATCAATGGGACCGGATGGTGTCCCAGGCTGCGTCTTACACAAGCTCCAAAAGGAACTAAACCCTCACCTAAATTCACTGTTCAAACTCAGCCTTACCACAGGCTATGTACCCAAAGAATGGCATACAGCAACAGTCATCCCGCTCCACAAAGGTGGTGCCACAACAGAACCTGGGAACTATCGCCCTGTAATGGAACTCATAAACAGAGACATTGGGAACCTCCAGACACTGGACCCTACCCAATTCGGCTTTGTTAAAGGCAGATCCAGCCTCCTAAACCCAGTTGACTTCTTTGAAACAGTTATCAAGGCCATAGATGAAGGGAAGGTACTCCACACAGCCTACCTGGACCTTGCTAAGGCTTTTGACACCATTCCCCACTCTGGCATCATAGACAAGCTTACCAGCTTGAACATTAACCCCTATGTCACAATATGGGTGGCCAACTGGCTCACAGATAGAACACACATGGTAAGAGTTGCGGGTGCCATGTCCGACTCTAAACCAGTCGCAAGTGGCATCCCACAGGGCTCAGTCCTGGGACCCCTCCTGTTTGGTATATACTTCTCTGAGGAACAGGCAAGCACGGGAGGACTATGTCTGACCAAGTTCGCAGATGACTGCAAACTGGGGGCCATAATCGACTCTCCAGATGACACAAACATCCTTCAGAAGGGTCTTACAGAGACAGATACCTGGTGTCAAAAGCATGGCCTCAAGCTGAATGCCAAAACTGCATAGTCATCCCCTTTGGAAAAAACAAAGTGCCCATAAATTACCACATAGGTGGTAATCCACTAGGTACGGAAAATTTAATTAGGGACCTGGGGACACAGGTAGATAGTAACCTCTCCTTTGATACTTTGATAATCACATTGCCAAAGTAGTTAGAAAATGTTTCTATGTAGCTCACCTAATCATGAAAGGGTTCAACTCTAGATCAAGAGAGGTCATTGTGCCCCTCTACTCATCACTCATTAGGCCCATAATAGAGTACGATGCCCCATTTGGTATGTACCTTAATCGGCACATGCAACAGCTGGAAAGACCAAAGAAGTACCTCACCAAGAGGATCATGGGCCTCAAAGAGATGCCCTATGCATGCAGCTCGACTAAAGATACTCCAGCTCTACTCATTTGCTTACTGCCCGCTCAGAGGTGATCTATGCCTGACGTATAAGGCCAGGTCCAACCCAGAATTAATGGACATGCTCCACCTCAGGAAAACCAAATCTCTTGGAGCCACATGCTCCAGTGAAATAAACCTCAGCACAGCAATAAACAGGACTTGCTGAAAGGATTCCTGTCCAGAGACTTCCCTCGCTCTGGAATAGAATCCCAGTTTATGTTAGGCAGAGCCCCTCGCTGACTCTCTTCAAGGGGAATCTTGACGAGTGGATGGGAAATTGTAAATTTACCCCTGGGATCACTTTAGTGGCCCTGCTAGACAGAGGCCCAGGAAACTAATTTAAAAGGGAGGTGAAAGCCAATACATTCTGGCTAGGCTTATAAATGCCCTTGGGCAGATAGCCTAGTACCTACCTATGAACCTATGAACCTACACACTCTAGGGACCTAAACCTTGTCACCACAATAAACAGAACATGCCGGAGGGATAGATTCCTGTTCCAGAGACTTCCCATACTCCAGAATAAACTACCTATGTATATCAAACAAAGCTCTTCATTAGCACTCTTCAAAAAAAATATTGATGATTGGATGGGAAATAGGAAATAAACCCCGGGGATCACTTCTGTGTCTCTGCTCAACAGTGGCACAGGAAAATAAATTTCTTGAGTGACAAAAGCCAGGGTACCTTTCTGGCTGGGCTTGTATAGGCCCCAGGGCCGATAGCCTAGTACATACCTATGAACTTATGAACCTTTGAGCCTTGCCTAAAAAAGGTAATATGGGGACAGCAAGAGCCTTGACCAGTATTGAGAAGCATCGGGATGACAGGTACAAACCATCTGCAGCGAAGCAATGAGGCTTGTCTATCATGTCATCACAGGCAGACAGAGACTGAATCCTTTCTGAATGACACCAGTAGCTCAGCCAATTGTTGAAGTTTAATGTCTTTCTGTTATATTGCAGTATCATGTAAGTGAAGGTAAGATGCTACTCAAGGTCAGGGTCATACCAGCCTGTGCTACATGATCATAGAGCTACTATATATATCTCTTGTCATGTTGTCCTGGGAGGTATGTCTCAGATCATTCACACTGACATGTACAAAGAACACTTCATATATGTACCTGTTCTGGAGTGAAGTAAGTGCTTGTGTTATGTGGTGGATCATTGCACCTGACAGACAACTGACAGTAACCTTCCCCTTGTCCAGCCGATTGAGTGGAACATCTGTGTGCCTGACTATGAAGTCACCTATTACTAGTGTGTTGGGTATGTTGTTTTGCCTTAGGGCCTGTTGTTAGGCACACTGCTTTGGTGTATTATGTGTTTTCTGGCGTGTGCTTGGAGGTGCATGTTTCTTGCTTGTCTGCTTAGGAGGACACTCTCTCTTTTTCAGATTGATATTTGTATGGTAATGTGTATTTATGTGTGTGTTTTGCTGGTGCTTGTATTGTAGGTCTATGTGAGACAGTTGGTGTTGTGGTTGCATGACCCTACTCCTCCTGACAGTATTGTCCAGTATTGGGTTGACAGAACTTAGCCACCAGTTTGACCCTGTGTGTGCCAGCATGTGGTGCATCAACCCATATGTGATATGGTCATGGCCTATGCATACAATACACTCACAATACACCTAGTATGATAAGCCTGCTGAGGTTAGCAAATTTGAAAAAAAACCTTAGGGCAAACTGTCAGCAAGTAATGTCTGTATTGCACCCTGTAACCCCATATTGCTTGCTGAAGTGTAAAGACGTACTTAGCTTGGAATAAGAACCCCACACTTGCCAACTGTGTGTGTGTGTGTGTGTGTGTGTGTGTGTGTGTGTGTGTGTGTGTGTGTGTGTGTGTGTGTGTGTGTGTGTGTGTGTGTGTGTGCAGAGAGAGCAACCTTTTTGGAGACTACTCACACCCCTTAAAAGTGGTCTGCTCATCTTTGTCAAGTCTGATGATGTCACCATCCTACAAATATACCTGTGGAAAAGAAAACCCTAATAATGCATATAGTGTGTTGTGTAAATGCGTACTGCTGTACTATCATAATGTAGTTAGATAGGGATTTGAATCCTGCACTTGCCAACTGTGTGAGTGTGTGTGTCTCCCTGGGGAGGAGCAACCTTTTTGGAGACTACTCACACCCCTTAAAAGTGGTATACTCATCTTTGTCAAGTCTGATGATGTCACCATCCGACAAATACACCTGTGGAAAGAAGAAATCCTAGTAATGTGGATAGCGCGTCTTGTAAATGCGTACTGCTGTAGTATCATAATGTAATTAGGTAGGGATTTGAATCCTGCACTTGTCGACTGTGTGCGAGTGTGTGTGTCTCCCAGGGGAAGAGCAACTGTTCTGGAGACTACTCACACCCCTTAAAAGTGGTCTGCTCATCTTTGTCAAGTCTGATGATGTCACCATCCTACAAATATACCTGTAGAAAAGAAAACCCTAATAATGCATATAGTGTGTTGTGTAAATGCGTACTGCTGTACTATCATAATGTAGTTAGATAGGGATTTGAATCCTGCACTTGCCAACTGTGTGAGTGTGTGTGTCTCCCTGGGGAGGAGCAACCTTTTTGGAGACTACTCACACCCCTTAAAAGTGGTATACTCATCTTTGTCAAGTCTGATGATGTCACCATCCTACAAATATACCTGTGGAAAAAAGCAATTTCAGTAGTGTGTGTAGCATGTCATGTAAATACCTATTGCTGTAATATCATAATGTACTTAGGTAGGGGTTTGAATCCTGCACTTGCCAACTGTGTGTGTGAGAGTGTGTCTCCCTGCAGAGAAGCAACTTTTTGGGAGACTACTCACACCCCTTAAAAGTGGTAAACTCATGTTTGTCAAGTCTGACGATGTCACCATCCTACAAATATACCTGTGGAAAGGAGCAAACCCAGTAATGTGTATAGCGTGTCGTATAAATGTATATTGGTGTAATATCATAATGTAGTTAGGTAGGGGTTTGAATCTTACACTTGTCCACTGTTAGAGTATGTATGTCTCCCTGTGGAGGAACAACCTTTCTGGAGACTACTCACACCTCTTAAAAGTGGTATACTCATCTTTGTCAAGTCTGATGATGTCACCATCCTACAAATATACCTGTGATAAGATGAAATCCCAGTAATGTGTATAGCGCGTCATGTAAATGCCTACTGCTGCATTATCATAATGTACTTAAGAAGGAGTTTGAATCTTGCACTTGCTGACTGTGTATGTTCCATAAGTGTGTGACACCGTTGGTCAATGTGGAATGTGTTTTGACTTTTTAGTATATGACATATCAAAATAACAACTGTATGTGCATTACACATGTAAGGAAGCTACATACATGTAACCTCAATTATTTCATAGGTGGGTACTCTGCTTTCTTTATGAATGCATGGTATCTTTGACAAAGCATGCTGGCACTTTGCAGACCTTAGGTCACTTCTGTATGGTAGTGACAAGCGTAGCCACTGCAGTGATCCCTGGGCTATGTCTTCTGTTTCACATCCACTCATCACGGTTTCTATTGAAGAGTGTGAGTGAGGGTTTATGCTTAAGGTATATTTGAATCATGTTCCAAAGCAAGCAAAGTCTGGCAAAGATGACTAATCATTATAGGTGTGCAACAACCTCTGTGAATCTGCATGCAAACCCTTTATTGCTTATGTGCTCCACAGAGGAATTTCCAAAACCCTTTGGTAATGTGATTAGCAAAGGAGAGATGACTAAACACATGGATCTATGTATACTTTAGTACCTGTTTCATATTTTGGGTGCTACTACCTATGTTGTACTCTGGGGATACTTTGTTTTCTAAAAGTGGATAACTATGCTTTCTTTGGCTTATAGCTTTACAACATGAGTTTGACACCAGGTATCTGTCTCTATGATACCCTTTTGGAGAATGTGTGTGTCATCTGGAGAATAAAGTATGACCCACAGTATGCATTTTCATCAAACATGGGCAGACATATCCCTACTGTGTTTGCTTGTACCTAAGAAAGCTAGATGCCAAACAGGAGTGGTTCCAGGACTGAGTGTCGGTGAATACCACTTGTTACTGTCATAGAATTGTACATGGAGGCTAAAAATGTTACTGTGTGTCCTATATCTGTGCGTCAGTTGTCAATCCATCATTTAACAATTGTTTATGGTCAGTCTGTTGAGGTTATGTATAATACCAGAATGTGGGATGGGTATGAATTGCTGGTAGCTCTATCTTGGCTGTGTGGACCTCCCCTCCCTCACCTCTAGCCTTGTTAACTGGCTTGAAGTCTACTAAGTGTATGAGCCATGATCTGGGCTTTAGAGATCCTAAGTGGGCATGGTGCAGTGTTTACAGGTTCATAATGTCTCTGTTAATAAGTTCCATAATGCTGTGCTCCATAGTCTTCCCGATAACATTTGTCTGGCTTATAGGGTGAGAGTTTCCAGGATCTGTTGTAGTTCTACCCTTAATCAATTTATGTTAACATTTGCACTGGGTGTTACGAGGGTGGACAGGTCCAGGAATAAGTATATTAGAGGGTCAGCCCAGGTTTGAAGGTTAGTAGACTAAGCCAGATAGGCAGGATTAACTTGGTTTGTACATGTGCTGAGGACGGATGCAGAGTATATTGTGAAACAGATGCTAAGGATGAAGCTGCCAGGTAAGAGGAATGCCTAAGGTGAGGTTTATGGCTGTGGTGAGAGAGGACATGCAGGTGGATGGTGTGACAGTGCAAGATGCAGAGGGCAGGAAGAAATGGAAACAGATGATCTACTGTGGTGACCCCTAATGGGAGCATCCGAAAGGAGAAGAAAAAGACATTGTAGCTCAACCATTGTGGACTGTGAACACCATTACTGTGCATTATTCCACAAGTATGTAACCTGTGTAGAGGCTGCATCTGGATAGAGTGTTTAGGTGAGTGGTGACTTCGTATGTCAGCTTATGTATGACACAGCCAGGGACACTGTCCAGTACCATTGCCACTGTGGTTTGTACTTTGGTAAAGAGATGTTTTAACTAGAGTGTCTGTGAATCATCAGATTTTATATTCTTCAAGTCTGGAAATGTGTCCCTTGTGTAACGACAGGGTGGTGAAATCCGCATTCAAACTGTCTGACAAGAAATTGGTAATAGTTCTTAAAGTTAGGCTGCGGCCAAACAGATGCAAATCTCTTAGAACTTCAGGTAGATGTGCTTTCTTCGCTTGCACAAAAGTTAAGCCTTTATTTAACACCATAGTATGAGTTTCAGTAAGCTTATGAGAAGAAATATTGAAAATTAAACCTGCCTGAATCTTTTCCTGTTGTGCCCTTCCAGACTCCTCGGTATTTGCTGTTTCCCGATTCCTTGAATGTCCCCTGATGGGTAAAGGGTTCTGTAGTAAAAAACGATTCACTTCATGAGTTGAGCTGGACCCTGCTGGTGTCATCATTCCATTGCTGGAAGTTTGCAGATGCCTGCCATTTTTAGGTCTTACGACTGTATGCCATCTCCATTTGGAGTCGGCTTACTCATATCCATTAAATCAATAGGTAATTGTACGGAACCGTTTGTTACGCCTGTACAGTTGGTACATATGTTGCTAGTTTTCATGTACGTCGTATGTGATGTGGAGGGCGTGTTAGGTGGCCTTTTTTCATAATTCAGAATGTTGTCATGTAAGGTTTCAAGTTTAACACCAACTAATTCAGAGGGGTAGGAATCAAGTATTTTATCATATAGAACATTAATGTCCTTAGCCAGTTCATCTTCTTGTGGCCGAAAAAAATATATCAAAAGATGTAAATACCTTGCACTGCATTCTAGGTTAATAATTTGCCACTCCCTGAGTAGTTCAGGATACACTTGTCCATATGTGAGCATTGTCAATACATGGAGACCTCTAGGCACAAGGTTATGCTTAAGACATGCCTCAAAATGAAAACGTTGCCATTGTAGGCATTTAAATTTATATAATTTGTTCTCCAGCTCCTTATATGCACAATTAAAGTTATTCTGTTGTTCAAAATCATTACTTATGGCTCCATCCGATATATTTAACCCTACATTTCGAAGACGGTTGTCGCAAACAGTCAGTAGTCCATTGAACCTTCCTGTTGATAAGCCAACTGCATCTTTAAAGTTGTTTCCATTGACTGCATTCATAGATTCAGATGTAGATGACTATATACTTCCATCTGCCATGTTCAGTTTGGATAGGAAAAACAATTGTAGAATGCGAAACACAGAAATCCTCTACCAACTAATAAAACAGCTGGTATACAATAAATTTAGTTGAAATAGCAAACAAACACCAACTGTACCACAGCTAGGAAGTTTATTATAAAACAGGTAAGAGCTTTCAGGGATGTGCCCCTTCATCAGACAACTCACAAAAACAATTCCTTCTTTATATAGTAGAAACACCTGCTATCAATAAAGTCTTAAAGATACAATGTTAAATACAAATGCTTTAACCTGGTCCACTCTAGTATATCTAGAATATGCATATATCTGGTTCAAAAATTCACAAATATTAGAACACATATTATGTACATGAGTCATGGTTAATAATGGCATAATGGTTAAGGTGTTTACCCCAAAGACACAACATGCAGGGTTCAGCCCCCACATGGGGCTACTGGCTAGGCACAAAATGGCTCACAAGGGCACCCAGCCCAGCACCAATCCATGAACCTATATTAAAATTGCTAAAACCATGTCCTAGTATGCATAAAATTTTAATTTTTTTTTTTTAAAACATAGACTATAACATGCAACATAGATGTAAATATAGTGTACTAACACCATGTAAAATATAATATGCATATGTATGAAAAAGCATGTTGAAATATAACAGTATATATGAGCCTAGCCAGTAGCCCCATGTGGGGGCTGAACCCTGCATGTTGTGTCTGTGGGATAAACACCTTAACCATTATGCACCATGACTCATGTACATAATATGTGGTCTAATATTTGTGAATTTTTGAACCAGATATATGCATATTAAGATATACTAGAGTGGACCAGGTTAAAGCATTTGTATTTAACATTGTATCTTTAAGACTTAATTGATAGCAGGTGCTTCTACTATATAAGGAATTAATTGTTTTTGTGAGTTGTCTGATGAAGGGGCACATCCCTGAAAGCACTTACCTGTTTTATAATAAACTTCCTATCTGTGGTACAGTTGGTGTTTGCTTGCTACTTCAACTATATTTATTTTACGCCAGCTGTTTTATTAGTTGGTAGAGGATTTCTGTGTTTCGTGTTCTGCAATTGTTTTTCCTCTCCAAACTGAACATGGGAGATGGAAGTATACAGTCATCTACATCTGAATCTATGAATACAGGCAATGGAAACAAATTTAAGGATAAATTGGCTTATCCACAGGAAGGTTCAATGGACTACTGACTGTTTGCAACAACCCTCTTCTAAATGTAGGGTTAAATATATCATATGCAGCAGTAAGTAATGATTTTGAATAACAGAATAACTTTAATAGTGCATATAAGGAGCTGGAGAACAAATTATATAAATTTAAATGCCTACAATGGCAACATTTTCATTTTGAGGCATGTCTTAAGCATAACCTTGTGCCTAGAGGTCTCCATGTATTGACAATGCCCACATATGGACAAGTGTATCCTGAACTACTCAGGGAGTGGCAAATTATTAACCTAGAATGCAGTGCAAGGTATTTACATCTTCTGATAGATTTTTTTTGGCCACAAGAAGATGAACTGGCTATGGACATTAATGTTCTATATGATAAAATACTTGATTCCTACCCTTCTGAATTAGTTGGTGTTAAACTTGAAACCTTACATGACAACATTCTGAATTATGAGAAAAAGCTATTGAATGTTAAGACATGTAAATTAAATAGGGATTTCAACTATTTTCAAATGGGGAATGTGTTCTCTTGGGCTAGAGAATGCCCCCCTATGAAAAATACACGTCAACTAGCTTCGCAAGAGCCAATCGCAATAGCGAGGCAGTGAAGTGCTATTTTAAATGAGCAACCACCTAACATGCCCCCCCACATCACATGTGACGTACGTGAAAAGTAACAACATGGCTACTAACTGTACAGGCGTAACAAACTGTTCTGTACAATTACCTATTGATTTAATGGATATGAGTAAGCCGACTCCAAATGGGGATGGCATACCAGTCATAAGACCTAAAGATGGCAGGCATCTGCAAACTTCCAGCAATGGAATGATGACACCAGCAGGGTCCAGCTCAACTAACGAAGTGAATCGTTTTTTACTACAGAACCCTTTACCCATCAGGGGATATTCAAGGAATCAGCAACAGCAAATACCAAGGAGTCTGGAAGGGCACAACAGGAAAAGATTCAGGCAGGTTTAATTTTCAATATTTCCTCTCATACGCTTACTGAAACTCAGACTATGGTGTTAAATAAAGGCTTAACGTTTGTGCCAGCGAAGAAAGCACATCTACATGAAGTTCTAAGAGATTTGCATCTGTTTGGCCGCATTCTAACTTTAAGAACTATGTTTGGTACTAACGCTCAAATGAGTAAATGTATTTTTAAGAAGCCCTCCCACTTGACTAGGCTGTAGCATATTTCAACAAAACATTTCTACAACACCTAGACACTGTCGCTCCATTGCGCAAAATCAAGTTTAGAACCTCTACAAACCCCTGGCTCAGTAAAGAAACCAAACAAATCCTCAAGTCCAGAGACACTGCCTGGCTTTACTATCAAAAAAACAAAGAAAACACAAAGCCTAACTAAGTATCAAGAACTGCGCAACTGTGCAAAAAAATACATTAGGCTGGACAAAAAAAATCCTACTACACGACATTACAAACTAAATACCAACACAACCCCCTAAAATTTTGGAGAAATGTAAACCAGCTACTAAAATCCACCCAAAAGGCTACCCCTAAACCAACCACTCCTGAAACTAAAGTTCCCATCGAAACACAATTCAACTCCCACTTTGTGAACTCAATTCTATCCTTAGTATCACAGGACAGTTCCTTCCTCACTAGCGCCCCAAACACAAATAACACTAATACAAGCTTTACCCTCAAAACAGTTTCTACCACTTCAATCAAAAGCATGTTCTCCAAACTAAAAACCTCATCAACAGCAGCTGACCTACTCCCCAGCTATTTCTTGAAACTCACAGAAGATGCTATTGCTATCCCAATCTCCACTCTCATAAACAGATCAATTGTTGAAAACTATGTGCCCACACTCTGGAAAATATTCTATGTTACACCCATACATAAAGGTGGGACCTCCACTGAACTTAATAACTACAGACCCATTGCTTTACTCTCCCCCCTGGCCAAAATCCTAGAAAAATGCATCCATATACAGGTGCTAAAATATCTCCTAGACAGCAACATCCTGTCACCTACTCAGCATGGTTTTAGACCTGCCCATAATACCACTACGGCCCTCCTCTGCTTCACAGACACAGTAAACCATCTCAAAAATGAAGGTCTACAGGTGTAAACTTTTTTTTTTGGATATGTCCAAAGCATTTGACACAGTCTTGCACCAAATCCTGCTAAACTAAATCCGTATCATCTATCAAATTCCACTCTTACCTGGTTCCAAAGCTACTTAACTGACAGGTACCAAGCTGTGAAATGGGAAAATTCTCTCTCTCCTCAGCTGCCCATAACTATAGGAGTCCCACAGGGTTCTATCTTAGGACCACTACTATTCACAATCTTCACAAATTACCTCCATACCTCCACACAGCATGCATCTATCATTCAGTATGCAGATGACACTACCTTAATCTGTGCTGCACAAAACATTCCCACCCTCCTGCAAACAACTCAACTAGCATTATCTGATGTTGAAAACTACCTAACCAAAGCCCAACTTATTCTCAATCCAAAGAAAACTCAGTTTATGATTATAACCAGTTCTAACAAAAACACTGATAACAGTCAATTCACTATCTACTCCACAAATGCTACTCCAATCACTCCAGTGGCACAGGCTAAGCTATTGGGAATAACCATAGACTCCCACATAAAATTTGATAGTCATCTCAACTTAACTACTAAAAAAGTACATGCCAAACTGGGATCACTCTACCATATCAAACAATTTCTTACCAACAACACAAGATCAGCCATTGCTCGCTCCCAACTTCTATCCACCCTATTATATGCATCTCCCATTCTGACTAATCTCAACAAAACTGAACTAAGCAAAATGGAAGCCTGCTATAACAGACTTGCCCGCTTTGCTGCAAATTGCTCATATAGAACTCATCACTGTACTGCTAAGAGACTGCTCCACTGGCTTGAACTGCCCAAACTCCTAATCTACAATCAGCTCTGCCTCTGTCATTCTATCTATTACCTCCCCGATAAGTGTCCTGCCCTCAAAAACCTAGTACAACATCACTCAGCCAAAAGGCCTCTTAGATCATCAAGCAAACTACTACTAGAAGTCACCAACAGCTACAATAGCTTTGGAGATACACTATATAGTAGTTCAGTGGCTAAACAATGGAACTCTGTCCCCACTAGCATTCAAAACACATCATCCAAAGCCTCCTTTAAAGACCTCATCAGACAATATCTCAGCCAAAGTTGGCAGTGCCATGATTGCTCTCCAGACTAGTGAAAGCAGATAAGGTACACATACTAAATCTAGAGTACTTGATTAAGATTGAAAACTATTCTCACAAACACTGGCTAATCTACAATGTATGTACTGTACCTGTGTAGTATGTATGCATTCTACCTATGTTCCAATTTTCAGCTGTACACCACAAATCTATTAAGTACCTTTATTTTTAAATATTTTTTTGTTTGTTCTCTCCACTGTAACTGTTGATGTGCTGCATACCACTGTAAAAATATGTCTTTTGTAATTTGTGTGTATACTGATCATGTCTAAATGTATCTGTAATTTTTCTATGTGGAGCTTTTCTCCCGGGCCTCTGCTGAAAAGGGCCTTTTCGGCTCAGTCAGACACCCCCGGTTAACAAATGTAAAATAAAAATAAATAAAATAAAATATGTTCCCCCCAGTAATGCTATTATAGACACATTTATTGAAGTATGTGACAAACAGATTAGAGAAGTATTAAATGCTAGTAATTGTTCTGAGACTTTTTATAATTTACGCAAATCTGAATACAAAGCCCTGGAAGAGATGAAACTGATGAACTCTATTGAGATAAGGCCTGTCCACAAAGGAGGAGGGATTGTTGTCCTAGACAAGGGACTATATCTTGAACAAATATTTGAATTGTTAAATAATGATGTAACATATCAATCTGTATCATGCATTGTTGTGAAGGGCATTATAGATAAGGTTTCCTTTTTGATTTTTGATTTATTGATTACAGGGATGATTAATGAGCAATTATTTGAGTATTTTACTGTGAGCGGCCCTATTATTCTAAAGGTATACGGGTTACCTAAGATCCAAAAAAGTCTGTATATACCACCAATGTGCCCCATTGTATCTAGCAAAGGGTGGGTGACATAGCCCCTTTTGATTTTTGTTGAAAAAATCTACACCCATTACTGAAAGCTTGTGATAGTGTGCTTAAAGACTCTAAAACATTTTTGGAAACTCTTAGATTGAAATGGGCTGAGATTAATGGTGATAGCAGTTGTTTATTTGTGACAATGGATGTAGAATCACGTCTCAATGTCATCCCCAATGAATGGGGTATTTACAATGTAAGGGAATTACTTAATATTACAAATCATACCAGGAAGAAATGTGAGTTGATTTGTGCATTGTTGGACATCATTTTGACCAACAATGTTTTCATTTTTCACAAGAACTATTATTTACAGAAAGTTGGCGTGGCTATGGGCACAGCTTGTGCCAATAGCTACGCCAACCTTTCTCTTGTACAATGGGAATGAACTCATGTATTATTTAATGCTAAATACAGTAAGTATATTAGCTGGTATGCTAGATTTGTGGATGACATCTTTTTGCTATGGAATGGTACTGAGGCTGATTAAATGAATTATTTGCTTATTTGAACAATACTACTACTTTCCTTAGGTTCACATCTAAGTATTCTGTACCTGAGATTGATTTCTTGGATGTTAAGGTTAGGAAAGATGATTTAATTCATAGTGAAACCAGCTTATATAGGAAACCTATTAGGAAGAACAACTACCTCCATAGCACAAGTATGCATACTAACCATACCAAGCAGAATATCATTAAGGGTCAAGTCTACCAGGACCGTGAGATTGTACAACAATGACAGTGAACTAGCTAGTGCTCTACAACTATTGAAGATAAAATTTTTAGAGAGGGGATATAATGCACACAATATAGATAAATGTATTAGTGAAAGTTGGAGTAATAGAGATGGAAGGTGCAGACCTTATTTCTATGAAGAAGGGAGCAGAGAACCAAATACTCAAATCATTAACAATTATATGACTAGCCATTTCCAAGGGGTTATTGATAATACCCTAAGGATGCCGTTAACATTTGCTACTAATATTAATTCTGTCTGTAAAATGATTACCAAGAATTGGGGTATTCTTTCCACCATTAGTGATTTACAAGGCATTATTGGGCCTAAACCTAATTTTACATTTAGGAATAACAGAACATTAAAAAGTCACCTTTGCTATAGGAACGATACATCAACCACCAAAAATAGATCTGATAGATTGGGTACCTACATAAGTAGAGATTGCATAGCCTGCAATTATATTCACAGTGGTAGAAGCTTTGTACACCCATTTAAGGCTTTCAGTTTTAACAGCAGTCAATATGCTGATTGTACAACATCTAATGTAGTGTATCTTGCCTGTTGCACAGTATGTTTTAGTTTCCACATAGGTAAGACTAACAGGCAGTTGAAAGAGAGAATATTGGAACACTACAGGGACATCAAGAATTGTAAGGAGAGTAGTGCAATATCCATGCATAATAAGAACGAGGGACCAGACCATAATTTTAAGTTCCTCGGCCTACAAGTCCTGCCAGAGAGATTGAGAGGGGGCAATTTGTCGAATGACACGGAGGTTGCAGAACAAAAATGGATTATGTTGTTTAACGCAGATAAACCACCAGGTCTTAACAATATAGTGTCCTTGAAACTGTTCTTAAAAGCTCGTCCACTTAAACATTGACTGTTAGGATTTTAGAACTTTAATGTATAATTTTATTTATTGCATTTATGTTCTGTCATTATGACATACTAAGTTGTTTATGTATTTCTTATGTATATACATTTTTATATACATACATTTTATCTACATATGTACATGTATATTTTGTTTATATTTTTATATATATTTTCTAGATATTTATATACATAATTTTTTCTTTTCTATATATTTTTATACACACATGCTTACATATTTATACTTACATAGATACTGTTATATTTCAACATGCTTTTTCATACACATACATATTATATTTTACATGGTGTTAGTGCACTATATTTACATCTGTGTTGCATGTTATAGTCTATGGGCCAGATTCATGAAGGCTTGCATGGAATCTAAGAGTAGAGTAAGACTCCAGCCAGCCAACATGTCTGCCAAACAATCCAGGAACAGCCTGCAGGGGCGTGCAAGAGAGCTCCTAAAATGACTATTGCACAGACAATGTTAGTTTATGCAAATTACCTAATTTGCTGCTGAAAGCTATGCAAATGAGGTAAATTTGTGATCCAGGAAACACTAACCTGTCCAAGTAAGAGTAGTGTTATTTGCAGAAATGTACTTGGTTGGCAACTGAGTACCGTTCTGCAAATAGCAAAACGGAGCTATGGCAGCTCCAAATAAAGGATGCATCCAGTTGAGGAAGCATGCCAATGGCCAAATATACAGCCATTGGCATTTTTATCTGTTGCAAAATAATAAAAAATATTTTTTTTTCCTTGATCTCCGATGTTTAAGCGTAGCGCAGGGCTGCGCAAACATGCGGCGCACTAAAAACCAGAAAAACAAAAAATAAAAGCCACAAATAGGGATTTTATTCAAAATATTCATCTGCCATGTAAGTGAATAGCAGGCTGAAGACAACATGGCTACTAAGTAGTGGGTGCTAAGGGGGAAAGCTCAGTCTGAGAGATGTAACCAAGCATTAGTAGGCAATCCTCTGCAAATGAGTATAAGGATAGTGAATCCCAATCTTTCCTGCCATGTGAACCATGTCCCTAGAGTGTAAGAGTAGGATTAGGGGAGTAACAGAGTAGAAGATTGGTGACATCATGAGGGGGTATGTATCAAAAAGACTGCAAGCTTATTGGAGCAGAGTGGCATGTGTTTGCTGTGAGTTACTCAGGACTGGAAGCGGCATGTCTACAGTTGTCTAAACTGAAACCCAGAAACCGAAGGTGTACGCCATGGCTATCACTAAAGTTTCTTGCAAAGCTGCTTACACTGTGTACGCATGTGTGCGCACGTGTAAACCTGTCTAAGCCTGTGTGTGCATGTGTGCACCCGTCTAAGCCTGTGTAAGCCTGTGTGCACGCGTGTGTGCTCATGTGTGCATGTTTGCACTTGTTTGCGCGGCACTGCCCCCTGTGGAAACAGAAAGGGGAAAGGAAGGAAAAGAAGTAGTAGGAAGCTAACCATGGAGAACTAGCAGAGCTGCCAGGTGAAATCAATCAGAATCAGCCAATTACACAGGCAGTACACTAGCCCAGCCCAGAACTTAAAACTCTGCAAACAACATTCCCCCATGTTTTTCTCAGAAACACTGCAACACTGCAGTCAACAAAGAGAAGTGAAAACTTAAAAAGCTTAACTGAGACAAAAAAATGTTAGGGGCTGCCATTGCTGTTATCGGGCAACATGTGCAAGATGCTGAGGGTGGTGCCATTGCGAATGCTGCTGAGCAACCCACAGTGAGGAGACGGAGAAGAGTGCACAGACCCAGGGTAACCTACCAGGGGCTACATGAGCTGGAGATAGTGGAGTGCTATGGAGTGGACAGAGAGCTCCTGCAGCAAATTGTTGAGCTATACAGGCCACACCTCATACACAGAACCAACACAGGGGAACCCATCCCAGTGGAAACCAAGGTATGTGCTGGCCTAAGAATACTAGCAACAGGTTCCTTCCAGAGACCAACTGGTGATATGATGGGGATTTCACAGGCATCAGCATACAGGGTACTGCACCAGTTCCTGAATGCCATGTCAGCACATGTCAGTGATCATGTATATTTCCTTAATTCCTGTGAGGTATTGGCCAGCAATATGTGTCTCTTCCATCAAATAGTGGAATACACTGAGGTAGTGGGTGCAATTGACTGCACGCACATACACATCAAAGCAACAGCTGGTGAGTGGGGTAGGGCCTACATCAACCGCAAGGGCTTCCACTCCATCAACTGCCAGGACATGTGTGATGCCCAGGGCATAATACTGAATGTGTGTGCTGGCTGCCCTGGAAGCTACCACGATTCCCATATCTGGCATCTGTCACAGCTGTACCAGACATTTGCCAATAGGGACATCCCTGACGGTCACCTAGTGGGGGATGCTGGATACATACTAGAGCCGTGGCTAATGACACTCATCAGAAATGCACACACACCTGAGCAAGAACTCCATAATGAGGCACACGCACAAACATGAAATGTAATTGAGATTGTGTTTGGGATGCTCAAGTCATGGTTCCGGTGCCTGGACACATCTGGTGGAGCCTTGCAGTACTCACCAACTACATGTACCCAAATTGTCATGGCATGTGCCATGCTACACAATATGATCCTGCGAAAACAGCTGCAGCAGGAACAGCATGGGGCAGGGCCAAACAGATCCCCATCATTGCCAAGGCCTGCACAGGCAAAGCGTGACTCAGAGGAGGAACAACCTGAGCCTGCCCCCAGTAGGCAGAAGGAGGCGTGCCCAGTATGCCTTGGCCTTGGCAAAGAGGCAATGCATAGCACATACACTGGCTCAGTAGGAACCCTGGAAATGATACCTCTCTCTGACTCGCACATAAAATAAAAGGGATGCCTAACTTTACACTACCTGTTTCCAAACATGTATAGGCAGTGTAGTATGTGCATCTGACATAGGCATCCCTGCAGCACCACCTGAGGCATGATTGCTATGTTTTAAGCAATATAAAGCAGTGCTAAGCAGCTTTTACCAATATCTAGTATATGTAAACAAAATTGCTCATGCAATGTTGGGCAAGGTCGGGCAAAGTTGAGCAAAGTCAGTTAAACATGCTGATATCTGCTTTACTGTTCCTTAAGCAGTCTGGTCTGCCCAGCATGAAAATAAAAAGCAGTGACAGGGCTTGAATCCAGGATACTGTGCACTATAGTCACATTACTGAACCACTAAGCCATGATAGCATTTCAGTGTCACAGACACAGCAGGACAATTTTACACTAATGCAAACACAACGAAATGCTGTATCATGCCCCTAAAGAGGCAAATGGGTAAACCCCCCACATGCCTATGCAGACAGAGAACATCAGGCCAGGTGGTGTGATGTGGGTTGTGTAGGCTGTGAAGTTGCAAGCTAATATACGTGACATTGGATGCTAAGATCTGTAGTACAGTAGTATGCCTCAAGCCAGCACAATAGGCAACAGTACAGACTGAAATGGTGTCCTGTACATAGCAGTGTAGGCATAGCAAATGTGTATCAGTGTCAGGTGAAACCCACATCCTACGTACACCCACAGTAACAATCAGGTGTGCCCCGGGTAGAAATGTACAAAGAATAGCTGCCTCCCCGTATGTAGAAATATTGATAAGTCTATGCAAAGTGTCTCATGGAAGCCCCGCAGGCACAGCATGATCCCTGTTGATCTATGACACAAATGTGAGCCCTGCTGTAAAAATACAACTTGATTTACCATACACATATAGTATAAAAGTCTATACTGGGTGTGCTCACACACTCCAACAAATGTAGTGGATTTCATTCAGCATCACACTGAAAGGTCATACTGGGCATGCTCACACACTTAGGCTAAATACGGATGTGATAATAAGGGATCTATGGACAAATGTGGATAGTCATCTCTACTTCCAGAAACACATTCACAAAGTGGTCAGAAAATCATGCTATGTGTTCACACAAACTGCCAAAGTCTGTGCATGTAGGTCAAAGGAGGTACCCACTACTCAGCAGTCATCAGACCTGTCAGAGAGTACCACAACACACTTGTGATGAGTCTGACTAGGCACATTCAGCAGCTAGAAAGACCAATAACGTACCTTAAGAAGAGGATTACTGGCCTCAAATAGTTGCCCCATGCAACAAGACTGAATGTAACCCAATCTGTACTCTGTTGCATACTGTCTACTCAGGAGATCTCTGCCCAACAGACATGTCCATGTCATGGTTACACTCAGATCTGTTCTGAGTTACAGCTCAATGGCACTAAATGTACAGAGCCAACTGATATTGCCAACATCCTGGCAGATAGGATCAGTGTTAACTTTACCCCCCTCTCACCCATGAAAGAGCACATCTCTATAATGGAAGACTGCAAAGTTGCTGTCATCATGGCTGCACAGGTAAAAAACACTCTCCAAAGCCAGTATCACAGCAGCCATGGGACTAGATAACTTCCCAGGATGTGTAGTATCTACTTCCCTGAAGTAAACATTAACATGGAAGGTCTGTGGCTACTGAAGTTTCCAGAGGACTGCAAACTAGGAGCCATAATTGTAAACACTAAAGATGTGGACATCCTACAAAAGGGCCTCACTGAGACAGATGGCTGTTGTCAAAGCCATGGGCTCTAGCTCAATGCCAAAAGGTGCATTGTCATCCCCTTTGTTAAAAACTCTGTAGCCAAGAACTACAACATAGGTGGCAGTATACTTCACACTGAAAGTGTGACAAGAGACCCTGGGTCACAGGCGGACAGTGGATACAACTGTGATAATTACATTCCCACAGTAGTCAGGAAACCCTCCTATGTGGCACACCTCATCACAAAATGTGTCTCATGCAGAATAGAAGAGGACATTGTTCCCCTCTACTCATCACTCACTAGAACTATAATAGAGTACAATGCCACTGTCGCTATGTACCTCACAAGACAACTAGAACAACTGGAAAGTCAGCAGCAATACCTCACAAAGAGCATTAGCAGCCTGAAATACATGCTATACACAGACCATCTCAAAATGCTCCATCTGTACTCCCTTGCATATCGCCTACTCAGAAGTGTTCACTGCCTAACATACAAAGCTATGTCAAACATAGAGCTGTTGGATATGCTCCATGTAAAACACTCACAATCCTTCTGACCTTCTGAACCAAAACCATGAGTGAAATACAAAAGGAAGGGGTGTACCCATTTACCTTATGGATACCCACACCCCCAGGTTAGTGGCACAGCATGAGGCCTTGGAGACCATGCAAGTGCAACTAACATTGGGCAAAGCTGCCCATCAGACTGTAGCCTGCTGCAGATCACACACCTTGTCTCAGGAACCTCACTCAGTATTCTGGAGAACAGTGGCAAATATAAAGGTCCTATCAAACACCATTATATGAGGAGATTACAATTACCCAAACATTGAATGGTGGAATTACTCGTGTACAATGTCCTTTGCCCAATGTTTCCTAGAGTTTAAAAACTCTAACATGCTGGAACAGCTGGTCACCATGCCCACTAGAGGTGACAACATACTGGACATGATCATCACCAACATGGGGTACCAGTGTTCCACAACAGAGATAACGCCCTCGCTGGTAATATCAGATCATTAAGTAATCACACTGGACATCCACATCCATCCCCCCAACCCAGTCAATGAAACCACTGTGATGACATTTGCAAAAGCAAACTGCACACTTCCCAAGACCAAAGTGGAACGTTCCGAAGACCTCTTGCTATAGGATAATGGTATACAATCTGCAGAATCATTTACAAGTGCATCCTATGAGCATCTACAGGGATGCATGGAATGAGACATCACAAAGAAAACCAAGATGCACTCCTCCAAAAATAGGAAAACAATCAGGTGGTTGTTGGCCATAAATAAGCTAGACAACAGAAGGAGGAAAGGAACACATGATAGATCCAACTTCACTAAAGGAAAGGCATCACTGATCATTACCATGAAGAAATAATGATTGCTCATAAAATAATCCAAGGACAGTTTCTAAAGACAAATAGCCAAGGAATGTAAGAATAACAACCAGAAAGCCTTCAGTAGCTATACCAGACATGTAGGTGTCAACTTCCAAATATGCTGTCAGCTACTGAAAAAAGGAAAGAAATACACCAAACCAACTTTCATTGCGCACATCCAGGGGGACAAGTTCAGTGTAACTCCCCCCCATCACCCCCAAAAGGGCCTGTGTCCATCACAGAAGGATGCAGAGCCCCAGATGTCATGGACATGCAGGTAAAGACAGCCCTCACCAAAGCTAAGAACACAGCATCAATGTGACTGGATGGTGTCCCAGGCTGCGTCTTACACTAGGCCTATAAGGAACTACACCCTCACCTACATTCACTGTCCAGACTGAAGCGTACCACAGGCTATGTACCCAAAGAGTGGCATACACTAATAGTCATCCAGCTCCACAAAGGGGATGCCACAACAGAACCTGGAAACCATTGCCCAATATGTCTACTCAGCCTGGTCTACAGAGCTATTGAGCAAATTGTCATGGAACCCATAAACTGAGACATTGGAGACCTCCAGACACTGGACTCTCCACAACTTTGCCTTGTTAAAGACAGATCCTGGCTCCCAAACCTAGTTGACTTATTTCAAACAGTTACCAAGGACATAGATGGAGGTAAAAGTAGCCCACACATCCCACCTGGACCTCACAAAGGACTTTTTACACCATTCCCCACTCTGTCATAATGGACAAGCGTACCAGCTTGAACATTAACAGCTATGTCACAGGATGGGTGGCCAAGTGGCTCACAGATCAAACACACATTTTCATAGTTGCGGGTGCCATGTCCATCTCTAAGCCAGTCACAAATGGCATCCCACACGTCTTAGTCCTGGGACCACACCTGTTCAGTAGATACTGCTCAGAGGTACAGGCAAGCACGGGAGGTATATGGCTGAACAGGTTTGCAGATGATCGGTAACTGTGGTCTATAATCGACTGTACAGCTGACACAGACATCCTCCAAAAGTGTCTTACAGAGACAGATACCTGGTGTCAAAACAATGCCCTCAAGCTGAATGGCAAAGAATGCATAGTCATGCCCTTTGGGTAAAACAAAGTGCACACAAATTACCACATAGGTGGTAATCCAGTATGTACGGAGAAAGTCATTATGGCCCTGGGGACACAGGTAGATAGTAAACTCCCCTTTGATGATCACATGGCCAAAGTCTTTAGACATTCCTTCAATGTAGCCCACCTAATGTCACCTAATGTAACCCACTTTGTATAGTCTGATGATGTCACCATCCTACAAATATACCTGTGGAAAGGATAGCACACAGTAATGTGTATAGTGCGGCGTGTATATGTGTACTCCTGTAGTATCATAAATTAGTTAGGTAGGGGGTTGAATCCTACACTTGACAAGTGTGTGTTTGTGTGTGGTCTCTTGGGGAAGGAGCAACCTTTTAGGAGAGTAGTAAAACACCTTAAAAGTGTTAAACTAATCTTTGTCAAGTCTGATGATGTCACCATTCTACAAATATACCTGAAGAAAAGAGAACTCCCAGTAATGTGTATAGTGCGTCGTGTTAATGTGCACTCCTTTAATATCATGAAGTAGTTAGGTAGGTGGTTGAATCCTGCATTTGACAGCTGTGTGTATGTGGTCTCCTGGGGAAGGAGCAACCTTTCAGGAGAGTAGTAAAACACCTTAAAAGTGGTAAACTAATCTTTGTCAAGTCTGATGATGTCACCATCCTACAAATATACCTGTGGAAAAAAGAACTCCCAGTAATGTGTATAGCGCGTCATGTTAATGCGTGCTACCTCTAGTATCATGAAGTAGTTAGGTAGGGGTTTGAATCCTGCACTTGGTGAGTGTGTGTGTTGTATGTGTGTGACACTGTTGGTCAATGTGTTGTGGGTTTTGCTTTTACTACTGTATGACATATCAGTATGCATTGCACATGTGAGCTAGCTGTGTGGCAAATACATATACGTACATGTTACCTCATTTATTGCATGTGTGGGAACCCTGCTTTCTCCAAGAACACAGCTGTCATCTTTGCCAGACTGTGCTGCTGCTTCCCAGACCTTAGGTCACATCTGTATGCTTGTGACAAGGCCAGCCACTGCAGTGATCCCTGGCCTAGGTCATCCGTGTCACACATACTCATTATGGTTTCTATTGAAATGTGTGAGTGAGGGTTTATGACCGAGGTATATGTCAGACCTGTTCAAACACATCAAAGTCTGTAAATGATGACTATTCATTACAGGTGTACAACAATCTTTATGGATATGCATGCAGACCCCTTATTGCTTATGTGATCCACCGAGGGATTTCAAAATACCTTTGGAAATTTGATTATCAAAGGAGAGATGACGCAACGCTTGGTTGCATGTACACATCGGTACCTGTTCATCGTGTTAGTGGCTACTACCTATGGAGTACTGTGGGGATAATATGTTCCGTAAAGGTGGCTGACTATGCTTAGTTTGGCTTATAGCTTTACAGCATGGGTTTGACAACAGGCATCTGTCTGTATGATACCCTTGTGGAGGATGTGTGTATCATCTGGAGAATGCATTATAGGCCACAGTATGCATTACTAGATGTGGACAGACATATCCCTACTGTGATTGCTTGTACCTAAGAGAGCTATATGCCAAACAGGAGTGGTCTCAGTAATGGGTGCAAATGTTGCTGTGTGTCCTACATCTGTGTGTCAGCTGTCAAGACATCATCTAATGATTGGTTATGGTCAGGCTGTTGAAGTTATGTATACTACCAGAATGCAAAACAATGACAGATAGTAACAGTATCACCCACAGCACAGTGTCAGACCATGTCATACACACATGTGTAGTCAGGTTCCTAAATGTGTGTAGTACAATGCATACTGGCCACCAATAGAAACTATGAAGTGTTAACACTGTGTAATACAGGGCATGTCACCCTGCCCATGTGTCCACTATGCATGTACATGCAGACAGTGCACCTCCACCATGTTCACAAATGTACACCTGCAAATCTGAGCTACACACATCCCACACATACTGTCCACTCTCTAACACATGCTGCCAATACTACACACATCAGCAAAGTGGCACGTGGGCAGACAGTACACTATTGGAACTAACCCTGGTGTAAACAATACTACATTGACAATCATAGCTTTAATGCATCATGCCTGCTCAGCTACACCTTTAAGCATATCATTACACTCTACTGCTGACAACATGCTAACATTGCTATACTGCTATAAAGTCACCCTGTGCATCAGAACCATGGTAGCCTGTTCCTGCATCAATGTTACAGATGACAGGAGGTGGCACAGGTTTCATCATATGCACAGGGTGTGTTGTTGGTTTGCCAGAGGCCTACAGTGAGCCATCCAATTGACATGTATGTGTGTGTGTGTGTGTGTGTGTGTGTGTGTGTGTGTGTGTGTGTGTGTGTGTGTGTGTGTGTGTGTGTGTGTGTGTGATGGGCAAGAGCACTGCTATGGACCAATGTTGATATAATGTGTGCGGGTATGTGTTAGCCCTAGGTGTGTGGTTTATGTGTGTGTGTGTGTCTGCATGCACACAGTTCCACCATGTGGCTGCCATATATGGGTATTTGTGGGACAGCCACAGACTGTACCTGCCAAGCTTTACAGATCACCATCTCTGGCCATGGATACGGTACCTGTGCCTGGCAGGGGTGCTACTGACACTATCAGGTACTAAGCCAGACTGGGTACTATCCCCAGAGGTAGATGGATGTACACTGGACCCAGGTCCCTGCTGGGACTGTCCAGAGCCATGTGCACGTGGTCTTCTAGGATGTTCTATGGACAGCCCACCCCAACATTGCTGGGGCTGGTACTGACACTAAGGGAGTGACTGTGACTTGATGGACGTCCGCGGCAGCTGCCAGCTGCTGATGTTGCTGGCATATGTCCACGTCGATGACTCAACCATCCTGCACTGTCCTGACACATGGACATGGCATTGTGGAGAACATCTAATGTCTCTCCCCAATGTCTATCAGTGATCTCGGTGTAGTTACAGATGGCACCTGCTAGGTCACGGATACTGTCAATGACGGTGGCGTTATGTGCCGTCTGTGCCCTTAGTCCCTATCTGGTGTACCGTTTCATATGTGCTTGTGCCTCCATGACAGCCTGGAACATGTGTGAGGTTGTAAGACTTGTGGCACATCTGCCAGTGGCATGATGAGCAGCAGTGCTCTGACGAGAATCCCTGGACATCTGCCTATGTGGTACCCTTCCAGACATCTGGGTATAGCTGCTGTGTCAGTATGCATGTGCCATGGATACCACACTGTCCTGGCCAATGCCGACTGTATGCTGTCCCTCAGCTAAGGGCATTGGTGATGGATGTATTGGCAGTATGACTGTGTGCATGGATGAGGTGGATGCTTGTGTACTGTCGACTGGTGGCCCAATGACAGACCCTGGCAAACATGCTTGTGCCTCAACACACTTATCATCAGTATCACTATTTTGCTCAGTGACATCAGTTTCCCTGCTGCAGTGAACCAGCCCAAAGTCAGCACCTGTGAGAGGAATACAGGAAACACACTTTACGACCTGTACATGATGTCGGCACACATGCACACATGCACACATGAACACATGAAAACATGCACACATGCTCACATGAACACATGCACACATGCACACATTCACACATGAACACACACACACACATACACACACACACACACACAAACACACACACCACCAGCAATCCAGAACATACTCAATAGCGGGTGATGGTGGGGTACAGTATCACAAGGCAAACAGTTATATCATGTGTCAGCATGCAGGATGTGTGTTTCCCAACAGCATGCAGTGCAGGTGTTGACAGCCCTTGCCAATAACACTATACATGTCTTTGATGCATGTGTGTTCTTGTTCTGTGATTGGCCTCACCCTGGAATGCACTGTGTACATGGACACGACATTGCTTTGCAAGTACTAAAAGCTCTGCAATGTCCTTTGCACCATCTCTCACAGGTATACATACCATGGCTGGATGTGTATCTGTGTGTCACATAGATATCCATTTCTGATTAGAGCATCTGTGTCTTTAGCAGATAATTATGGACACAGGTTTAGCACATGCATGCTATGTATACACACAGGATGAGTGGTGTATGTATACCTGATGGAATACCATTGCTCAACATAGCCATTGTACAGTGGTTATGGTGAGTGTAGGACATATTGTGGACATGCCAGCACCAGACATGACATGGCATGCTACAACACAACTGCAACATTAAACATCACACAGACACAGTGTGTGTCATGTGATCTATACACTCAATAGCATTACAAGACATATATGTGTCACTTTGCACAAATGGTGATTGCTATGCATATTGTGTATAGGTGCCTATGCTTGCACACACACACAACATTGAGGTGCATAGCAGGTAATGCTATGTGTAGTACTGTGGTCACTGTAACTGGATGGGGTGTACTACCATGAGCCATCATCATGCAGCATCATGTGGTCACTCAAGGCTACTAATGTGTGCCAGACCGGCACATACCATGCTGTACCAGAACTACAGTACCATGGCTACATTCACCATTTCACAACCAGTTGTTACATGGGTTTGTAAGGTGCACAATAGGGGGCATTGCCAACATGAATGTGTTATGTGTTGAAGAGTATCACACAGCCACATGTGAGGCATTTACCCCTCAGGTATATTATGTGTGCTGTGTGGATGACGTTTGGGATACTGTGGTGTGACCTTACAGCAGGTGTCTGAATATGCCATGTGTAACATGTTAACGTGTACTGCGTATGACAAAGTTGGGTATGTTGTGTGCATGTGTATCGACTCTGCCTATCCAATGTCCACTTCAGTGTTGCCACAATTGTGTGGGATGCTCTGTGTATTGTATGTGTTTAGGCAGCTACCCACATTACTGGGATGTGCATAGTCTCACAGCAAACATGCATAGCATGCATTATGCTTAGGTGTGTTACGTGTACATGGCCTACACCTCACCTATGACATGCACATTTAATTAGCAATATTAAAGGTAGAACACACTCACCAGCATGGGTCTGCTGCCTTGCTGTCACACCAGAGGGACCTACAAGGATATGAGACACTTTGTCAGTGGCAACAACTGTGGCATTGCTACTGTGTGTTTGCAATCTTACAAACGTTAGTACAACGGTTGACAGTCACAGGCCTACAGATTCTATTCCTAATTATTAGTATTGCACAACACTAGGCACCACATCATCTAACTACACAGTACACATCTCACATAAGCATGCTCTACCAATAGAGGTAACAGTAGTCTACAGCTATGCCATGTTACCTGCATGCTCCATGTCAACTTGCTGGGTGGCTCCGGCCTCCATGATGACACATGTTACTTGTTGTGGTTGTTGTTGGCCAGGAGCCACCTGGCTCAGGAGCAGCTCCTCCACTCTGGTGAGGGGGGGGTGGATGGCTACCCCCCCACCTGTGGCAAGCTGTTGTCTGCGGATATCAGACGCACGCTGCCGGACATGTCTAATTAAATCACTGCAGTGATGGCGTACCTGCTCATATGTCTGATTATGCATGCCTATGTCATTTACCCTACGGACAAGATCTTGCCACAGTGCAGTCCGCTCATGCTGGTCCTGTCTGGTTCTGGAGAACAGCAGGGAATAGTGCTGCACCAAACTGGCTATGATCAGTTCTTCCTCCGCCGTGCTATAGGTGGGATTACGATGGTAGCACATAACCCTGTAAGACAATGAAACAATATGTGTGAGCAAGTCAAGTGGCACACATAACATTCTAAAGTACAGATATCAATTAACTGCCATATATAGCAACCTATTGGCTGTCAGAAGATACACACTTTCAATACCACATAACAGTTCTCAACCCACAACTGCCTGACAGTGCCTGGCACACTCTATATATCAAACCATGTTTTGCACAGCAACAAAGTTAAAACAGTATGTAAGACTATACAACAGTACATGGCACACTGTATGCAACACAATGCACCACCTAGCCACAGGAGGTATATATCATGCTAATGCATCATGAAATATGTAATCCATTGCAATGATTGTAAAGTCCAGTGACAGTATTACCAGTATACCACACTAGTCGTTGATGGCAGACCCCTGCCTAACATATGTGCACATTCATGAATATAGGTGGCATACTGCTGTATTAGACTATACATGTTGCTAGATACGCAGTTATATCCTGTAACACACACATGACCGAGGCCATGGTACAGGCATACACACACACACATCAGACATACATACCAGACACACAGGTATGGCAACCCAGGTGACCTTTACCTGTGTACCTTACAGTACTGTGTGTCAGTAGTTACGAGACCTTATGCCTGAGGTATGTAATCTGTGAGGACTACAGGGAACACATGAAACAGTGGTGCCAATAAATGTGAACGTACACCATACTGTGCTGTTTAGGCATACAGCTTCAGGTAGTACTACAGTTCATACAGGAGTTGGATTCACCAGCAGTAACACTCAATAAGCATACATGTACTGCTTTAGCCTACAATGGGCACCCCAGTCGACAACAAGGGACTACGTCAGACCGTATGGCATACTGCTTTTTAAGCCTAGCAATTGTATGCACATCTTTTGCTGGGATCACAGCTAGGACACATAATACCATGACAGAAACAGTTTACCACTAAGCTATCACACATATACCGAACTCTGACACATTCACCAACAGATTCACCATCACACTCAGTCAACCTCACATAGTAATTATTGCAACAAGTACATGTGGGTATGTATCACTTCATAGGTAGGTAAGAGGGTATTGGTCCTATGGCCTATAGAAGCCTAGCCATACGCTACCCTGGCCTTTGACACACAGGTCATTACATTTCACATGGCCCTGTCAAGCAGAGACACAGAGGTGATTGCCTGGGTGTATTCACTATCTCCCATACAATCTTCAGGATTATTTATGATGACTGCTAATTAGGAGCTTTGTTTGCTATGGATAGTTGGTTTGTTCCAGAGTATGGGATGTCTCTGAGATAGGAATCTATCCCTCCAGCATGTGCTGTTTATTGTGGTCAAAAGGTTTGGGTCCCTAGAGCATGTAGCTCATAGAGATTGTGATCTGTTTACATGGAGCATGTCCAACAGCTCTGGGTTTGACATAGCTTAGTATGTTAGGCAGAGGTCACCTCTGGGTAGGCGGTATGCGACACAGTCTAATTGTGAGTTTGTGACATGGTGTGCATAGGGCATCTGTTTGAGGCTGGTATTACTCTTTGTGAGGTATGTCTGTGTCATTTCCAGTTGCTGTAGATGTCTTGTGAGATACATACCACATGGTGCATTGCACTCTATAATGGGCTTTATGTGTGATGAGTAGAGGGGAATACTGACCTATATTTCCCTGGATGACACACCTTTTGTGATGAGGTGTGCCATGTAGACAGATTACATGACTAGTGTGGCACTGTGATTATCAAAGGGGAGACTACTGTCCACTTGTGTCCCATGGTCTCTTATCACACCTTTGGTGTTAAGTAGACTACCACCTATGTGGTAGTTCATGGGTACGGAGTTTTTGCCAGTAGGGATGCCAGTGCAGTTTCAACATTGAGCTTGAGTCCATGGCTTTGTCACCAGGCATCTGTCGCAGTAAATATGACACTGTCTCTCTCTCTCTCTATATATATATATATATATATATATATATATATATATATATATATATATATATATATACACACTTGCATATAAATATAAACATCCATTGGTGTACATATACATATACATATAGGCACATATACAGTCCACCTTTCATGGTGGGAATATCAATTATGCGACGGTTACGAGGTCTACTGTTATGTAATAATATTGCACAGTGTTGTGCGGAATGCATTGAAGGTGTTCTTAGCCCATGTAGCTTTAGCAGGCCTCACTGGCTACAACACTGCAAACCTGACAAATCATACCCACAGTGTTTAACCACCACATGTCATATAACAGCACTGTATGCTGTCTTGTTTGCCATACATTACAACCTACATAGAAATATGCACATAACAACCTTGACCAACATATATATGTCCACCCTTCACAAACAGTTTCAGTATGCCCTTGCTCTATGCACATGTACAGATGCTAATATATCTGACACAGACAGATCTCTCTGTATGTGTGTGCCATACACACACAAGGTCCACACTGTTGTAAGTCCGTGGACCTCATGGCTGACCTGTTGGGACTTGCTGCAACATGAACAGGTGTCACATGTGCACACACAGTAATATTAAAGGGTGTATATATAGCTGCAAATGCTAGATTAGCATACTAGCCTGGTACCGCTGTTGCCAATGCTACGCTACACGTTAATATGACTATCATGCATTTGTTATTCTGTCACATCCATGTTTATATAACTGTATGCGCTACTCCCCCAAACAGCCATTGTACACACTACTGTACAGAACACAGAGAACATGGATCAGATGCTTGACATTTAATGCTGAACTACATATGTCACAGTCATATCCCACTGCACACAACTACACACTAATTTCTCCATGGCAGTAGTTATGCAGGACATCTGTGCATAGATACGTACTGCTGCCACATATGGATGATTCAAAGTATGTAGAGTACTCTTCAAAAATATCTACTACATGCCAGTAAATACATATCTGTTACATACCTTTCCTTTGTATGCATTTGTATTTGTAAGTTCCGTGTGTTTAGTATTTTATATATACATATATATATATATATATATATATATATATATATATATATATATATATCTTTTTTTTTAATATATACATATTTTTTTTACTATCTTAATTTTTTTTTTTTGCTGTTGCTGTTGGTGTCTATCTGTCTGTCTGTCTGTGTGTGTCTCTGTGTGTGTGTGTGTCTCTCTCACTCTCTCTCTCTCTCCGTGGCTGCAATGAAATGATTGCATGTGTGGACAGCAAGTACAGCCTGCTTTTATAGGTATCTGCACATGTGCATGTGATGGCCTCTGCACCAATTGGTGGCCACCATTTGGTAATTGCATGCAGCCTGCTGTGTGGTAATTGCAGTACTCACTGTCACAGCTACCCAATGCTATAAATTGCTAGGTCAGGTAGGCATAGCCCTTTCAGCTTTCCAAAGTGGGGCCCATGCTTGTTTGCTGTGGACACCGTTGTGTAAGTCAGAAGGTTGGTATACTTCTTATATCTGAAGCTAGGGGTGTAGCCAGTGATTTGAATGTTGTACTCAGACCTGAATGTTGCCACTTCCAGTACACAGTTGATAGTGTGGAATTGTACTCACCACTACAAATGCTAACACAAGATACATGGGAGTATGTAGTTTATGTTCTACTTATACAATTAGCTGCCATACATACATAGTTTTTGAGATGTTTTCATTTGGCACATGAACTGTTTGGGAACTGCTATACTGTAGATATTAATGTACTCACTTCTGCACAGTTTGTGCTTTTTATTTTGTTGACATTATCACAGGATGCTCATAAAAACTGAACAATTCCAGTACTGAGTATGCCTACCTACATCCTTGTTGGACCCTGAACACAGAGATATTTTGTACGTTTGGGTGGGAATTGTCCTGCTATGATACTGTGTGGGGGTTGTAAAGTGCTGCTGTAACATTATTTACTGCTAGAATAGCTGGTTCTGTTATCACAGTCATGTAATGCAATTCCACAACAACTGCTGGTAAAGTTTCATAGAGCAGGTTTTGTGTTATGGCATTCCTATCTTTCCTTTACATTCACTCATTCTGATGCATGCTATGTATATTTCAGCAACAACTTGCTATATATGTACTGTGGCTTAGTGGTACTTCATGCAGTTTAGTGTATCAAAGGTCCGGGGTTTGAGACTGACAGTGGTGTTTTATTTTGCTGCTGAGCAGAACAATGGCCCTCATATGCAGGTTGACTAAGACACTTTTAAGCAGTTGTAAGTGGGTTTGCGTGGGTTTGTGTGACGCTTAGCGATACTTAGCTAAGCGCACAAATGCACACACTCGCGCAAACCCGCTAACTACTGGTTAAAAGTGCTTACTCTCGCTAACCCCTGCGCTAATTTCTTTGAAAGAAAAGAAAATGGGGAGATAGGAAAGTGGTGAAAAAGGGGCACAAAGAGGGTAAGACAGTAGGGAAAACAGATAGGGATGTGCAGGACGGGTGTAGGGAAGGTCCATAGCTGCCCATTTCTTTAACAGCAACAGCTGTGCATATACTAAGAATTTGGAGGGAATTTTGAAACCTTCAACCCCTGAGAGAGGGGTGAGGACAACAAAGTATGTTGTACTGCCAATTAAATTTCAGTTTATCTGTCCAGCGGACATGTGTGCAAAATGGGCAGCTATGTAATTTTTTTGTGGGAGCAGATTGCCCTTTTTTTTTTCAGGTGAGAGTGGAATGTGGGGTAGGGGAAGTAGGTATATTTGGGGAGGTAGGTTGGGGAGGTAAACAGACAAGACAAACAAGATGAATACAGGGGCGGAATATGACACATGGGGTGGGTGAACACCAGTGACAGGGAAGGATGTTTGGAAATCGCAAGCCCATGAGCCCACAGATGGCAACAGTGGAACTGAGATCCCCACCCATGGGCAATCACCACTGCACCTTCACAGCCCAGAGAGTGGCTGTGCTGGGGGCTGCATAGGAGGGGCAGGCTCACCCATGAGTCACGCCACTCTTGCCTCGAGCTGGCTTAGAGGATCAGCGACTGAACGCTGGATCTCCCTATGCACCACAGCCTGAACCTTTTGGAGGGTGATAGGTGGCCCTCCTCTGGCCATGCTTGCATGGGGGGGACGAGCCCCATCCCCTGCAGTGTTTCCACCTGAAGGTGGCACAGAGCCAATGGAGGAGGAGGTCCCAGGCTGGGCACTGGACCTGCTGGTGCCAGGTGCCATCGCCAGCTGAGGTGGGACAGGTGGGTCCCATACGTTCTATGTTTAGGAGGATTTAATGACAATATGGGTTGGTAACAGCCAACAGCATTCCAAATTAGTTGTAACAGCATGCAGTAATATTCCCATTAACCCAACACACCAGAGTTCCAACAGTTGAACAGCAAGCATAACACATGCATATATAGAACAACAGAGGACATTCCAACAGCATGCAGGATTGATTGGTGGCAACAGGCCACCAAGATTGTGGTATTTGAACAGGGCACATGCATCAAAGTAAATGCAGATATTTATAAACCAATAGGACATATGTCCCAACAAATGTTTTGAGATTAGACATACCCATTGAGGTGTGGAATTGCATTGTTTATGCACATACAGTAGGGTGTAAAAAGATACCTCCATTAACATCTTATATGTACTTATAGTTTACACTACATTCCTATTGACTGCAGGTGTATATCCCCTACATTTATTATTACACTAGGCAAAGTCCATTACATTGTGAAATGGGTTTGGCTAGTTCCTTATATACCTGACCTGTATCTGATGTACAAACTGTCCAGGATGCAGATATTACTGCTACGTATTTATATATTTTTTTATATTTATATATCTACATATCTGGATGTGTTCAGGTAACATTATCAGTTATATTTCTACAGCCCCCTACATTTCTAGCAGCACACTGATATTTCTGGGGAACACATTAACAAGCTACTCATGTGCCAGATTTACCTATGCATGCCAGCCATTAACCAACAGTTGAAGACTGCATATATGCTTCACAGTTACTGGCACTCCCTTCATCCACTTTATATGGGCCTGCCCAACTGTGGGTTGACAGCGCTTAATACAACAGTACTATTTATATAATGCAAGAGTACAACAACATTTCAAAGTAAGTGACATGGACACACTCCAGGAATTATACCTTTATTAATTACATTACACACTTTTCTAGAGGCTCTCTCATTTATTTGATATTACAGTGCATGCAGAAGACTTATTCAAGATGTATTATACCTTTATTAATGGGTTATAACACTCTTTTTCAGGCTCTCTCGCTTATTTTATATAACAGTACATGCAGAGATATTATTCAGGACTTTTTATACCTTTATTATTGGGCTACAACACTTTTTTCAGGCTCTTTTGCTTATTTTATATAACAATACATGCAGAATAATTACTAACCTGCCTGATGGCACAGCCTTAGCAGCCTATCTGCATAGGCTTGCTGATTCGCAGCATAAACACCTGCAGCTGTGAAGTAAATGAAGGGATATTGAGGCATACCTATTCATAATATACACTACAATAGCAATTCTTACATACTCCATTCCATGGCAACCTACTCAGTAGTGGGGCATTATCATTCCCACGGGCCTCCTTTTTCCATTGGTTCAGTTGGTCCTGCTTGCATCTCTTCAGGTCTGCATGGTGGTGTCTGACCTGCTCACCAGTCCGAGTGACGCCTGTGGCACTGGTGAGATCATGTGCTAGATGGTTCCAGGCTTCCGCTTTGTACTCAGTGCCTTGGAACTGGCCCTGCAGGAGTCTTGCATCATGATGATGGACAAGGAGCCAAACCATCACTTTTGACTCCTCAATGCCCCACCGTTGCGTTCAAAAATGAGAGCCCTCTCCAGCACCGGCCATTCTGACTGCAGATGGGAGCTACAACCAGTTATGGCAATTATTCCCACCTATGGAGCTTAAATATGCCGCATTTCCCACACTTATTTGTGATTGGCCGGTTTTGAAAATTCTGAGCTGAGTGCACACCTGCTTAGCACTGAGTAAACTTTGATTAATATGTATATGTATGATGACAGTGTATGAGCAGCAAAAGCTGTCATGGCTTAGTGGTTCAGTGCTGTGATTATGGTGCACAGTATCCCGGGATCGAAGCCTGTCATTGTTTTTTATTTTACTACTGGCCTGACCGGCTAGGAGGTGTGGCTATGTTTAGCCGACTTTGCTCAACTTTGCCCAATGTTGCTCTACGTTGCTCTACGTTGCCTGATGTTGCGCTAGTTGGTGCCATGCACAGCTACATGCAATTCCATTATGCTTGTTAAAGCAGTGCTTAGCTATGGGCAATTATTCTTAAATGTGCTTAATACTGGTAAACGTTGCTTAGCAGTGCTTCACATTGCTTAAGATAGGTTACTTATGCATTCATTAGTATGCATGATCGTTTCACCTTCTTATATATATTTAAAATATCGTTCACTACTACATAGGCCATTTCAGTGCATTTTAATAAAATTTAAAAGGTAAATGTCAGGAATTATTTTTATGCACAGATTCCCTACAGAAAATGGAAAGGGGAGTGGTCGGACTTGAACCGGGAAGGTTTGTGCGAAGGCTCTACCACTACACTATTGCTTTTTGGCTTAATTTGCATATAAGTGGTTTATTATCCTCTTCGATGTCTAAACTGCTAACTGTAGCTAAACAATAGGCAAACCCTCGCACACAAGTGCAAATACGGGCAGCTATATCGGGAGTAATAAAATAAAATTGTTTTACATTTTATTTAATTTGTACAGGTGTTTTGAATGTGGGCGAGTGTGGTGTTGGGGGTATACGCATTTGAGCGGACTCACTCATATCTGCTGACATTAGCAGATTTAGGCACTTGCAGGGGCATGGATATTTGGACTGCTCGGCAGTCTGACACGACCCCTGCACTCCTACACGCTCCGTGTTAGCCTTGGAGTTGAGTCAGAGCACCCTCATGAATATGCATGGCGCGCTGACATCATACTCTTAGGCTGCCATTCCCGAGTAAGACTTAGTTAGTCTTAACCGGAGGATTACTGAATCCCTCCCTATATCTTTTATAACATTCACGCTAATGTAAAACCTACTATTCTATCAGCTTTCTAAGTTTTTAAGTACAATACTTAAAACTGTCCCTATTCTGCACCTTTGTCACCCCCCCATTATTTATGACTTTGTCCAGATTTATTGCTCTTAGAGGTTGAGAGGTATGTTGTCATTTCTTTATATGCTCTCCCCATTTTGTCTTTGTCTTAGAGAGATAACATACCCATGCTGTTTACCCATAATATATGCATTCTGTCTTGTAAATCTTTTTGTGAAAAGCTCACATTCCAAATCATTCTAATATTTATTTTCATAACCATATTTCTCTGTAAGCTTGTTGTTTGTGTTTTCTTTCTATTATGTCTGCTGTTTCCAATGGATCTTGCAGTTATGTCTAGAACCATTAATTTCTGTTTCTGGTCTTTAAAAAAATGAAAATCACCAGTCCACATGTCTTTAGAATTTATATAAAAATAAGGTTCAACCCTTTTTTAAGTTTTTCAATAATTTAGGGTCATTGAGGATAAATGACTCCTACCCTGAAATGATGTCCTTCATATATAATATTAGTATGTTAGTACTCAATGTTGTCTCTTTTTTCATCATAATAAAACCATTGTTTTACCACCTTTTTTCTTAGAAATCACCATTACCTCCTGAATATTCTGCATTTCCCAAATTCCAGACTGAAAGTCTTCCTTACCCATGTTAAAAACATTCATAGCTATGTACTAGGCTAACATCCACTTAGGTCTTTTTAAACCTAACCATGCATCACAAATCTCTGACAAATTCTGGTACCCTTGGTAAGTGTAATCTGTGCCTTGGGACATGAAATATTTATAAGCAGGAGCCTTGGAGATTAAGCATTTACAGGCTGCCTGTGTCCATTAGACATACAGGTGCCAAATCATGGATGAATTTCCTGTTCCTCATCCTATTTTCCACATTATACTTGAATTAGGTTAGGAAAGAATGCTACTTTACACTGATTGGGAGCCTGCTCCAGAGAAGGGGTAGTCTCTGGGATACATACTTGTCTCTCAAACAGGTCCTGTTTATATCACAGGCACTATTCAAGTATTTAGAATGAGTAATTCTGGTGCTGTTTGTTTTACAGATATGTAGGAGTTCCATCAGAGTGGGCTCTGATAATGCCTTGTACGTCAGGTATATATATCCCCCTCAAGAGCTTGTAGGAGGCAGCATACAGGGATAGGGCTTTTGAGATGGTCTGCATAGGACATATTATTTACACCCAGTGTTTTTAGTGAGGAGCATCTGTGGATGTTCCAGCTGTTGGCTGCGCCTGGTTAGTTACATATCAAAGGAGACATTGTACTCAATGATAGGTCGAATTAATGACAAATACAGTGGAACAATGACATCCTTGGATCTAAATACCATACCTTTGATTTTAAGTTTCACAACACAGAATGATTTACTGACTACCACAGGAACATGATGGTCAAAAGCTAGATTAATGTTAATGTGTGTCTGCAAGTCACAGACTGCTGGTTTGACTCTTAGGGGTGTGCTGTCTATATGATAGTTACAAGGGGTGTCTGATTTCTCAAAGGATGTTATTATGAAATTCTTGGCATTTAGCTTTAGTCCATGGTTCTGACACCAGTCACTTGCGTGTGACAGCCCTTCTTGGAGAACATTAATGTCAGTGGGGGATTCTATGAGTCCTCCTAATTTGTAATTGTCTGCAAAATTGGTCAGCCAAAGGCTCTTAACATTGGACTTGATTTCAGAGAAGTAGATGCCAAAAAAGGGTGGTCTAAGGACTGATCCCTGAGAGACTGCACTGGTCACTGGCATGTTTGTAGTGGTGCACTCCCCAATTCTATCTTCCTGGGTCCTGTCTGTGAGCCAGCTGGCTATCCACTGGGTAAGATAAGGATTTATACCTAATCTCTTAAGTTTGTCAATGCCTAAGTTGGGTATTGCGTTAAATGCTTCGCCAGGTCAAGGGAGGCAGCGTAAACTGTTTTACTCTCATCCATAGCTTTGATGACCTTCTCAATGATCTCCACCAAGTTGAATCGGCATGTCCTGCCCTTGGCAAAACCAAACTTGGTTGGGTCCAGTATCTGGAGGTTTTCTATGTCATTATTAACCGTTACCATGGCAATTCTTTCAATAGTTTTCCATATCAGACTAGTGAGAATTATGGGTCTGTAGTTTCTGGGGTCTGTAGATGGCCCACCTTTGTGCAGAGGGATGATGGCTGCTGTTCTCCATTCATAGGACACAAAGTCTGTTCAGAGGTTTAGGTTAAATAGTGATTCCTGAGAATCTGATAGGTCATGTTTCATGCTATTTAGAAGGCAGTTTGGATATTGTTGGGGTTCAACGATACATCTCCTAATTTTTGCCATGATTTTGTTCTTTTTGTTATATATCCTACTGATGCTGTGATTCCACCAGGGTGGCTTGTTTTCTGAGTTATTTCTGTACTTATTCCTGATGGGTACAGCTTACTGAGTGCAGCTATTAACATGCCTGTATTTTATTTCTTCTTTTATAATTATCTGTACCTGTAAGCACATAACCCCTGTTAGATAATCACTATTGTCTTCTCAGCTCACTCATTAATCTGTTTCAGTTATCTGAAAGAATTTTAATGATGACACTTCTTATCCATTGCCCCTCTTCTTTTTCTTTACTGTCTTTTCATTTTCAATTTTCTCTATGTAGTCAACTTCATCTATCAACCCTTCCTTCCCATATCCCCTTCTTATCTCTATAAATTATCAGTGGAATTATTGACTTTTTTCTCATGAAGCACTGTTTTCATTTTCTTGCCTACTCTTTTTGGTTTTACTAAATTCATTTCTTCCATTACTTCTTCTTCTTGTCCTCAGCTTTATTACGCTGTACATTTTCTTTCCTCTACTACCTTCTGCTCCACTTATTTAGTCTCACATTCCTTTACTACATTTCTGTAGTTAATCCAATGGCATCTTTTCAGCCCACATTGATTAAACACCGGGTTTCTTATGATCCATTTTCCAGACTGTTTACATTTTTGTCTGGTTTATATTTTCACCACGTGCCCTGTTTATTCACAAACAATAACATCATTCTAGCTTCCCTCCATTCCCTTGATTTGCAGTACAATGTCTTGTAAATGAATTATATTTGATCCTTCTGTTTTAAAATCCTGAAAAGATCCCATTCAAAAGTTCAAGTCCGACTTGCATTCAAAGCCATTTTAAAGTGCCTAGTTTCTGTTAGTTTTACATTATATTTTCATTATAATAATGCAAAAACATCTTCTCTTTCTTATTTGTAATGTCCTTCTTAAATCACAAAAATCACTCCATGTATTTTCTTCTTTTTTTCAAAATAAAATTTGTAAAGATGTCCAGTGTCCCAAGGTTTTCAAAAAAATATTAAAAATCATTTGATTCTTAGGTAATACAATGACTAACATCATGCACTTGAGCAGTCACTGTTTTTCTTTCAATCTTTTTTCCAAAACTAATAATAACGGTACACTAGTAACATTCCACAGAACCTTAAGGAAGATTAATTATGTCATCCGGGTATCTCATTGCTTATATTACCAGTTCTAACTACATGCATGCATTTTCAGCCTATTGACAGTTTATGGTCCGTATTCTCTCTATGTCTTCTCCATGTAATCTCTCATCATGCTGTGACACTTCTATTGTAACTGGTTGAATCAAAGGTGTCTGACTCCTTCTGTATATGCTTTTTATGATCACATGGTCACTTTTGGCAGTCACAATAGTGTTCATGCCTTCTTCTGCAACTCACAAGATTATCACCACTCAAAATATTTTTTTTTATTTTACTTTACTCTCTAAGGTCTTTTTACTGATCTAACTTTAATGGTTCTGCAGTTTACAAACTACTGATTTAAAATTTTAAAAAGGAAAGAGCTGAGGAAACTCGTTAGTTTCCTATCCAAAATTTCTGTAGTTGATATGGTTACCACCCTTTATCAGCCCTGTTAATAGACCATACCTTGTGAGATAGAGTTTGTCAACAGAAATCATGCTTTCAGACTGCAGGCCTCAGTAAGACCACACAATGAGTATCGCATGCATTTCTGGAGGCTATAAAATGAAAATAGACATCAGTCTGATGGAAAAAATCCAGCAGAAAGTGAATGGAAAGATCAATGAAATGGAGGCCAGGGATGAGACCAGAAGAGGTCAAGGCTGACATGATATTGTTGTTGCACAAGACTGTAACTAGAAGATGTGAAGGCCTTATCATGAGCATTAATAACAGAGGAGGGAGTAGTGGACTCAGGCAGCAGGTAATAAGTACTGGGGGCTCATAATACTAGATTATAAAGAATAGGTTGTAAACTCATAGAAAGGACTAGAAAAATTGGTGATGGAAATAAAGAAAGTGAAGGAAGATGGAGGGTAGGAGTGGATGTGGAATGTTAAATGCACTTGAAAGGCAGTCTTGATAGGCTTATTGTACACCAAGCAAATATAATGCAATGTAGCATATGATGCTATCAAAAACTCATGAATTCTTAGAAGGGTGTACACTGAGAAACCAGATGGTTCCTTTTTACTAAAGTTTACTGTTTTTGAGGTTATTTTTTCCCACTTATTTTATATGGCCTACCAACTTGTTAGAGTCATACTGGGAATTGAAGGTGAATTAATGTTCTCTCCAACTTTCCATGATTTCTTATGCCCATCTAGTCCTACAATGATTATAGAGAGAGAGAGAGAGAGAGAATGTAGTATTATTTTGGATGCAGTCTTCAGTTCTCCCTTCTGAGGTTACATTTACAAAATTCGCATGTAATTCTTTTTATATTGCCCAATGCTTCTATTTTAAGATGTGGTACAGTTTTCTGGGAGATGTCATATGTCTAGTCTGGAAAATATTTTCTTCCACATTTTTTTTATATGGAAGACTTTTTTCAAACAGTGAGATAGATGCAGTGGTTCTCATATTCATGGATTGACGATACAATGTAGAGTTAGGTCCATATGGGGTTGCTGTTGTACAGATGGTTAGATGACAGGATAGGCATTATTTATTTATTTTATTTTATTTTACATTTGTTAACCGGGAAAGTCCGACTTGGAACAAAGCCAATTTTCAGCAGAGGCCTGGGGAGAAAGGCTCCAAATGCATGTCTTTGGAACATGGGAGGAAACCGGAGCACCTGGAAAAATGCAGGGAGGACATGCAGACTCCACACAGAAGGCACCCCAGCCAAGAATTGAACTGGAGAACCTCTTGCTGTGAGGCAACAACGCTACCACTGCACCACTGCACTGTCCACATATAATAACATCTTCTTTCCTGTTCCAAAAGATGCTATTCTGTATGATAAGCTAAACATTTTGTGTTGTTCTGGTTGCCTGGTGCAGAATGGAGAAAGAGAATGACCAGGCTAGTGAATCTTTATGCCCTCTAGCAGTTGTTAGGCATTTCGTAAGGGTCATAGGAAATAGGTTCTCCAAGTCTTTGCATATATTTAGTTATTAAGAGAAATGGTTTCTGTTCATTCATTTTATTATATTTGTTTGACATTTGATTACTGGGAAAGTCTGATTGGGTACAGAGTTCCCATTTTCAGCAGATGCCCGGGAGAAAAGCTCCACGTACATACATTTCCTTAAGGTATGCAATGAAATAAAAATAGGCAAACCATAAAATCATATGTCAAGCAACAAGATACAGTGAAAACAGACAAACACTTATTTTAGAAACTTAACAGGTATACAAGGAATCTTCATAGACAATGCAAGAACAATATATGTAGAAGAGATAAGCTATAGAGAATATGTGGACATAAGATTACAATGCAAACATGGAGGTGGTAGTGGGTAGTAAGACGGTAGTTAGTAGGTAGTTAGTGAACAGAAATGAAGAAGAGGAAGAATAGACAGTAATTTGAATAAAGTGTAAAGGCTGCCATCCCAGCCACATAGAATTTTGTAAATAATTCTATGTCATTTGTGATTATCAGTAATATGATTTGCATGCTTGTCTTACAAATGTAAGAAAACTATATGGTCTGTACTGAGCTTCAAGAGTGTAACCACAGTGCACCCTGCTGGAAAAGAGCAGAAATGTGTATAAACTACATGCCTATGCAAAAGTATGTGTTGATGGTAAAGGCTGGACCATACAGAGATAACTTGCAAACGCTAAGAAAATAAGTAAAGAGTTTTACGATGTGCTATAAAGTTAGTTTATCTCAGCTAAGACACAGGATGTCTAGTGCTAGGGGTTTATTTCTATTGTCTTGAGACAGAGAAAATTACTAAGTTTCATTTGTAAAGTGTTTTTGTATGTACTTGGTGATACTGTATAGGCCACTCCTAAATAACCTTAAAAGTTCTGGTCACACTTACCATTTGGATAACAGTAACATTGCACAGTAGAATTGGTAACCCTTTGGTAAGGGCCTTATAGTAGCTGATAAGTAAGGGTGGTTGGTGGCCGTGATTACTACCATATAGTCTGGGCAGAAGGTGGCATAGCTACTGAACCTGTGCCAGGCTTCCCCAGGAGTGTCTGTGTGTTTGCAGATGCATCAAATCTCAACGTGTGTGTGTGTGTGTGTGTGTGTGTGTGTGTGTGTGTGTGTGTGTGTGTGTGTGTGTGTGTGTGTGTGTGTGTGTGTGTGTCAGCTACTTGGGCAGGGACACGAAGCACTGTTTGGACAGAGAAGGTGCTGGAGGTTCTGGCTTGACCACTTGGCTGAGATCTGAACCCTATAGCTGTACCAGTGGGGAGTCTTATTGGGTATCTGCAGAAAGAGAGAGAAACCAGCCCCAAACTTACTGTGATCTCTGTGTGCTCTTAAGGGAAATTGTACTTTACTGTGTGCGTACTTAGCATCCTCCCAATGTGCATGTTCCTCACTGGTATTAGTGGTGAGGATTGAGGCTCCTAGATTACTGGGCCAGTACAGGGGCATCTCATATTAATTGCTGGCATCCACATCAAATATTAATTGGTTGAAAGTGGTGAGATAGCCACATCATATATTAATTGGCTTATAGTGGTGTGGATATTGAATTACTGTAGCGTGTGTACATAGTAATAACTGAAGGTGATTGTACTCTTAATCAGCCAAGCAGTGAACATTCAGAGTTCATATCACAATTGTTTCATTTCTTTTGTTAGCTTAGTTAGTCAGGGAGAGCAGGCAAACATGTCAGCAGAGGAGTATGGCAAGCTGACAATGAGCCAGTTGGCTAAGATGTGCCAGGCTAAAGGACTGGTACTTACCAACCTAACTAAGGCAGACATGATTGCAGCTTTAGTCACAGCTCCATCAGAGAATAGCAACCAGGAGGATGATCAGCCTCGCTGTGGAGATGTACAACTCCCAGAGAATGGACAGCTCAACCTTTCCACGGAGGACTTAAAAATCCATCTGGAGTTAAAGAGACTTGGTCTGGAGGCCAAGCATTTGGAAATAGAAGCAGCAGAGAGACTGAGATGCCTGCAGGCTGAGGAGAATGAAAAACTGCTATGCCTGGATGCTGAAGAGAAGGAGAGGCAGAGGCAACATGAAAAGGAGATGATGACTCTTCACCAGAGTCATGCAGGTAATGGGGAAGGGAGTAACCAAACCCCAAAGCAACAAAGGCCAGTGGCCAGTAAATTTCTTCCACAATTCACGGGGGGGGGGGTAATTTTTACAGTTTCTTTCATATGTTTGAGAGGGTATGTAAACAGTATGATGCTGACCATGGGTTCTGGGTATGATTCCTGACCCCCTTACTCCATGGTAAAGCTGTAACTCTTCTTTCCAAACTGTCTGATAATGACTGTTTAAATTATAATGTTGTAAAGAACTGTTTGCTAGAATTTTTTAAGTTAACACATGAAGCTTATAGGAAAAAACTTTTGTGAGCATAGATGCAAGGCAGATGAAAGTGTGTGTGAATATGTTGCTGAACTAAACACTTATTTTCATAGATGGGTGAGTGAATGTCAGGTAACCACTTTTGAAGGGCTGGCAGACCTTTTGGTGAGGGAACAAGCCCTGAGCACTTTGCTTGATGACATGAGGATCTGTTTAGCTGATAGACAATGTGCTACTCTAGATGAGTTGGGAAATAAGGGAGACCTATACATAGCAAGCAGGGCAACCATGCACATGAAAGGGACACCCAGTGCTGTTCATGGGTCTAAGGGAACCCATGGTGGGCAGCCCAGACTAGACTACTCTAACAAAATCTGCCAGTAGCAGGGGAAGCCACTAGTCCTGGTACACATCCAGGACCTAGGGTTAAATGTTTTAAATGCAACCAGTTGGGCCATATAGCATACAGATGTCCACAGAGGCAAGGTGGGGAACAAAAGTTGGGAGAGCCAGTAAGTGGGAGTGACAAAATGCCAACAGTAGGTTGTCTTGAGATAACAAGGGTAACAAACTACCACCCTGTAGATATCCTGATAGGGAATGATTTTGATAATGCAGTACTGTGTATTCATGCAGTTACATGTAGTCAGGCTTGGAGGCATGCATGTCTGTCTGATAGCCTGGGGGAGACCCAGACAGACCACACACATGCAGCCAGGACTGGTGATGTGGTTACTTCAGGGTAGAAGCTACCCTGTAGCAGTGAGACTGAAGGTGAGCCACAACTACTTGTGAGTACTGATGTTCCCTTGGACAGAGTGACTGCAAGGGTAGAGGTGAGTAGTAGTACCCAGGCTGACCCTGAGGCACTGCTGTCAGAGGATACCTGACTTCCTGTGGAAGGGGAGCTGGGAAGAGTTACAAAGAGAGAGTTGAGACAGGCTCAGCTCTCAGATTCTACATTACAAGGCCTGAGAGAGGTAGCTAGTGAGGCACCTGATTCTCAAGGTAAGTGGGAATCTGTATGCTCGGACAAAGGATTACTGAATAGAGAGTGGGCCCCTGAGGGAGGGCTAGAGAGTGAGAGAATACAGCAGTTGGTACTGGCCAGAGCCTTGGCACTTCTAGCAATTGCCCATGATATTCCCTTTGTAGGTCATATGGGCATAAAATGTACAAAGTGATGTATTATACAGAACTTCTATTGGCCTGGGATTTCCAGAGATGTAACAGGGTACTGCAGGACCTGTGAGCAGTGCCAACAGGTAGGCAAGGCAGGAAACAAGGTGACAGCTCCTTTGATGCCTTTCTCTCTGATTGAGGAGCCATTTCATAGGGTAGCTATGGATATTCTGGTGCCTCTGAGTACCCCAAGTTACACAGAGAAAAAGTATATCCTAGTGATAGTAGGTTATGCTAAAAGATACCCTGATGCAGTGGCTCTGTCCTCCATTGACGCAGAAAAGGTAGCAAATGTTTTGTTAGAGATTTTCAGCAGGATAGGTTCCCAAAAGAAATGCTGACTGACAGAGGTGCCAATTTCATGTCAGACATGCTGACTTGTCTGTGGAAGTACTGTGGGGTGAAGCATGTAAAGCCCACCCCAGTATCATCCCCAGACTAATGGTTTTGTTGAGAGGTTAAACTTACACTCAAGATGACGCTATGGGCATTTGCAGACCCATTTAAGATGGACTGGGACACATATTTGCCCCATCTGTTGTTTGTGTACAGAGAGGTTCCCCAGGAATCCACAGGTTTTTCACCCTTTGAGTTGTTTTATGGGCATAGGGTGAGGGGACCTCTAGATTTAATTCGAGATGAGTGGGAGGGTGAGTGTGAATTCCACAAGGATTCTGTTGTGGCATATGTTCTAAACTTCAGGGCAGTGCTCAGGGAACTCATGGGCTTGGCCCAGGTGAGCCTGGCAGAAGCCCAACAGCAGAAAAAGGTCTGGTATGATAGGAATGCTCGAGCTAGAGAGTATGCTGTAGGGAAGCAGGTAATGGTTCTCATTCTTGTCAGACGCAACAAGCTGCAGGCAGCTTGGTAGGGATCCTACAAGATGGTAAGGAAGGTCAGTGGTGTTAACTACATAGTGGATCTGCTAGGAAGGAGGCAGGGGAACAAACTGTAGCATGTTAACATGATGATACCTTACCATGATAGGGAGGCCCTTGTGCTGAGTACTTGCAGTGGAATGCTGGAGGAATCTGAGGGAGATCGGGTGCCTGATCTCCTCAGTGAGGCTCAGATTGACACCTTAGTGGGAGGGATAACATGTCCCAGAAGCTATCCCCTACCCAGGTTCGAGAAATCCGAGCAGTGTTATAGGAGTTTGGGGACATGTTCACTGATAAACCAGAGTGCACCCACCTGGTGCAGCACCATGTGGATACAGGACCCCAAAGGCCTATTAAGCAGGCCCCTTATAGGGTGTCTGAGAGAGTCAGACTCTGAGGGAGGAGATACAAGAACTAGGGGTAATTCCGGAGTACAGCAATCCCTGGGCCTCCACAGTGCTGCTGGTACCAAAGAAGGATGGCAGCACCAGGTTCTATGTGGACTACAGGAAATTAAATAGTCACACAGAGTCAGATGCTTACCGCATGCCTAGGACAGATGAAGCCCTAGAGCAGCTGGGTGGAGCTAAGTATCTTACCACCATTGATCTCACCAATGGTTACTGGCAGGTGCACTTGACTCCCAGTGCTAGAGAGAGGTCAGCCTTTGTGACTCCTTTTGGCTTGTATGAGTTCACAACTATGCCTTTTGGGATGAAAAATGCTCCAGCGACTTTCCAGAGGCTGGAAGATCATATCCTAGCAGGAGCAGGAGATTTTGCCCTTAGTGGTGAGAACTGAGGCTCCTTGATTACTGGGCCAGTGCAGGGGTGTCACATATGGGATAGTTAAAAAGTCATATGATATTAGAAATATAAGATAGTAGAAAAATTAGTTATAGGAAGAAGGGAGAGGGGTGTGAGGAAAGGAGAGGGGTGTGAGGAAGAAAGGAGATCAGAGTGAGAAGAGAGAATATTGTGAAATTAGAGAGGTGTAGCTGGAGTGAGAGGAAACTAGGATGGAAGGATGTAAATAGACAAGACTGGTAGTATGTGAATAAGAAAGACAGTGAGGTAAAGTGATGAATGTAATGATACTTCTGCATGGAAGAGTGATGAGTTAATAGTTTAACCTGGATTTGTGTATGAGCAGGAGCGCGAATCCTTCAGGAATTGCTTTATACCATGAATCTTTCAAAACATACTTTATACTATGAATCCTTCAGGAATTGCTTTAATTTATATTTGAGGGTAAGGAGGTTAAAAGTTGTTTTGATATCTGTAGGTAGGTTATACCAAGCTTCTACCACAGAGTATGAATAGAGGCTTTGGCTGGCAGATTTATTTGGTTAAATTGTTTCTCTTCTGATCTGAAGCAAATTTTGGGAAAGTAGGTAAGAAGAAGAAAATTTAGTGCAGGACAAGAAGTAGGTTTGTAAATGTTTTTGGCAGTTATAAGTTGAATATAGTTGAGATGGAGTGGTAATTCAAGCCATTTGAGATACTGGGGGGAAGAATGGTGGTGAGTTTGATATGAACTGCAGGTTACAAATTTTATTATTGGTTATTATGTTTTATTATTGTTATATTCTACTGCAACTCTACTGCAATATTTTGCTTTGGTTACTTTATTATTAGTATTACTGGTGCAATATTATTTAATATAACAGGATTCAAGTTTTGTTTTCATTGTGGTGTTTAGGTTGCTGAAAAATGATGCACCATTAAGGAGTGATGGTATTAAGTAAGAATTTGCAAGTTTTGATTTGGTAGATGTGTTCAAATATTGTTTATGCTGATACAACTTTCCTAGCTTTTGATTATTTTTTATTTTAGTCTGACATCTATTATTGTACCTAAAAGTTTTGTAGGGGGTATTACTTCCATCTGTGTATTATTTAGAGACTGGATCTTAAAGCTTGATTTGTCAAAAAATATGATTTAGTAGTGAAGAAAATTATTTTTTAAGGGTTAAATAGTAGTTGGAAATTTGTGAGCCAAGATTCAATAGTAGAGAAAGCTGTTTAGGTTAGTTGTTATAAGTTCTTCAAGTTGCTTGAAATACAGATAGTAAAATTGTCTGCATATTGTATTAGGGAGCCTTGACAGAACAAAGTCTGATTATTGCTAAAGACACTGAAAAGGACAGAACCAAGAAGAGACCCTTGGGGTACAACAATATTATTGGATAGGTATGGTTATAAGGGGCCATGCCAGTTCACGGATCGCTGTATGTTGGACAGATAGCTTGAGAGCCATTTAACAGAGGAGGGGGAGAGTCCAAGAGTAGCCAGTTGATGTAGTAGTTTACGATGGGATACAGTATCAAATACACTGGAGAGGTCTAGAAATATGGAGGGGACATGTTTACCAGAGTCTCTAGCTTTGTGGATATTGTCTATAAATGAAAGTAAAGCTGTTGAAGAACTATGAGATGGTCTGAAAGCATGTTGTATTGAGTATTTCATTTAGGAGAAGATGCTTAAGAAGTTGTTTGTGGGCACAGTTTTCTAAAAGTGCTAGCTAGCATTGATCTTCTTGCTTCATTTTTCAGAAGAGATACAGGAAGTTATAGCCCCCCCCCATGCTGGGTACAGATAATGATCAGCTGTCAGGGGATGTAGTTCAGTCTGTCTCCCCTAGATATATAAGGGGGGTTTGCCTGGAGGAACTTGCACTTCTCCTTCTTATCCCCCCTAAAATTTCACTGGTGTTACCCAGATCCCCCTAATAGCTACTCCCACATTTCTTTCTTATTTCCTGAGGTACTTTATCAGTATTATTCAGATACCCTTACATCCATTACAGGTACATGGATTCCAGTCCTGCTTCCACAGGATATATAAGGGTGCCCCTTGGAGGTACCTGCATTTTTGTTACTTTTCCCATAAGAGGCTTCATCAGTGTTACTCCTCTACCCCTGGTCATTGTTGGAAGTTTATGGACTCAGTTTCAGGGGTCTGGCAGAATATCACTTTAAGGTATTCCTTATGTCATGCTTTGTAAGATTAAAAAATAATAAAAAAGCTTGTAGGATGATATAGCAGCAGGGCAGTGTTATGCATAGATATTTGTAACATACTTCTGTTATTAGTCCTTCTTTTATGTAGCTTTTTTACTTTGTTAAGAAAATGTGCTATTTGCAGGCAGAGACAGGAAGCCTCCATACTCCAGATGAAGATGTACTATTGCTGAAAAATAATGAATAAAATGATACAGGTTATCTAAAAGCTTCTACTACAGTATTGCCAACATTTATCTTATTTTGCGGTTTTACCACAAAAAAGGACAAACATGAGTGGTAGGCAATAAAACCGCCAGCTGTATTGCTATCAAAAAATTATGTGATGCATTTTTTTGTTTATTCATTTTCCTACCAAGATGACACAAGAGGTAGCATAACTTTCCTGAATGTGTCTCCCCTGGAACTGCTATTAAATGCCTGCACTGAAAAAAAATGCCTATTATAGAAAAATACAGTAATACCTCAGTTGTTCTTTCAGATGTAAAGGTGGTTTGAAAAGGGTAGTATAGAAAATGTGTACTTTTGTAATAAGTTCTATGTACTGACTTTATTCTCACCATTTTATCATTTTACCTTTTAGACATCATAGACCGGTTCAAGTTTTCCAGCTCTTCTTTGTTGAATTCCCTTCCTTTCCCTTTTATGAAAAGATAAAATAATGGTTTAAGATGAGAAGAAAGTGATACAAATATAATATTAATGTAGCTGACATTAAATAATTTGAGCTTATTGACTTAATTTAATAATTCATGAAAAGTAACTTTTTTTTCCATTAAGGTACTGGTACAAGAGTCAGCCTAATGGTCAGCCTCTTGACGAAGATTGTGCAGTAATATACCTGGATGGATCATGGCATGATTTCCCCTGTGATAGCAAATTTGCATGGATCTGTGAGAGACCGGCCTATACATGCTTTTCTTAAGGATACCTTTGAATGAGAGCAGCAAAAGCTTCAGCTGGACATTCTAATAGTGGACTCTCTGTACTGCAGAAGAAAATAACGTTACATAGAAAAATGCATTATCTAGCATTCCCTTGCTAATCAGTTTTGCTTATATTTGTCGTAATATCAAAAATAAGCTAGTGTCCAGTTTCATTTCACACATTAAGTAGTAAATTTCAATACAACTTTTAGTATCAAAATAAGCATTGCTTATATCTGCATTTCATCGTCCTTTGTAAAAACTATTAAGTTTAATACATTCAGAAGTAAAAGAATTTACAAATGCCTGATGTGTCTCTTGCAGTAATTGCCTTGGTGTAACTACTTGCCTAAGCAGGTGTCATGCTTCTCCACCAACACCTAGAAATGTGAAGAAGGTGATGCAATTTGATGCTAATATGAATTAAGACTTGGTCTCTGATTTTTGAAATTATGCATACTTTCAATGTTAAAATATTCAGAGGAGACATACAGACAAAGCAAAGTCATAAAACGGCATAATGCATGAATTTCAAAACTGTCTTTTAAGCAGTCACAGGGAATGGTAAGGTTTGTTTCTTTGATATGTATTGAGACAAAAGAAAGGGTAACTATATGCAAACCTAGTATATATAAATTATACGTTACACAAATGCTGCATATAATATAGCTTGATAAAATATGTTAATGCAAAGCATGTCAAACTGTCATGGTATTGCTCTACTTTATACATCTATATATTAACTGTCTTTCTATCCATCTATCTTTATACCTACCTACCTATGTATATATTTTAATTTGTTTACTAAACATACTTCATAGACAAGGTGCTTGTTAAAGCCATGACAAGGAAGCATTATCTGGTTTTGTTACTTACTGTGAGACTCATAGTATGCAAGTGAGAAATGAATCAGTTAATCCCAGGACTAGAGTGTGAAACTCATTAGCAAATAAATACCTTGGCAATCTGTTCTTCTCTGACAGATTTATGGAACTGACTCAAAGTTCCTAATATAGTCATAAATAAAATGTAGAATGAAATGAGAAATATAGATCACATTTGCTTGGAATGCTTTGTCTACATACTTATTTGCAAAAATAGTTAAATTAAAAAGTAAAAAGTGTCCAAAAGTAATCATCAGGCTATCTTTTATTACCAATCATTAAGATTATAGTGCTACCTCCCCTTACATTTCTAAATTTGTTCATCATTTGCAAACCTGCAACAATTATGAGAAAAATGTTAAAAAGTGCCCTGCATTAAATATTAGCTGTTTATGTGATACTTCCTGTAACCAAAGGTATAGGGTTTGATTCCTTCTACCTCCATTAGCCTTTTAAGTGACTGTGGGAAAATCATTAAACCCAGCAGTACTCCTAGGTCTCCATGAAAAGGGATACTTATATCTAGTGGAAACCATGTAAAGCAACATGAATAGCAATTCTGTTTACATTAGAGCTCAGCTGGTTAGCGTGTTTGCATGGACTGCCACAATGATCAGCAGGGCTTAACATATAAAAGTTCTCAGAGCTTTCAATCACTTACATTTATTTATTTATTTATTTGCAGTTGTTTAACCAGGATAGTCCATTGGGCCAAAAGAACCTGTTTTCAATGGAGTCCTGGGGAGAAAAGCTCCACACACAGATTACAAAAAGATTACAGTGGTTAACATTTTAACAATTCTGGTTAAAAAACAGAACAAAAAATACTGAGATTACTGTCTAAAATAGAAGGGATTTTTTTTTTTTTTTTTTTTTAGGGGAACATTGCTCTAGTAGGATTACGAGTAAGTAGTTAGATGCAGTAGGCTTAGAATTTGCTAGATGCAAATAAGTAATTTGCTAGATGCAAATAAGAAGTTGTTTACTAGAAGCAAGTATGAATTTACTATCTGGAATTTGTGAGATGGAAAACTGTAGGAATTGGGTAACAGGTTATGAGGGATGGGAGCAGGAGCATTCCCATGTGGATTTTAGATGTGAGTGGAGTGATTTTTTAAAGTATGGGATGCTAGTGATGGTACGAATGGAGGGAGGGAGTTCCATAGGCATGCTAGAGAAAAGGACAGGAAGTTTAGTCCGGGGGGGGTGAAGGGGTCTGTAAACTTCTATTAGGTTTTGATTGGTTGATCTTAGAAGTCTTTGTGTGTGGTGTATTTTAAAGGTAGTAGAGAGGGAGGGACAGAGGGATGGCTGGAAAATGAGTTCGTGTGCATAGGTGATCTGAGTGTAGGAGAGGTAGTTGGGAAGCTCTAGCCAGTTTAGTTTGTGGAGAGGTGCACAGTGATGGGTTGATGATTTGTTGCTAGTGGCGAATCTGGCTATTTTATTATAACAAGAGGACAGTTTAGTTTTGAGAGATGATTGTAGGTTTGTTAGAAGAGGGACACCATAAAGAAGGGAGGGTAAGAGAAATGTAGTAGAGAGAGTAAGCTTAGTAGCTGAAGTGAGGAACCAATTGTGTCGGTAGAGCATGCCAAGTTTTTGGTGTTTTTTTTTATGTTTAGTAGTAGATTGGAATTGAATTTAAGCTTGTCATCGATTTGGACTCCTAGTAGTTTGGTTTCAGATACTAGTTCAAGAGGTGTATTATTTTGGCTGGTAATGGAGAATAGTTTTCTATCAAAGGTGTTAGTTTTAGAGGGGGTAAATATCATATGTTTTGTTTTTGCTGCATTGAGTGCTAGATGGTTGTCTTTCATCCACTGTTCTGTGGTAGAGAAGGCATCTTGAGTCAGCTTTAAGAGAGTTGGGATGGATGTGGCAGCACAGATTATTGTAGAATAATCTGCATATTGAATAATGTTAGCAGAAGGGATTGAGTGGAAAAAATCATTAATGAATATATTGAAGAGGAGGGGGCCCAATATAGAACCCTGTGGGACACCTGTGGGGGTGTTGAGGAAGGAGGAGGTGGCTTTTTTCCACTTGACAGCTTGTTGCCTGTTGGCGAGATAGCTGGTAAACCAATTGAGTGATGAGGGTGATAGGTTTAGGTTAAACAGTTTAGTAAGGAGTAGGTTATGAGAGATAGTGTCAAAGGCCTTAGAGAGGTCGAGTAGGATGGTAGATACAGTGAGGCCAGAATCTCTAGCTTTATTCACAGTTTCCAGGAAAGATAGGAGGGCAGTCATGGTACTATGATTGGATCTGAATCCGTGTTGAGTAGGAGTTAATAGGTTGTTGTCCAAGAGATAGAGAAGGAGTTGAAGATGGATACATTTCTCTAGTATCTTTGAAATGGGAGAGAAGATGGCAATGGGCCAGAAATTGGTGATATTAGTATTATTGCCACCTGTATGCAGGGGAATGATGTAAGCTTTTTTTCAGATTTGTGGAACAAGACCTTCTTGGATAGAGCAGTTGATTAGGATACTGATAAGGAGGGCAATGGCTTCAGCAGCTATACTGAGGAAGTATGAGGGAATGTTATCAGGGGCATTGGTGCATGGTTTTAGTTTCTGCAGGAGTTTTTTAATGGTAGAAGTAGGGATAGGTTTAATTGAGAAAGGAGAGGGTTGAGAGGATGGGGGAAGAGGGAATGAAAATGGAGGGTGTGATGGGTGAGGAGGAGTGGAAATAGGGATAGGTTTAATGGGGAATGGAGGGGGTTGAGAGGATGGGGAATTAGAGAATGAAGATGGAGGGGGTTATGGGTGATGAGAAGTGGAAGTAGGAAGTGAATTGGTATTAGAGAATGAAGAGGTAAGTTTGGAGATAGAGTCTATGAAAAAAAGAGTTGAATTGGGTGGCAAGATCGATGTCTTGTACATTTGGGCAAGGGATTGGGTTTTCTGTTGTACCAGGTTTTAAGAGGGTAGTTATACCTCTCCAGAACTTTTGTGGGTTGGTTTTATGGTTGCTTTGAAGTAAGGAGAAGTAGTTTTGACAGTCTGCTGTGATAAGCTTTTTAACTAAGTTACAAAGAGTTTTGTACTCATTGAGGGTAGAGGTAGATTTGTTCCTTTGGTAATGTGACCAGGGTTTGTCTCTAAGTCGCATGGTGGGTAATGTGTTTTTTGTTAGCCAGGGGGTGGTTTTGTTTTTTATTCTTTTGGTTTTTAAGGGAGTATGAGTATCTAGAAGATTTAGGAAAGTAGCATTAAAGTGTGTGATTGCGTTTTCTAGGGGTAGAGTTTTTAAGGGGTACCAGTTAAGTGATTTTAGGGAGTCAGAGAAGGCTTCTGGGTTGAAGTTTTTGTGGCAACGTGTAGTGATGTAATTATGAGTAACTAGTAAGGGAGAGGGAAGACGCCTAGTGAAGATGGGAAGGTGGTAACTGAGGGAGTCAGGAAGAGTTCCATTATCAGGGTAGTAGTGGGGGTGAGAGACTAGGATCCAGTCTAAGATGTTGCCACTAGTAAAGTCTTTGGATGGCCTAGTCATGGAGTTGATGAGTTGGGAATAGTTATAAAGATTGATGTTTGGGGAGTGGGTAGGGGAATGAATGGAGGACCAATTAATATTGGTGTCTCCCATGATAATAGTTTCATTAGAGATATTAGTTGAAAGCCAGGAGAGGATGTCTTCAAGTACTGGGACATTGTCTCCAGGGGGAATGTAAAGGGAGGCTATGCATATATATTTGTGCTTGTTTAACTGAAGTTGAGTGAGTATTAATTTTACATTGGTGAACTGGGGGATGGCTTTATTATAGGGAGTAATGCATAGAAAGAATGAGTAGAGTAGAGCTACTCCACCACTCTTTTTTGGCTTCTGTCTGTTCTGATGATAGAGTAGTTAGGTGGTACTATCTCTGCATCTTTTATATGAGGTTTTAGCCAGGTTTCAGAAATGGCTAGGATGTCTGGTTTGTTGTGGAGTAACCAGGCATGTAGGTTTGGAATTATGTTAGCCAAACTTTGTGCATTAAGAGATACTAGTAGGATGGATTTGGATGTAGAGGAGGAGGTATTTGGGCCTGGGTTAGAGTGTATATCTCCAGATAAGAGTATGGATGTTAGAAGTTGGATTGTGTAGTAGAGGTATTTTGATTGTTTTGCTTGAGTGATGTGTGTTGAAAGATTTTTGAGGGATATGGAGGATAGAGTGAGTGTTGAGGTTTTATAAGGAGAGGTTAGTTTGTAATGGAAACATAGATTATAATTGATGGGATATAGTTCAGGAGAGATTGAGATGAATGAGTGGGATTGTGATGTATGGAGTGAGCAAGTTGTGTGTAAGTGTGGGATGTGGGTGATGGGGTTAGGTTGGGTAAGATAGTAGATGTAGGTTAGGTTCAGAAGGAGTAATACTTGAATTGAGAGGGATGAATATTTTACATGCATGTTGGGGTTGTGATAAACAAATGTAATGGTGTTGAGTAAGGAGGAGGGAGATATGTGGTGTATGTCTGGAGTGTATGGAGAGGGGATAAGGAAGAGGAAGGGGTGGAGTTTAGTGGTTGGAGAGGAAGTAGGAGTGGCTATGTGGCTATAAATCTAGAGGTAGTTGGGGTGGGTGGGAATTGGGGGTAGGGTAGGGGAGCAGAGTGAGCCTGCAGGACGAATGGAGCAGGGAAGAACAAAAAAGAAAATCAGCATCAAAAACGTATCAGCCACTGCTGATGATATAAAAAAGGTAAGCAGGTATAGTAGATGTAAAACCAGATAGGTAGAGTTAAATTTCAGGACTGAAAAGATGTTTTAATTTAATTATTTTCTGATGTACAGGGGGTGAAGTAGCAGATAGTTGACAGTGAAAAATACTGGCTCTTAAGCTATTTAGTCAGCTTCATAGGATAGAAGCTAAAGTAAAATTAAAGTTGCACCGTCTTTTGGTTGGTAGGTGCTGCCATTGCCAATGCCAATATTACCCTTTCTTTTGTCTCAATACATATCAAAAAAACAAACCTAAATGCAAGAAATCTAGATAAAGCCCAACTTAACAGGGGGACAATGACCCAGAAATAGGGACATATTTTACATATTTGCCTTTTAAACATAGAAATGTGCTAGAATAATGAGAGTTTGTGTTAAGATATAGCGTCTGAAGGATTTGAAGTCTGAAACTCAAATGTATGCAATTATTGAGTGACATCAGTCCTGAGAGCATCCCAGTGATATAGCAGAAACCCACAAATATTATAAGGAACAGACAAAACATATAAGTCAAATATCTGGGCATTCTATAAAAATCCAGACAGTTAAGAGGTATGAAGTTATGTATATGGTCCAAACACAGGACAGTTTATATATGCAGAACATTGTGAAATCCTATTCCTGGCATTCTGTACTGAAGTTGTTTAAATGATGTACAAAGTTACATGGGCTGTCATGTAAAATAAACACTCAGGGGAAGTGTGTGTATTGAATAGGGACACACAGATGAACTGCAGGAATGAACACAGGGAAAGATGACAGGTGAAACAACCTTAATATACAGCAAATGAAGGCATGCCAATGGATGAAAACTGTAGCGTCAACACCAATCACATATAAGTATGGTACAGTAGGGACTACACAGTGAAAATGTGCATTATGTTCTTAGGTTGGTACTAGGCTATCGGCCCTAGGGCCTATACAAGCCTAGCCATAACAATTCCCTGGATATTTCTTCCCACAATATTTACTTCCCTGGACCCCCTGTCTAGCAGGTTGACTGACGTGATCCCCGGGGTGAATTTCCTATCTCCCATCCAGTCATCAAGGTTCCATTTGAAGAGGACCAAGGAGGCGCTCTGCTTGACATGTATGGGCAGTCTATTCCAGAGTATGGGGAGTCTATGGGTCAGGAACCTATCCCACCAGCATGTTTTGTTCATTGTGATGACAAGGTTAAGATCCCTGGAGTGTGTGGCTCTGAGGGATTGGGATTTCTTTAGGAGGAGCATGTCCAACAGCTCAGGGTTTGACATGACCTTGTATGTTAAGCAGAGATTGCTTCTGAGTAGATGATATGCCACAGAGTATAGCTGGAGTTTTTTTAGATGCTCAGCATAGGGCATCTGAGGTATTTCTGCAGCCTTTCCAGCTGTTGCAGATGTCTTGTGAGGTACATACCAAATGGGGTGTTGTACTCTATAATCGGTCTAATGAGGGATGAGTACAGTGAGGCAATGACCTCCTTTTTTCTGGATGAAAAGCCCTTAGTGATGAGGTGTGTCACATAGAATGATTTCCTGACTGTTGTTGTGATGTGGTTATCGAAGGCGAGAATGCTGACCACCTGTGTTCCTAAGTCTCTCATCACACTTTCAGTGTTTTGTGTACTGCCACCTATGTGGTAATTCATGGGTACATGTTTTTTCCCAAAGGGGATAACTATATATTTATTGGCATTAAGCTTGAAACCATGGGTCTGACACCAAGCATCTGTTTCTGTAAGGCCCTTTTGTAGAATATCCACATAATTTGGGGATTCAATAATGGCTCCCAGTTTCCGGTCATCTGCAAACTTTGTTAGCCAGAGTCCCTTAGTGTTTAACTGTACTTCAGAGAAGTAGATGCCAAACAAGAGTAGTCCCAGGACAGAACCCTGAGGTACTCCACTTGTCACTTGTCTGGATATGGATTTGGAGTCTGCTACTTTTACAGTCTGGGTTCCATCAATAAGCCAGTTGGCAACCCATTGAGTGACGTAAGGATTTATACCCAGCTTAGTAAGTTTATCTATGACTCCAGAGTGGGAGATGGTGTCAAAGGCCTTGGTGAGATCCAGATAGGCTGTTTGGACTGTCTTACTCTTGTCTACAGCTCTGGAGACTGACTCAAAGAAGTCAATCAAGTTCAGGAGACAAGATCGGCCCTTCACGAACCCAAACTGTGTGGGGTCCAGTGTTTGAAGGTTGCCAATGTCTTTGTTTATAAGTTCCATGATAATGCGTTCCATGCCCTTGCAGATCAGGCTCATTCAACTGATGGGACAGTAGTTCCTGGGATCCAAGTTGGATCCCCCCCTTGTGGAGTGGGATAACTGTAGCTGTGCCCCACTCAGTGGGCATGAAGCCTGAGGTGAGGCTATGATTAAGCTTGACACTTAAGTGAGGTGCCAGTTCATTTTGTAGTTCATGTAGTACACAGCCCAAGTTGTCATCTGGTCCCATGGATGCTGTAGTCTTAGCTTTGGAAAGTGCAGTTTCTACCTGTGTGGCTGTGATTACCAGAATTTGGCAATCTTTTGGTATTGAGATGGGCCCTTTAGGGAGTGAGGGGGGGGGGCGAAGTTGGCACTAAATCGATCTGCCAGGATATTGGCAGTATCCTTGGGATCATTATATTTAATGCCATTCAGTTGTAGCTCAGAGCATATCTGAGCATTGCCATTTAGATTCTTGAGATAACTATAGAATGCTATGTGGTTGTCTTTGGAATCTTTGGCAATTTTATTTTCGTAACTAGTTTTGGAGGTTATATGAGGAATCTCAGCTTCTTACTGATGCTAGTAATGGAGTTTTTTGCATTGGGATTTTCCTCTTTTCTGCAGCAATTTCTTTCTTCTGCTGTATAGTTTGTTTATGGCAGGGGACCTCCAGACTGGCTTCCTTTTTTGGGAGGAGATCATCTTGCTTCTATTTGGGATGACACAATTCATGCACGAGTGGATGTGCTTGTACAGTGCCTTAGTGTAGGATTCAGCAGTCAAACTTTCAGCTCCCGTCTGCATGGGTGTCAAGAAGTTTGTCACTTCAGACTTGAGTAGCATAAAGTTGGCTTTGGAGAAGTTTTTGACAGAGGTTTCCTTCCTGGAGGTGGATGTAGATGTCAAGGGTGATTTGCTTATGGTCAGGCCTGACCAATGAAGGGGTGACCACTGGTGTGGAGCATCTTTCTCCCATGTTGGTAATGACCAGGTCTAGGATATTGGAGCCCCTGGTGGGACAATGGATTAGTTGATCCAGGGAGTTGGAATTTATGAATCCCAAGAACCGCTGGGAAAAGGTGTTGGTACCCGAGTAGTTTTCCCGGTTAATGGTAGGGTAGTTGAAATCGTCCAGTATTAGGGTGTTTGGTTATATCTTAATATTTTCCAGTATGTTTAGAAAGGTGTAGTGAGAATCTTGGGGCATGGTGAGGGATGTGTAGCAAGCTACAATTTGGACTGTAGTCTTACCTAGTGTTAGTTGCACCTGGAGAATTTCAGATGCATTGTGTTGGGCAAGTAGACTATTCTCTATCTGTAAAACCTAGCACTTGCCACCAAAGCAGACACCCAAACAACTACCACCTCAGGACACAACACATGCAACACATAGACCGACTCAGTTTTTCCACGCTGGTGTGTAACACCTGAGATGTACCTCCTTGGACTACATGAAAAGAGACATCAAGAGCTCTCTGAGGCATCTAAACCTACCAAAAACCTACCCAAAAAAAAAAAAAAAAAAAAAAGGTAATGCTGCTCAATGCCAGAAGTCTCAGCTCCTGGTGCACGACCTCGAGGCCCTTCCTCTTCATCGATGTCTGTACTGTGGTGCTGTGTGCTGTGACTGAAACCTGGTTCCTGAGAGCACCCCCCAGCTCTATCATCAGGTTTTACCTCATATCGCCCGCCGCCCCAAAATCCAGACAACACCAAGAAAGGAGGGGGTGTCCATATTCATCAGACACCCACACCTCAAAGTTGGTGGCAAACCCACGATGCATCGGATAAATGTATCTCCAAACACCATCATACTAGGTGACTTCAACTACCCTAATATAGACTGGGATCACTACTCAAGCCCAAACACTCTAGCCCAAAGGTTCCTGGAGTTCATAAACTCAAATGCCATGGAACAACTAGTCACTATCCCTCACTGGTGAGATCAGATCATAAACTAATCTCACTGTACAGACATTGCCAACATACTGGCTGACAGGTTCAGTGCAAACAATTAAACCTGCAGTTAGGACAGCTGTTTAATCTTAGCCTCACCTCAGGATACGTACCCAAGGGTGTGGCGACGGCAACTGTGGTCCCGACAAGCCTGAACTGGAAGCTGCTAAAGAGGGGATGGAGGAACTCATAAATAAAGACATACAGACTTGCAGACTTGGATCCAACCAGTTTGGCTTTTTCAAGGCAGATCAGATCATTTTTGGTTGACTTTTTTTGAAACAGTCACCAAGGCCATTGATGAGGAAAGGCAGTCCATACAGCCTACCTCGACCTGGCAAAGGCTTCGAGGCACACACCCCCCCACGGTATCATTGAAAAAAAAAACATCAGCTTAAATGTAAAAAAACACATCACAAGATGGGTTGCAAACTGGGCTAAGTGACAGAACCCACAGGGTCAGAGTTGCTGGCACCATGTCAGACCAGAAGTACAACACAGAGGTTGAGGATGACAAAAGTTTGCATTGACTGCAAACTGGGCGCTATAGTCGAGAACACATCTGGACACAGATATCCTCTTGAAGGGTCTCAAGAAAAAATGGAACTGTGCCCAGATCCATGGCCCAAAGTTAAATGCCAAGAAATGCATAGTCATACAAAAACAAGGTTACCCCTAGCTACCATATAGGTGGCAATCCACTGAGCACAGAAGAGGTTATCAGGGATCTGGGGACCCAGGTTGACAGTAACCTTTCGTTTGACACAAAGTAGTTAGGAAGACCTTCTACATTGCCCTCCTGATCATGAAGGGATTCACATCTAGATCAAGGGAGGTCATCATCCCCCTGTACTCATCACTCATTAGACCAATGATTGAGTACAATGCCCCATTTGGAATGTATCTGACCCGACACCTGCAGCAGCTGGAAAGGCCCCAAAAGTTCCTCACCAAAAGGATAAAGGGTCTCAATAATATGTCTTATGCTGCCCGACTGAAAGAACTCCAGCTCTATTCAGTTCAGAGGTGACCTGTGCCTGACATACAAGGCCATGTCAAACCCAGATTTGATGAACATGCTTCACCTCAAAAAATCTAGATCCCTCAGAACTACAAGGGTGGGAGACTTAAACCTTGACACAGATTCATCACCCAGAGACTCCCTATGCTGTGGAACAAAATCCCGGTACATGTGAGGCAGAGCACCTCACTGGCCTTGTTCAAAAGAAATCTTGACCAATGGATGGGAGATCGCAGATATACCCCAGGGATTACCTCAGTGTCACTGCTTGACAGAGGCACAGCAAAATAATGGGCATAGTTTCCTTCAAACTAAAGGTGGCGTGGCCACAAAACTCTGGGCTAGGCTTATAAATGCCCTTGGGCAGATAGCCTAATATGAACCTATGAACCTATGAACCTATGAACCTATGTGTGAATATCCCCGGTGAATATGGACACTCCTCTACCTTTAGTGTTTCGGTCTTGATTCGGTGGCCGAAAAATGTAGTAAGAGTTGTAGCCTGGTATTGCAGGGGTGCTCTCTGGAGCCTTGAACCAGGTCTCAGATACTGCACAGATATCGATGTTCCCCATTTTTAGGAGTGCCTCGAGAGAGTGCATTTTGATGTTTAGACTTCTAGCACTTTGTAGCATTACCTTCAGTTTTTGCATGCTTGTATCTGTTATGCTGGTGGTTTTGTCCTTTGAATCTTGCCTAAAAAGGCACTATAGGGGTGGCAAGAGCTTTAGCCAGTAACCTGAATCCCAGGGGTAACAGGTGCAGACCATCTCTGGAAAAGCATTGTGGTTTGTCGATCATGTTGTCCGAGGCTGGCAGATACTGTATCCCCTTTGAATGACACCAGAAGCTTAGCCAATTGTTGAAGTCAATAATTTTGTCCTTATACTGTGGTAACATTCTGGGTGATGGCAGGATGCTACTCAGAGCTATGGTCATACCTGCCTGGGCCACATGATCTGAAAGCTCTTCCATGTCTCTTTTCATGTTGTCCAGGGAGGCACATCTGAAGTCATTCACTCCAACATGTACAATGACAGAGTCATATTTGTACTTGTTATGGAGTGACTTGAGGGCATGCATTATGTGGCAGATCCTGGCACCTGACAATCAACTGACTGTAATTTTCTCCTTGTTCAGCCTGGTGAGTGGGATATCAGTGTGCCTGACTATAGAGTCACCTATGACTAAAGTGTTGGGTACGTTGTCTTGCCTTAGGGGCTGTTGTTGGGTAGCACACTGGTGTTGTGAGCTATGTGTCACTTTGGTTGTGACTGGTATTTGTTTGTGTTTCAGTTTCGGAGGCCCTTGTTGCTTGGGCAGGTTAATCTTAAGGGCCTCCGCATATGTGGGTTTACTGTTGCTATGTGTGGGTGTTGATGGTGTGGGTTTTGAAGGGCTATGTGTTGCTTGAGGTGTAGTGCAGGTGTTAACCTTCTCCTCTTGACTGTCTGTCACACAAGGTGACAGAACAGTGGGGAAGACATATGTGAGAAATAAGCATCCTTACATGAACAATACAGAGGACACCTATCAGGGATGTTATATACAATTGGGGTAGGGTGCACATTGTGAAGCTGTTCAAACTAATTTGCCTGAATATAAGTGTAATCTCAGCAAAGGTCTCCAGCAAGTAGGACACAGGTAAAGGCTCATGGACAATATTAAAAGAAGCAAGCACAGTCATGGACAATACACTTGTACAACTATTATGACATATCCGCACTGCATGAGGGTAATCACGCACACTGTCCTGGTACTTTAACATCTGCTGGAGGTGTTAGGAGGGGCACTGCTACACTTGTGTGTGACATTATGATCAATACAGGCTAGCTGACTGGTGTGCATGGGATGTATATATATATATATATATATATATATATATATATATATATATATATATATATATGTATATATATATATATATGTGTGTATATATATATATATATATATATATATATATATATATATATGTGCGCCACAGTAGTCAGGAAATCCTTCTACGTGGCACACCTTATCAAGAAAGATTTCTCATCCAGAAAAAAAGAGGTCATTGTTCCCCTCTACTCATCACTCATTAGACCCATTATAAAGTACAACGCCCCTTTTGGTATGTACCTCACAAGACATCTACAAGAACTGGAAAGGCCGCAGAATTACCTCACAAAGAAGATTACAAGCCTCAAACAGATGCCCTACGCAGACCGTCTCAAAAACTCCAGCTTTACTCCATCGCATATTGCCTACTCAGAGGTGATCTCTGCCTAACATACAAAGCTATGTCAAACCCAGAGCTGTTGGACATGCTCCATTTAAAGAAATCCCAATCCCTCCAAGCTACATGCTCTAGGGACCTAAACCTTGTCACCACAATAAACAGAACATGCCGGAGGGATAGATTCCTGTCCCAGAGACTTCCCATACTCTGGAATAAACTACCTATCTATATCAAACAAAGCTCCTCATTAGCACTCTTCAAGAAAAATCTTGATGATTGGATGGGAAATAGGAAATTCACCCCAGGGATCACCTCTGTGGCTCTGCTCAACAGTGGCACAGGAAAATAATTTTCATGGGTGGCAAAAGCCAGGGCACCTTTTTAGCTGGGCTTGTATAGGCCCCAGGGCCGATAGCCTAGTACCTACTTATGAACCTATGAACCTATAAACCTATAAACATACAAGGCCATGTGAAACCCAGAGCTGTTGGACATGCTACACTTAAAGAAATCCCAGTTCCTCAGAGACGCATGCTCCTGGGATGTAAACCTTGTAGTCACAATGAACAAAACATGCTGGAGGGATAGGTTCCTGACCCAGAGACTACCCAGACTCTGGAGTAGACTGCCCATACATGTCAAGCAGAGCACCCCTTTGCCCTTCTTTAAAAGGAACCTTGATGATTGGGATCATGTCAGTCACCCTGCTAGACAGGGGTCCAGGGAAGTAAATACCATGGGAATAAATATCCAGGGAATTATTATGGCTAGGCTTGTATAGGCCCTAGGGCCAATAGCCTAGTACCAACCTATAGACATATATATATATATATATATATATATATATATATATATATATATATATATATATATATATACACACACATATATATATAGCACAGTCCACCATGTCATGAATGTCACCCATGCCATTAATGCTATCAAGCAGCTCTGTATGTACTGTGTGCATCACTGGAAGAGGTATCACACATGCATCTGGTGTAATAACTTCATGGGGGTTCCGCACCATCAGGCAGTTATGTTTATGCCACAAAAAGAATACCTAGGTATGGCAATTAAGATGTGTGACAGCTCACTGTAGCAAAGGTGATACACTTCAGTTACACATTACTGGAAGATGTGCAGTGAGGAACATAAACATCACTGGAAGATGTGTAGTGAGGTACATACACATCACTGGAAGATGCGTAGTGAGGTACATGAAGAAGGGTGCATTGTATTCAGTTATTGGTGTGATGAAAGCTGTGAACTATGGAGGTATTATGGCCTGTGATGTGGATGTCCTTCACATACTCAGTAGTTGTGTTAGATACAATGAAGTAGTCAGTACTGTGACCACATGGTGGTTGGCATTCCACTTACCATCTACCCCAGGACACAGGTCACATACCTATTGGTGTGATTATAGGATGTGATGTCTACATTATACTTGGGTCATGTGTTTGGTTTCCTGACATAACAAATCCCCCCATGTTTTTGTGCCATTGCAGGTGCTGTCATGGCTGTGGAAGCAATCTTTGGTGTGTGTTGATACTGTCTGTATTATACTAATATCACAGCTGGAGTCAATGATTGCCCACAATCTGTAGTCCTTCAGACAGCTGTTTGGACACAGGATGTGTATGTCATTTGTGATGTCTGTCATTTAAATAATGGACAGGAAAGGGCCTAGCAGACAGCCCTAATGTACGGACCTGATCACTGGACCTGAGATACAGGTCACTTTACACATTTCATCATATTTAAATGTCACGTATATGATACAGTGGTCGCCCCACTTGGTAATATAGGTGTTTATGGCCACATCTGACAGTATTGAGTGAATACCTCAGTGTGGACTTGTGTCAAATGCCTTGGGCTAGTCAAGTTCTAAAGGATGACAGTGTTGTCATCATGCATGCCCTCAATGACCTCTTTGAGGACATTTAATAAATGTAACAGACATGATGTACCATTAACAACTCACACAGGTCTGTTGCATACAGCTGGGATATTACTAGTATCCATTTAGAAAAGGTTTATGACGACATGTTGGTCTAACTCAAGGATGAGGAGAATCGGATGTATCTATATATGCATGCATTGGGTGCTGTCCCCTCCCCCTACCTCAGATGGATGCATGTGACTGCACACCCTTCTATAGGAACATAGCCTGTGTGGAGGGTGTGTTGAAGTGAAGTGTACATTCAACTGTGTCAGGAAGGTGTATGTGATGAGTCACCTGATAGGCAATCTGTGATGTTGTCACAGCCCATTGATTCTGTGTGATAGGCCTGGATGAAGGTAAGACAGTGTATACTGGCTATCCTGATCTGGTCTAGGGTTTGAACTCAATCCCTGAATCAGGTATCATTGAGAAACTCTCCTAGCTGGGGATTAAACCTTATGTCAAAAAGCCAAACAGTTGCAGAACAAAGTACTAAAAACAAAAAAAGAGAGCGGATTTGTAGAACTAAACTCCTTTATTGGTAAGCGCTTTCGTTGGCAAAAGGTAAGCCAACTTCTTCAGACCATCGAAAAACATACAAGATACAATCCCATGTGAAAAGGAATGCCTTTTACACAGTGTTAGTCTAATCAAGCAATCAATTAATTAAGTAAAAAACAATCAACTATAAAAAACTACAAGTAACCATTTGTTTCCTGAACCAGAGATTTGTTTTACATAGGTTTTCCTAAAATCAATAAACCTTAGACAATAAACTTTCTGAAGCCTAATTTATCTCAGTATTAAAAATACCAAATCACCCAGCCTTATGATGGTAACAGTGTTTTTACTAGTTTTGTTTTTTTGTCAGTTATTGCAGAACTAAGCTTAGTTCATAAAACAAAGCTTTCAGGTCAAACAAACCCTTCATCAGTGTATAAAACACTAACACATACTAACCATTTTTATACTATTAAAAATCACACAGCCATTAATTATTCAATTAAACAATTAATCCTAGTTAAAAACAATAGTTGCAGAAGCATAGAAGAAACAGTCTGATTTAGACCTGGTAATACATCGTCACAAAGACGTATTATCCATTGGTATTCCTTCATCTCAAGCTTATTGTTAAGATCTCCCCCTCGTATATCCTTATATACTCTATTTATCACCCTAAAAGAGAATTTATGTGCATTTCCATATGCATTGATATGCTTAGCCAAGGAGTTAGTATCAATATTTCTTCTTATTTCTGAATGGTGCTCAGTTATTCTTTCCTTCAATTTTCTGGTAGATTTCCCAACATAAAATGCTTGACATCTATTACAGGTAGCCAGCTACATTATATTCATTGTAACACATGTTGTTAAACCAGAAATATACACTTCTTCCTAGTTATTGGATGTTGAAAAGTATTATTCTTGTTAATAACTTTACAGCAGCTACAATTGTAGCAAGGAAAGGTACCTGATTTAGCTGCCGCCCCCCCCCCCCATTCTTGACACACATGTCTTTATAACATAACTTCTGCTTTAAACTCTGAAAGTTTCTGTATGAGAAACTGGGTTTCATGCCAACCATAGGACATAATTCAGGTAGAAATGTTAATATACACCTGTTACCATTAATGATTATTCTTACCTCAGAAGTAGCTCTGTTAAAAGTTGTAACAAAACATAGTTTACCTACATCTAAGTTGGTCTCCTTAGTTGTAAAGGGTACTTCCATTGTGTTCATAAAAAAATATAAGGTTTAGTACTATCATGCCTACAGCTCAAGATATAGTCATTTTCCATATCCAGGGACTGCCTACTATAGCCCTTCTGTATAAATTCATCTTTCAGTTCCTGCATTTGTTTCTTACATTCTTCTATAAACCTTATGTCAGTAGATGGGTAACTTACTGGCTCACTGACAGAACACATACTGTGAAAGTTGATGAGTCAACCTTAACCAGCAGAGCTATTACCACTGCATACCCCAGGGATCTGAGCTTGGCCATTTGTTGTTTGGAATCAAATTTCAACAGTTCAAGCTAAAGTATACTGCCTTTGGTTTACTGGGTTTGCTGATTCTTGCATACTAGGTTCAATAATTGAGTCCACCTATGATGATAACATACTACAGTAGGGGCTAACACAGACAAATGATTGGTGACAAAGCCACACTGTCTACAAATAAATGCAAAAATATGTCTTTATTTTGTCCTTCTGCAAAATGGAATTCCCTGATGATTACAGCATTGATAACAGTCTTGCTATGCTGAAACCCAGTGATGCAAGCACTGGGAACACATGTACATAACACTCTGAACTTTGACCACCAAGTGTCCACACTGGTATTGAAAGCCTATGTTTTGCACATCATAAGTCAAGTCACATCATCTTATTCAGATCTGAGTATTATATTACTGCACTGTACTCGAACCTCATCAGAGCACTAATAGAGTATAATATAGCAATAACCCATGCCTGGGTGTGGGTAATGCTGGATTTACCCATGGTTGGTGTGGTTTGGTCATGAGGGTGAAGATCAAGTGGCCAAACAAAGCCAACCGTGGGTAAATCCAGCATTACCCACACCCAGAAGTGGGTTATTGCTATTATACAATGACATTATTTAGGAAAAAAAATAATTACTTTTTTTAAATAATGGCATTGTATAATGCCTCCTTGCTGCCCTTCCGCAGCTGTCTGGTATTCTGCTGCAGTTCTGATGTACTGCTCATGCATATGCCTATGCAGTACATCAGAGCTGTGGGCAAAAGCAACGGAGAAAGCAAGATCTCCGTTTGTTTTTACAAACTGTTTCGCTATGTTAAATGTGTTTAACATAGCGAGACAGCTTTAAAAAAAGCAACAGAAATCTCCGTTGCTTATTTTAAAGCTGTCTCGTTATGTTAAACCCAGTTAACATAGCGAGACAGTTTTGAAAAAAAGCAACAGAGAAAGCAAGATCTCTGTTGCTTTTTACAAACTGTTTCGCTATGTTAAATGGGTTTAACATAGCGAGACAGCTTTAAAAAAAGAAACAGAGAATCTCCGTTGCTTTTTTTAAAGCTGTCTCGCTATGTTAAACTTGTTTAACATAGCGAGACAGTGTTGCTGTAAGAGTTATAGTAATGGGAAAAGTCTGGGCGATCAGACCTTTTTCCATTACTATAACTCAGATTTACAACGTGCATGCTGACCAATCAGCGTACACGTTTTTGATATTAATGGGGGGGTCATTGTATAATGCTCTATTTTGCATGTACCTCATCAGATACATGCAGCAGCTTGAGAGACCACAGGGGTTTCTCACCAAGAAAACACAGGGCCTACAAGCCATGCGATGATGGATGTGGATAGACTGAAAGCCATGTCAATGTAATCTGTATCTTATATGATGAGGTGACTTCTGCCTGGCCTCCAGGCCAGTCTCTGACCCTGTCCTGGTGGGAATAGTGCACATCCACAAATCGGATAATCAGATATAGCTGATGACATCAGCAGTGTCTGCTGAGGAGAATATGACAATAATAGTGCCCCCACATGCTGGTGTAAAAGGCTCACTGTAATGTCAGGCAAGTGCACAAACAAACCTCACACACACATACACACACACACACACACACACACACACACACACACACACACACACACACACACACACACACACCAGTTGGCTGCAGTGATAATAGAACCCATACTTATCTAAGTACACAGAGTAAAGAGCTCAGTAATTTACACAAGCACTATAGCACAAGTATGACTTTTCCAAGGCTGCAGGGCAACGTATAGTAAATTACACTAGTAATGCATATCAGAGAGAAGAAGCTGAGAGACCTACATGAAATGGATGTGTAGGTGTCCAAATAACATCATTTCATGGGATTGGATTGGTAACTGTAGGATACACACTTATGCTGTTCTGGATAGACACACAAATATACACACAGTTGACTGCAGTGAGAACAGAAGCCCTGTCTATCTAAGTACACAGACTAGAGAGCTCAGTAATTTATGCAAGCACCATGGCACATGTCTGACTTTTACAAGGTTGCACAACAACTTATAGTGGATGGAATCAGCAGTGCATGTCGGAGAGAAGTTTTTGGAAAGTCTGTGTGAAATGGATGTGTAGGCATGTGCAAGTGTCAAAATACTGTCAGTTCATGGGATTGGGGTGGTAACTGTAGGGTACACACTTATACTCTTCTAACCACTGTTCTGGCTAGACACAAATACACTCAAAGTTGACTGCAGTGAGAACAGGACTGGTATCTAAGTACACAGACTACACAGCTTAGTAATTTATGTAAGCACCAAGGCACAAGTCTGACATTTATAAGGCTGCGTGACAACTTATAGTGCATGACATCAGCACTGGATGTAAGATAGAAGATGATGAGAGGCCTGCATAGGTTAAGAGCTTCACAGGTTCATAGGAAGTTACTAGGTTAATGGCCTTAGGGCCTTTAAAACTCAAGTACCCTTATTGAGCATAATTAGATGATCATTAATAGCAGAGAGATTTTGTGAGCTGCACCGACTGTCCCTATCCATGAGGGACATAGGTTCCACCCTGGGTAAATTTACCATCACCCATCCCAGTTGTCAAATTTGTACTTGAATAGGGTCATTGAGGAGAAATGCTTCACATGCAGTGGGAGCTTATTACAGAGGAGCAGCAATCACTGGGAGAGTCTCCTACATATTCTGTTTATGTCACAGGTTAGATTGAGTTCCCTGGAGCAAGTTATTCTTGTCCCATGTGATCTGCAGATGTCCAGCGTTTACATTAGGGCAGCATCCAAGACTGCTCTGTAGGTCAAGCACAGGTCACATCTCAGCAGCCTGTATGATACTGAGTACTGTGACAGGGATTTCAGTCTTTCATGTTTTGGAGGCTCTAGCTTCTCTTGGTCAGAAACCTCTGTGGTCTCTCCAGTTGCAGGTGTCTGGTGAGGTACATACAGAAGGGAGCAGTGTACTCAATTAGTGGTCTGATCAGGGTTGGGTACAGTGGAGTTATGACCTCCCTGGTCTTGGATGCAAAGCCCTTATGTGGACAATGTAGAATGTGTGTCTCACCACTATGGACACATACTGACTGAATTTAGATTACTATCAACCTGTGTTCCCAAGTCTCACAGCACTGAGTTTGAGCTTAGAGGGGTGATATATATCTATCTATCTATCTATATATATATATATATATATATATATATATATATATATATATATATATATATATATACATATATCATAATTAGCAGGGCTACTTTTTTGCCAAAGGAGCAATGAGGCATTTTCTTGTGTTAAGTTTCAGTCTGCGAGTTTGGCACCGATTATTTGTCTGTGTCAGGTCTTCCTGTAATATGTTAACATCAGTGGGGGACTCCATAAGTTTGAGCATAGTTGACAGTCATCTGCAAACTTGGTAAGCCACAGGCCATCTGCCTTCACTAGGACCTCAGAGAAATAGTTTGCAAACAGTAGAGGGCCCAGCACAGATCCCTGTCATACTCCACTGGTAACTGGTCTACTGGTGAAGGTGGACTCCTCAACTTTGAGAATGTGCATTCTGTCAGTGAGCCAGATAGCTACCCATCTAGTAATCTATGGGTTAATCCCCATATGGGAGACTTTGTTTATGATACCTGAATGGGGGATTGTGTCAAAGGCCTTGGTTAAATCAAGATAGGTAGTATGGTATGTTTCCCCTCATCCAGGGCTTTGGGGACATTATCAAAGAAGTATACTAGGTTTAATAAGCAAGATCTACCCTTTACAAAACCACAATGGGTGAGGTCAAGAGTGTTGAAGGTCACCTATGTCCCTGTGGATAAGGTTCATGATGAATATTTCCATAGCCTTGCAGATAAGGCTGGTTAGGCTTATGGGTCAATAGTTCCAAAGGTCAGCTGATGGATACGTAGGCATGTTCAGTTGTGAAGATAGTTCTAGTTCTGCATGTTGCCAGATTGACATGCATTGCATATCACACATTTTCTACTACTTTACATAGTGTAGTTGATATATTTGTGAAAAAGTACTGGAGACATCATAGTTGCAGTGTACGGAGGAAGGCAATACATGGCTGCACTGTACATACATAATATATAGTTAGATAGGGTCTTCAGTTTGTTATGTTTCCACATGTATTTTTATGGCCTAAAGAGTAAATGGATAGTAAAAAGCGCTAATACATGCTAATATTTACTTTGCAAAGTGCAACAGCAAGCAATGGGCTTGCACTATGGTTGGCGATGTGTTTGTGCATGTAAGATACACATTGACATCACTTTCCCTGTTTGCTCATAGTTAAGCAATGCACAAACATGAGCTGCATTGTTAATTGTCTGAGAGTTAGTACTGAGTGTATGAAACCCACCTGCTGCTTAGCTGACTCTGTGTCAGCAGATGTAAATGTATTGACACATTTCTTTTTGAGCCCAGATGATAGTGGGTTCAAACCCAGGTGTGTTTAATACCTTTAAATAAACAGTCATAATGCAATAACATTATTCTTTATAGCACACTTAGCATGTGTTACAGTGTGCTGACTTAGTGCAGTGGGCTTAAGCAGCATTGTGCAGAGGTATATGATGCCAAACTCCACTCAAATATAGAAGCCAAAAACTGAAGGGCTCCGTTGTTTTTTTCTGGTACTTATGTACTTTGTAGCACATGCTAAGTGTGCTATAAAGAATAATGTTATTGCATTATGACTGTTTGCCCTCATCAAATCCTCTAAAGCTAGCTATGAAAACAGAATTGCAGCAGATAGTTAAGACAACCACAAGGCCTTCTCTAGTCATGTAAAGAATATCCACGGCAATACCCAGATTTGCTCTGAGCTACTGCACAATGGTACCTCCTATACCGAGCCAACAGATATTGCCAATATACTGGCCAGCAGATTCATTGCCAACTTTACCCCTCTCACCCCCCCAAAGGACCAATCACAATACCAGTAGATTGCCAGGTACCCAGTATTACTGCTGCACAGGTTAAAACAGCACTATCCAAGGCCAAGAATACAACTTCTATGGGACCTGGCAATATCCCTGGCTGTGTTCTACATGAACTACAGAGTGGACTGGCACCTCACATGTGTGCCCTGTTCAATCACAGCCTCACCTCAGGCTTTGTCTCTACCGAATGATGCACTGCTATAGTCATCCCTCTCCACAAAAGAGGAGTGATTACAGACCCTGGGAACTATCCCCCCATTAGCCTGACAAGTCTGATATGCAAAGTTATGGAACACATCATCATGGACCTAATAAACAAGGATATAGGGAATCTCCAAACTCTGGATCCCACACAGTTTGGTTTTGTGAAAGGTAGATCATGCCTGCTCAACTTGGTCAACTTCTTTGAGTCAGTCACCAGAGCTGTGGATGAAGGCAAGGTGGTTCATACAGCCTACCTTGATCTAACCAAGGCCTTTGATACCATTCCCCACTCAGGAATCATAGAAAAACTCACTAAGCTAGGCATCAACCACTATATCACTAGGTGGGTTGCAAACTGGCTCACAGATAGAACCCACAGTGTGAAAGTAGCTGACTCAAAGTCAAACTGCTGACCAGTCACGAGTGGAGTCCCACAGGGATCATCTCCTGTTTGTTATCTACTTCTCAGATGTCCAGGCCAACACAAACGGACTCTGGCTGACAAAGTTTGTAGACAACTGCAAGTTGGGAGCCATTATTAACTCCCTAAGTTATGTTGACATCCTACAGAAAGGCCTCACTGAGACCGATGACTGGTGTCAGAACCATGGCCTTAAGCTCAATGCCAAAAAATGTGTTGTCATCCCCTTTGGGAAAAACTCAGTTCCCATGAATTACCACATTGATAGTAGTCCATTGAACACAGAATTAATTATAAGAGATCTGGTAACACAGGTTGACAGCAACCTCTCTTCTGACCATCACATTGTCACTGTGGTTAGAAAGTCCTTCTATGTGGGACAACTCATTACTAAGGGTTTTGCATTCAGGAAGAAAGAGGTCATTGTCTCCCTCTACTCTTCCCTCACTAGGCCAATCATAGAGTACAATGCCCCATTTGGCATGTACCTCACTAGACACCTGCAACAACTGAAGAGGCCACAAAAATACCTCACAAAGAGGATCCTAGACATTAAACACCTGTCCTATATGGATAAACTCAAACAACTCCAACTATTCTCTGTCTCATATCTCCTACTTAAAGGCGATCTCTGCTTGACTTACAAAGACATGTCTGACCTAGCTCTTTTAGAAATGCTCCAGCTAAAGAAATACAAATCCCTCCACACCACATGCTCCAGAGACCTCAACCTCATTATCACAATCAACAGAACAAGCTGGAAGCACAGGTTCATAGCCCAGAGCACCTTGCTGGCCCTCTTCAAGAGAAATCTTGATGAGTGGATGGGAAATAGAAAATTCATCCCGGGGATCACTCCAGTGTCTCTACTTGACAGAGGCACTGGGAATTAAGCTCAGCTGGCACGATGCCAGGGTAATCCTATGGGCTAGGCTTGTAAAGGCTCCAGGGCCATTAGCCTAGTACACACCTATGAACCTATGAACATATGTTGCTTGTGATTCTATTTTTTGATCAGACAGTATGTGTTAAAATGGGGTGGATAGGAAAGTGGTGAAATGGGGAGCAAGCCTGAAGAAGACCAAAGAGAAAGCAATGCAGGAATGTACAGGAGAGAGATAGGTAAGAACCATAGCTATCCATTTCTTCAACAGTAAAAATTTTATATTTATTTATTTTTTATTTTACATTTGTTGACTGGGATAGTCCGACTAGATGCATGTCCATTTTCAGCGAAGGCCCGGGGAGAAAAGATTCAAGGTAAGCAATTAAGATTACAAAAACTGATAATATGTGCAGAATATTAGCTGAATTTGGATTGTCACCTCTAGAGAGAGGGGTGACAACAACGTAATCATGTTGCATAGCCAATTGGACTGAATCAAGTGAGTCAAGAAGACCATAAATCTCAACCTGTAAACATCAAAAATCTGGAAAAGACCCATGTAAAATAGGTACAAATCTGTATGCTGATTAATGTAAAATTTGCATACATAATTAAGTAACTCCACCCACTCCAATGGAATTGTGGGAAACTAATTTCAAATGCAAACTGAAGAACAGACAACCAAAATATGGCACCAGAGCCCCCTGAAGCCAGTCCAATGTCCCATTACCTGGCTTACTGATTTACTTCTACAATGATTATTTTGATTTTATTTTTACATTTTATAGCACAATGCACAAACACTAATAGATATCTGCGAAACAAAGCAGCACTATCTCACAATAAAAATAGACTTGGCATTAAAACTGCTCTGCTCTTTAAACTCACATTCATTGAAACAGCATTGAAACCCACATCACATCCAAAGAAAATGCATCTGTCCAGTGGTGGATAAAGATTACCTTTGGGCTATTTTCAAATCATAGGCCCCTGGCTTCCACACAAAACAAGAAACACATGCATTCTTTGATAGACCTTCCTGACTTTATTAAGTTATATTCCTTGTATAATGCAGCACACTTGTTAGACTTAAGTTAGAGTGCATTTTAAAATGTATTGTTTGAACATTTTTCCAGTAGGCAATGAAACAAAATGCATGAATAATGGTCCTAATCCTCTCACGCAAAGACCTGTTCGTCTTTCCAACATAAAAGACGAAACAGGTCCTGCAATATGCTACATAGACTAAGTTCCTTGTGTTACAACATGATTGACATCTAAGTTCCCACAATTTCCCATCGTTCGGATTTCTAAAAAATCTCGATGTGTCAATGTAATCTTTAAATCAAGTTGAATATACTAGGAAGTGATGACACATCCTGTATTTAAGGTCTTAAGGAAATGACATCTAATGTTACGTCTGAAGAAGCGGATTAATGAAAAGCGCCACGTCCATTAAAAGTTCTATGTGTTTTTATCCAACTGAGTGGATTATTGCTACAATCATCTTTGCGTCTAGTATTGTGAGCCTGTACCTTACCATCTTTAGTGGGGATTGTTTCATATATATATATATATATATATATATATATATATATATAAAATGACAGTAGTGTAAGCCATAGGCATCTTGCACAGCTTCTTGCACTTATTTTCAATTTCAGTTTTTTTTTTTTGGGGGGGGACAAATGGCCAAAAAACAAAGACACATTTTAAACATTGATTGTATAATTTTGGAAAGTTGCTAGAAAAAAATGTGTTACTTCCATGCATTTCACTGCAAGTCTTGAACCCAGGACCCTGTGCACTACATTCAGAGCAACATACCACTATGCCAGATCAGCAGTTTCTATAAAGACAAGAAGACTGAAACTTAAATGGCTATCATTTAGTGAATTCAGTTCTCAGTTCTCACCATAGCTCTCAGCCTCTTAGCACAAAAACTGTACAAAGCCAATAATGGGGGAATAAAGAATTCACTTCTCACCATAGCTCTCAACATCTTAAAACAAAAAGCCTGGACAAAGCCAATAATGAGGGTATACAGCCCCAAAATAGGGACAGATTTCAAATACTAATGTTATAAACTTAGAAAATTGCTAGAATAAAAGGTTTCGTGTTACCATTTATTTTCTGAAGGCTATTTAGTCCAAAATTCAAATGCCTGTCATTATTTAGTGAATTCATTCCTTCAGTGATTTGCCATCATCAATTGATCCTTCAACCAGGTTCAATTTAAACCAGCAGTGTTTTTAAAATGAGAAACAAATCACATCATCCACTTTGAGTCTGTTCCATTTCACATCAGAAAGTCAGTTCAGTGAGCTTAGTGCTTTTCATGTGTGCACAGTCATTTGTTCTGGGGCTCCTTCAAGCCTTCCTGGGCTAGGAGGGAGTGACAGCTGTAATGGAGGACTATCAGCCTTCTGCTCTCCTCTGAGATTTGCTGCAGCACCAGTGGTGGCTGACTGCAAGGCAGATTCCACTCTTCCTGTTTGCACAGCTTGCCAAATGAGCAGCAGTAATTATAAGTAAGCATACACAACAGCTATTTCACCGGTTTACCTTTACATAGGCAAAACTCACTCGTGCGATTACTCATATGAGTGAATCGTAACCACTAAAAACAAAACCGCGATAGATTCCAGTGTTCAAAAATCAGCAAATCAAAAAGCAGATTCACTGATTTTCAAACACAAATGTCAAATAAGAAATGTAATGAAGTGTAATGCAGGGGGGAAAACCTCTGCCCCCCACACCCCCTACTTTAATATGCTAACTCTGAGATCGCACTACAGTGGGGAAAGGGTCCATTTTCTGATCCCCACTATAGTGCAATCCTCCCCAAAATGCCGAATCTGAAATGAGCGAATGTCACTGTGCATTCGCTCATTGCACATTTGAAGTATTTTGCGTTCGATGTTTGCAAACTTTGCAAACGTTCTTTCAAACATCTGCTGTTCACCTGTGCACAGAATGCACATATGAAGGTAAACCAATTTCACCACTTAACTCTGTATCGACAGAGAGAGAGAAACTTGCCAGATTGATAGTTGCAAAGTTGCTCTTGCAAGTCTTAGACTACTCAAGAAAATTCTAGCCCTCAGCTTATACTCATAAGCTTCGTAGTACTGGGCTTCACAAATGCTACTAAAATGACATTTTTATATATTCCCATGTTTATTATTTCACAATGTACTTTTATTCCCTATCCAAGCAAAAATCTGTCCTTATAAACCAAAGTCTTCTAACTACACATACAAAAAAATAAATAAATAAACTTTTCACAGCACCATATCATCCAAAGATATTATTCTGAACCTTTTATCAAGTTTCATTTCCAAACATTGTCGATATGCTAAAACAACACATGCTTCTGAGGGACAGCTGCTTGACGCAAGACAAAAGGAGACTACTTATTTTGTAATGTACTTCAGAATTCTGCCTGTGGGAATTTTCATAATGTTACCTGCAAAGGATCTATAATTAAGTGCATTACACAGTGCAACCAAAACCAATGGTGCATGGCTACATTTATAAAACCAGTATACTACTGGCTGTAGCATCCATGATCTCGCATTTATATAAGTAGAAAAAAGAAATGATTCGGCTCCAACAAAATATGCTGCTTGCAGCAGAATTTGGCTAAAATACCTGGTTTCCATAAGTTCGGCTAAATAACTGAGCAAAAAAGCAGTTGTAGTGTCTATGCATTTCCTTCAGTAAAAGGAAGCAGATCGGCAGACGTTTCCTTCAGCGAGAAAAGTAGTTGTAGTGTCCATGCGTTTCCTTCAGTAAAAAATAAGCAGAATAGTAGACATTTTCTTCAGTAAAAAGCAAGCAGATCGGCAGACATTTCCTTCAGTAAAAAGCAGATTGGTTCTAAACAAAAGTTGTTTGTTTCCACGCTCACAGCCAGCTCAATTCCTTAAGTTTAAAAGCAGATGTTTCAGTGCTCAGCCAGCTCAATTCCAACAGGCTGACAGAGCTGACATCATCAAGCACGTGATGATGTCCGCTCCAAAGCACAAAAGAAAACAATTTAAAATTAAAAATTGGGAATGAAGGGGTGCCATTCAGGAATCGTGGCACCCCATTATTTTTACACCAAAATTTGGTAAAAACCGAGTAATTCGGTACAGTTGGGAGGTATGGTATCTTACTGATTAGTTTGGTTTATAACTAGTAAGTTGCATTTGGCTATTAGATCTGGGGCACTAGTATTGTAGGTGACTGGGGCAATAGTATTGTAGGGTTGCATTTAAGGCAGTATAGGTGGCAGGATAGTGAGTAATCCTAAATGCAGCAAGCAATTGTGTATATTTTAAATAGTTGGGCAGTTCTAGCCATTTGAGAGTTTTTAGTACTATACAGTGATGGGTACTGTATTGAGCAGCAGTAGCAAATCTGGCAACTTTATTGTAACATTGTTCAGCCTTCTGTATAAGTGAGTTCTGGAGATTTGTGAGGATGGCAGAACCATAGAGACAGGAAGGTAGGAGATAGGTATGTTTTTGTGTGATTCTAAAGGTGGGGGTCAGGAAGTTTCTGGCTGTTTGGAGAAAGCCTAGTTTTTGATATGTTTTTTAATGGCATTTTGTACCTGGCAATCAAACTTGAGGCTATGTATTGTCATACCTAGTAGCTTAGTTTGAGAGGTTAGTTTGATATTAGTACTGTTAGGGAAATATATTTTGAACTCTTTTTTTCATGGGACTTTGCTGTGGGGAAAAAGTAGTAGTTTTATCTTTTGGGGTTAAGCATAAGTTGATAGTTTTGCAGCCATTCCTCAGTAACAGTGGAAGATTCCAGAATAATTTGTTGTAGATGAGCTGGATCATTTGATAGATGGATATGAATCATCAAGATATTGTATGAGACAGACATGTTGTGTGTATGTATAGAGTGAATCAGTAAGAATATTAAATAGGAGGAGACTGAGAGTTGAACATTCTGGGACACCCGTACTGACAGGGAGGTAGGATGATAGAGTGGTCTGCTATTTCACTGATTGGTATCCATCACTGGGATAGCTCTGAAACCAGTTTAAAGTATTCACTGATAAGCCTAGTAAAGACATTTGTGCCAAAAGTTTTGTTTGACAGACAGTATTGAAGGCCTTTGATAGATCAAGGAATAGAGGGGGATATGAATTTTCCACTATCCCTAGATTTGTTGACTGTATCCCTAAATGTGAGTAGAGCTGTGTTAATACTATGAGATGGTTGGAAACTGTGTTGGGTTGGTGTTAAAGGTTGCTCCTGAGTGAGATGTAGAAACTGATTATGGATGCAGTTTTCCAGTATTTTTGAAATTGGGGATATAATTACCATTTTCCTGAAATTCTGATATCTGCTGCTTTTCCTCCTTTGTGTAGTATGATAATATGTGATTTTTTTCCAAAGTTTGGGGACATATAATTCCTCTTGGTTTAATTTCTCTAAGTCTTGGATTTCTGATACCATAACAGGAATAGATCATATTCCTAATTCAAAGTATGGCTAAAGTTTGTGAAATTATTATTGTTTCAGTCTTTGATGTCAACCAAAAGCGCTCTTTGCTACACCCAGACTTGTACCCAAAACTGAATCCCTCTGCAATTCATATGGTGTTACGTGCACTGGTAGTATATCTAAGTATGACTGTAAGTTCTTTTTTATGAGACCCGTTGCTCCTCCTATTACTGGAAATGTCTGAGTATCCTTCTTCCACATTGCCATTATTGCTGCCTGTAAATCCTCTTGTGTCTCTGTAGGTGTAGCAATTTTAATGATCAGTGCTACTTTTGTCTTCTTTACATGGACTACTGTATCTGTTTTTTTCCATATATTTTTGAACTGTTGTTGATGGGTAGTCTTGTGTGATATAAATGTCATCATTCTTTATAATGCTTTGTGGTTCATGTTTCCAATGCTTTTCAGATACCTCAGTATTATAATGTTGGCACAATCCCCAATGCAACAATCTTACAACATTATTATGCCTTTCATTATACAGGACCTCTGTCATCAGTGTATTGCACCCAGTAACATGATGTGTGACTGTTTCCAGTTGTGCTTGCTAGAACCTGCATTTGTCAGTTTCTCCCACATGCTTATTGGATTTTTTAAACCAGCATATACATTGTCCACTATCCCTGGCCATCAATATTAACCTTTCAACTTTTTGTTTAAATTCATCTCTCCTTAACCATTCCTTCATCATATCATGATCAACATGAGGTTGCTCAAAGAGTTTTCTGTACTTGTAACTATATTTATGCCTTTTCCACATTTCTTACCATCTCATATAATCCTTCTCATTCTTTTTCTTCTTTTGCTTTTTTGCCACATTCAATTGCTGCTTGAGTTTTATCTACTTCAGGTTTGAGTTCCATTCCCACTCGACACCGATATGTTTTTCCGAAACTAAGTAGGGAAGTCATCTTAGACTTGCTGTCTTCATGTTTTAAAACTTTGAATCTGTTGAAGTCAGCAGATATGTATGCTGTCCTCTGATTGAAGATCTATACATGTAATCGATTTCGAGGAGGTCCATACCTCCTTCAGAATGAGGAATATATAATCTTGGTGTACACTGATTTTTATATATCATTTGATAAATGAGAAACATTTCTTCATGATCATTCCTTCCACCACCTCTCTCTACAGGGCCGGTGATAGCATTTTGGGGGCCCCCAGCAAGGTTCAAGTTGGGAGCCCTACTCAAGAGAGCATCAAGCGTGACCACATTGCCATTGCACCCCCTTCCCTGTCAAGCTCATCCAGCACCATTTAACCACTAGTGTCACTACATTCAGATCATTAAGAATTGATGTGCCAAGCCACACACTGGCATTTAGTACCAAGGTTACATTACGATAAACCCCTGTACTACAGTACGGTAGCTACTCACAGATACACACACTGACTGGCACTTAGTACCAATGTTGCATTAAGACAAACCCCTGTACCACAGCAAGGTAGTGACTCAGGTGCACACACTGACTGGCATTTCATACCAATGTTACATTATGACATACCACTGTACCACAGCAAGGTAGCTACTCACAGGTGCACACACACTGATGGGCATTTAGTGCCAATCTTACATTATGACAAACCCTGTACCACAGCACGATAGTGACTCAGGTACACACACTGACTGGCATTTAGTACCAATGTTACATTCTGATAAACCCCTGTACCACAGCAAGGTAGTGACTCACAGGTGCACACGGCAAGGTAGCAACTCACACGTGCACACACTGACTGGCATTTAGTACCAATGTGACATTATAAAACCCCTGTACCATGGCAAGGTTGCCACTCAGCTGCACACACACACCAAATGGCATTTAGTGCCAATGTTATATTATGGACAAATCCCTGTACCACAGCAAGGTAGCCACTCACAGATGCAGACACTGACTGTGTACTCAACTTCCCAGATTTTCAAAGAATGTCCAGATGTGACTCATTTGGTCTGTTCCTCAATTTGGGGTTTTCTGGATTTTTTGGGGCAAATCATTGATGACTGAATTCATTAAATGACAGACATTTCAGTTTAACTTCATATACCCTTCAGAACATGCATGGTAAGACCTTTTATTCTAACATGTTCAGTTTATAAGAGCAATATTTAAAATTTGCCCACATCTTTGGGGCTGGAACCCCATTATCTGTGGCTTTGTCCAAATTTTGTGCCATAAGATCGAGAGCTACAGCTGGCATTTAGTAGCAATGTTGTTACATTATGACAAGCCTCTGTACCGTATCAAGGTAGCCAGTCCCAAAGAGGTACACAAGGACACCCACACTGACTCCTCACAAAGACACCCACACTGACTGGCATTTAGTAGCAATGTTGTTACATTATGACAAGCCTCTGTACCGTATCAAGGTAGCCAGTCCCAAAGAGGTACACAAAGACACCCACACTGACTGGCATTTAGTAGCAATGTTGTTACATTATGACAAGCCTCTGTACCGCATCAAGGTAGCCAGTCCCAAAGAGGTACACAAGGACACCCACACTGACTCCTCACAAAGACACCCACACTGACTGGCATTTAGTAGCAATGTTGTTACATTATGACAAGCCTCTGTACCACATCAAGGTAGCCAGTCCCACAGAGGTACACAAAGATGCAAACAGACACACAGACAGACACGCAGACAGAAAAACACAGACACACATGCAGACAGACAGACACAAACGCAGACACTCATGCAGACTGAAACACAGACTGACACACAGACACCCACACAGACACCCACACAGACTGAGACAAAGACAGACTCCCACACAAAGACAAAGACTCCCACACAGCGACTCCCACACAGACATACACAAAGACACAGACTCCCTCACATAGGACAGAAGCACACTAAAACAGACACTTGCACACAGGACAGACACCCACACATGATAAAGACTCCACTACAGCAAGACTGAACATTAACACCCACACAGACACAGGACAGAGGCACCCACCCCCACAAGTACAGAGACAAGACCAGGACAAATTTACTACAAGACTGAACATAAGCCCACACAAGATTAAGTCAACACTACCACAAAACAGAACAGACACCACTCTCAAACACAAGACAATGACAGCAATATAGCAAGACTTAAACAAGCAGCATTAGATAAGCTGACATCACTCGAGGCAATTACTGACATGCAGAACAGTCACACTGCAGATGTACACAACACAGCTATGGGACACAGAAAAGACTACAGACAACATACAAGGGAAAGCCATGGGTATTACAGAGCCTGAGGCAGACTCACACCCAAACAAACCCAAAAGAAAGCCATGGGGATTACAGAGCCTGAGGCGGACAGACACAAACCCAAATAAACACATAAAAGAGACATGGGGATTACTGAGCCTGAGGCAGACTCAAACCCATGCACAAAAGAGTAATGGGAATTAGTAAGTCTGACACAGGCAGACTCAAAACCAGAGAGAAAAAGGTGAAGACCAGAGTGGCATTTATCTTCCATATGCATTTACCTCTTCAGCTTCTGACTGCTGCCACTTGTCAGTTCTTCCTGGCTGCTGTCCTAGCCCCCAATGAGTCCTGCCACTCCCAACTGTCCTACCATCCTAACGAGTCCTGCCACTACCCTGCCACTCCAGACAAGTCCTGCTGCTCCTGATGAGTCCTGCCGCTCCTAGCTGCCTTTGCCTAACATCCTGCTAGTTCTATCCTCATGGTCCTACCTGTTGGAGGTACGCAAACAAAAAGTGAATACACAGCATACAAGCCACACTAAGATACTACCTGAAATTACTGCCTGACAGCATTATAAAAGATTACTGGAAAGGAAATATTTCTTCTGGACAAAGTCTTCAATGAGGCTGTCATGTGATACACTTTGTCCCACTTCATGCTCAATTGAAAACACAGCTAAGCCTGGAAGTCTGTCCTGACTCATTGATGAACGCAGGTATGTATTTATGAGCTTCAACTTAGAAAAGCTGCATTCTGCAGTAGCCACTGTAACGGGTGCAGTCAAATAAATGCACAGTGAAACATAAGTATTTATATATATGTCTTGCAAGTGGTTGCGAATAAGGACATTTAATACAGTCAGTGGTGATGATTCATTATCAATCATTCGAGAAAGGCTTTTAAGTTTGTGTCCAAGGTCAGAGTCATCAATATCACAGTGGCCACTTATCCTGTCAGTCAGTTGTTCTTTCAGAGCCTTGCAGTGTTGCAGCAGTGTGTCTTCTGCAACATCACTAAAGGCTTTAATATTTGATAAAAATCTAAAAGTCTTATCAAACTTGGAAAGCTGCTGAAACCAGTCAGTAAACCACTGGATTGTTGTGTCCAGCAGCATATTGAAGAACTCTACATGTAATTTTACTGCTGGATCCTGTACAGTCTCATCTTCTCCTTCATAGTCAAAGAACCGTTTTACTTTCCTCGGTCTCTTTTCTTGAAATGTGGTGGCAAAATCCGGTTATTCCCCTATCTTGGAGGCTTTGCCCATGGCATGTTGAAATCCCATTTCTCTGTAATTCTTTAGCAGGTCCATAGTGGATGCCAGCACTTTGATACATGTTGAAATATCAACAGATGGACTCTGCAGAACTTTGCTTGCACGATTTACCTCTGTAAGCATATTATACCAAACCACTAAACATACAATGAACTGGTATTCCATAAGTTCTGAGCACAGTCCTCTTGCTTGTTGATATGTTGCAGCATCATTTGTATGTACTTCTTGCCCTATCTCCTGTACTGCCTCAATGACTCCCTTCAACTGAAATCTTACTGCCTTGACAGAGTCTATCCTGCATTCCCAGCGAGTCTCTGACAGTGGCTTCACAGTGACACTTGTGTGCTGTTTTAAGATCTGCCATCAGCTTGTTGATGCTGAACATAGTACGTAAATGACTGCAGACATCCAAAGAATGAAACTGCCTGTACTGATGAATGTGCTCCATCACTAACTACAAGATTTAAATTATGGCAGGCACATGGCACATAAAAAGCCCTTGAATTCATCTGTTTTATCAGGGCCTACACTCCAGCTCCTTTCCCCTTCATGTTGCTGCCATGGTCGTATCCTTGTCCTTGACAGTCATTAATGTCCAGTTGATGATTTCGAAGAGTCTAAAGAAGAGCTTCTGTAAGTCCTGCTCCAGTTGTGTCATTCACAGGCACAAATCCCAGAAAATGTTCCTCAACTGTGGCTGCAGTCTGTGAAATGTCCACATACCGAACTACTACAGTCGTTTGCTCTTGATTGCTGATGTCTGGCATGCAGTCAGGAATCACAGAAAAGTACCTAGTGTCCTTCACCTTCCTTCCAATGATCCTTAAAATAGCATTTGCAATCAGCTGGATAACTTCATTCCATATGTCCTTCCCAAGATAATAATCCATTACCTCTTTATTCTGAATCTGACGCAAATGTTCAGCCATGACAGTCAAACTGCGACAAAAGTTGCACTTGAACTAAGACATTGCCATTGCCATAGGTGTCCAGGGCATCAGTTGTACCACGGAATGTCATGTTCTGTTCTGCCAAGTACTGGACAACAGCAATAATGCATTCTAACACACCATGCCAGTGAGTTATCTCCTTTACAACCACTGCTTGCCTCTTATCATCCATAGTCTGCCTACTCTTTATTCTATTGTCCAGTTCCTTCCACTTCATCATGCATGCAGTATGCTCTAGTGCTCGGTCATGGCTGTGTAAAGCTTTGGACATCTCTCTCCATGCTTTGTAACCACTTGACCTGAGAAGATGGTTAGAATGTCCAAACAATTTGCATGCAAAGCAAAACAGTGCGTCCTTTGAGACCGAATATGTCAGCCAAGTGCGTTTTGCTCTCTCTCCATTAGGCAGCACATGGAAATAGATCTCAGATGTAAATCTTCTTTTCTGCTCATTGACTGGGAACTGTGGTAACACCACTTGCACTAGTCCATGCTGAATGGCAGCTACCCTAAACTCATCCCTAATCAAGTCTGGCCAAGTCCCTAGATCATCCAAAGATGTACCTAACACTCCCTGCAAGTCACAGGCCACATCTGTCACTATGGAAGTATGGGCTCCTTCTGTATCAATGTCTGGTGATCCAGGCAGCACCTCTACAGGTGAATCTGCATTTGCTACCATGCATTCACCCATGGTAATGGCTGTAGGCCCACAGGAGGTAGCCTGTGATGTAACCGCAAGAGAGTAGTCACTTTCTATTGAAAGGATGCTGGCCTCACAGTGGTCAGACTGTAATGCAGAACCATTATGTTGTCCTGTTGACAGACTTTTTCCTGATCTCCCCTCTCTGATGACCCACAGAAATATTTCATAATGGAACCCTGTCGCTTTGCATCCTCATTCCTCTGCTGCTGAATATCTCCATAATGGAACCCTGTCGCTTTGCATCCGCATTCCTTTGTTGCTGAATATCTCCATAATGGAACCCTGTCGCTTTGCATCCTCATTCCTCTGCTGCTGAATATCTCCATAATGGAACCCTGTCTCTTTGCATCCTCATTCCTCTGCTGCTGAATATCTCCATAATGGAACCCTGTCTCTTTGCATCCTCATTCCTCTGCTGCTGAATATCTCCATAATGGAACCCTGTCTCTTTGCATCCTCATTCCTCTGCTGCTGAATATCTCCATAATGGAACCCTGTCTCTTTGCATCCTCATTCCTCTGCTGCTGAATATCTCCATAATGGAACCCTGTCTCTTTGCATCCTCATTCCTCTGCTGCTGAATATCTCCATAATGGAACCCTGTCTCTTTGCATCCTCATTCCTCTGCTGCTGAATATCTCCATAATGGAACCCTGTCTCTTTGCATCCTCATTCCTCTGCTGCTGAATATCTCCATAATGGAACCCTGTCTCTTTGCATCCTCATTCCTCTGCTGCTGAATATCTTCATAATGGAATCCTGTCTCTTTGCATCCTCATTCCTCTGCTACTGAATATCTCCATAATGGAACCCTGTCGCTTTGCATCCTCATTCCTCTGCTGCTGAATATCTCATAATGGAACCCTGTCTCTTTGCATCCTCATTCCTCTGCTGCTGAAGCTTTTTTTGCTGCTCCTGACAAATATGTACACTTCATCTCTTACTGGGAATGGAAGTAAAGCAGAATTACTACACATGCAGAGTCCCTTTGTCATACTGTTATTAAAAATGCTTAATGACTTGCATTGAGGAGCATTTCTCCCCGGGCCTCCGCTGAAAACAGGCTCTGTGGAACCTAGTCGGACATTCCCGGTCAACAAATGTTAAATAAAAAAATAAAATAAAAATAAAATTGACATCAGTCACTATTGCACTGCAGGCAGAAAGACTGAAGAATGACTAACCAGTAGGCACAAACAAGTAATGAGAGGCCCAGGTTACAGTTTCATGTTAAATATCTAACACTAGAGGTGAACTTCAGCTTTTTCTACATAATTCTTCCCCTGTCGTCCCCCTAAACATGTGAAGAGGCCACAAATGATGCAAAAGATCGATATTACAAGCTCTCAGACTAAAGTCTGAAAGAACTAATGACTAGGAGAGGCACAAGTTTGAAAAGGAACACACCAAACTGAGGCAAGACAAAAGTTATGGTACAATACAGACTACATATGCCCACTACCTCTCAATCTCTTAGCAAACTTGAACAAACCAAAATCATTGGTTGAACAAAGGAGTGAAATCATGGATTTGCTAGAAAACCTCATTTGTGAGGGATGTAGAAGTGGCACTCAGATTGGGAGACATTCCCACAACCCCTCTTAGCACAGGATCCGTGTACAAAAGCATAAATCCAGGGAATGTACCATGCATTACATGGAGGGTATGAAATAAGAAGTCCATTTCTGTTAGTAGTCTCAGCCCTCCACATTGTGCTATGCAATAATTTTGAGGGAGAACAAGCCAAAAACCAAAAACATCTGGACACAATTCTCGCAGGTCCCATCAACCTTCTAAACTGTCAACATAATTCAGACAGCCAAAAAACTTGGATAGTAGAGCAGTGTTTGCAGTAGTATGCATTAAAAACATCAGTACATTCTGTGTAATTCTTACTCTCCCTCCCGTCTCGGCACAATTTTGGATGAAGTGAAAACAAAATTAACAATGTGCTTATACAGTCCGTGCCCCCCCCCACCCATTACAAAAAAAAACTCCAGGCAAACAATGGACACTGCAACATTCTCACAGGCCCTAACCAAACTCTCAAACTTTCAATACAATAGCTATGCACAATGAAAAAATTGAAGTCATTGCAACAAGGCATATCAAGGACAGTTAAACAGCACTATAAACAGATAGCAAAACAGTGTTTGCATTAGCAGACATTAAGATATCAGTACATTCTGTGGAATTCTTACCCCCCCCCCCCCAAGTCTAGGCAGAATTCTGGATGAAGTGAAAACAAAAAGACGTAGCATAAACAATGTGCTTACAGTCTGTGATCCCCTATTAAAAATACTCCAAGCAAACAATGGACACTGCAACATTCTCACAGGCCCTAACCACACTCCAAACCTTTCAACACAATAAGTACGGACAACAAAAAAAGTTAAGCCATTGCATCAGTAGTACATTGTTGGTAAACACAATAGTAGCGTAACAGGGTTTGCATTAGTATACATTCAAACATCTACACCTTATGAAACATTCTCACAGCTGCTAACTACCCTCCCGACATTCGGCATGGTAAACTAATGTACAAGTCCTCTCAACCTCCAAAGAACATAATTCAAACAGCCAATAATAACTGCAGAACAAGCTGTAACACTAGGGATATTTAAACAGTACTATAACCCTCGACAGCAGAACAGTGTTTGCATTAGCATGCATTAAGATAGTACATTCTGCGGAATTCTCACCCCCCCCAGCCGATGCACAATAATCTTGGATAAAGTGAAAGCCCAAAACATAGGTGTAGCATTAACAATGTCCTTATACAGTACATGACCCCCATTAAAAAAGCTCCAGGCAAACACTGAACACTGCAACATTCTCACAGGCCCTAACCACACTCCAAAACTTTCAACACATTAACTACGGACAATGAAAAGTTGCAGTCATTGCATCAGTGAGTAGAACATTGCAGTTATATGCAATAGTAGTGTAACAGGGTTTGCATTAATATACATTCAAAACATCTATGCCTTCAGCAGCAACATTTTCACAGTTGCAAACTACCCTACCAACATTCGGTATTTTAAGCAACATACAGGCCCAATCAACCTCCTAACCTCTCAGCACAATCCAAACAGCCAAAAAAACTGCAGAACAAGGTGTAACATCAGGAATAGTGTAAAACAGTACTATAAATCTAGATAGCAGAACAGTGTTTGCAAACTTGTAAAAAAACTCAAAACCTACTGCAAATTCAGTTGACAATCTACCAACAGTTTTAAAAAATAGCAGCTGAAGCCAGTTCTTATCCTGAATACTTAAAAGATCCATTACTGAGCAGTACACATCCCAACCATTTAGAAAATATACATTATACCCTTGCAGAAAGGTGGAAACTTGACAGAACTTAAATTATAGGCCAAGAGCAATTCTTCCCCCACTACCTGAACTCCTATTGGAATGCATTCATTCTCAACCAATAATTTACTTGCCAAATCCCAACACAGCTTCAGGCCTCATGCTGCAACTGCCCTCCTCAGTTATACCAACACCATCAATTTACAAATGATGGTATCATCTGGCTTTCTCAATTTGTTAAAGGCCTTTGTCAGAGTCTCTCAACAAACTACTAACTACTCTCGCCAACCTTAATTGGATCCCCCTAGCCCTCCACTGGCTCCAAAGCTACCCAACAGGTCATAGACAGCCATAAAATGTTTCCAGTATCTACCACCCTCTACTTCCACTCACATTAGGAGTATCACAAGGCTACATCCTTGATCCACTTCAATTTAGTGGATTATCGACCTCAATACTGCCACATCCCTAGCACTCACAATCCAATATGCTGACATCGATACACTTGTATTACATCTACCATGCAACAGGTCATGTCCCATCCCAGGCTGAAATAAGCTAATCTTCATCACTTACCCCATACGCCTAAGACTATTGACTTAGACAGCAGCATCTCACAAGACTGCCCACCTATCCCTGCTCTAGCCAACTACAATATCCTTCTCTGTCCCATTATTTATCTCCCCTCCTTTTGTCACCCGTGTCCCATTCTCTCTACTGCCAAAACAAAATCATCTTGCCCCAAATAACTAACTTACACACTCTCCTAACCAATGGGCAATCAAAATTTAATGTATATTACATTTCACATTCCCTTATATTGTCCCTCGTATAAACAGATAAACCAAACTTATTTTACATATTTCTAGCACCTGTGTACTAAAAAGCATTTCTCCCTGGGCCTCCACTGAAAATGGGTTCTATCCCTGTCAGACTATCCAGTAAACAAATGTAAAATAAGTAAAGTAAAACTGGTATAACCACAGCCCCCCCCATCCTCTTAGCACAAGAACTCTACATAAAAGCAAATTAAAACTGATAAAACCAGTCCCCACCTCCCCAATCCTCATAGCACAAGAACACCACACAAGTGAAAAACTGGTAAAAGCACAGTCCCTCACCCCCCAACCTCTTATCACCAGAGCATGAACATAAAATAAAACTGGTACAACCTCAACCTGACCCCCCCCACCTTCTTAGCACAAAAACTCTACACAAAACCAATATAAAACTGGTACAACCACAACCCCCCATCCTCTTATCACAAAAACTTTACACAAAACCAAAATAAAGCTAGTACAACCACAGCCCCCAAATAAAACTGGTACAACTACAGCCCTAACCCCCCCAAACCTCTTAGCACAAAAACTCTACACAAAACCAAAATAAAACTAGTGCAACCACAGCCTTCTCCCCACAAACCTCTTAGCACAAGAAATATGCACAAAAAACAATCACCCCCCCAACAAAAAATAAAGTTAAAACTAAACCCAAAAACTTACCTTTTATACTTTCTACAGAATGCTGCTTCCAATACTCTGCTCCCTCTTCACGACTGAAGGCTCACCTGCTCTGCTTGCCTTCCTCAGACCATTCAGTCCCATTGAAATTGCCCTTAAAAGGACAGTTTGTGAGATCTTTGGAGAAGTTGCCCTTAGAAGGACAGTTTAAAAAGAGTAGAATCCAAAGATCATGACTGCTGTAAAGGCTTGAATCCACCGCTGATCCATTTCTGATGTAGTCCGTCCTCACGCTGGTCCAAACCCGGCTCGATCTCTGCACTCTGCTGCTGCTAAGGAACACTCCTCTGTTTAAAAACAAGTGAAGTGATCTTTATTAGCTGCAGGTGCCTTTTTAAAGGCAGTTTGTTCAGGAAGTGATTTGCAAGGACCAGTCAGGTCCTTGCTTCATCACTTCCTACTTTAAAAAATAAAAGAAAAACAAGGACTTGCTGCAGCCAATCAGATCCCTTGTTTCAGTGAGTGGGCCTGATTGAGTGCAGCTTGCCAGCGAATCCAAAAAAAAAAAAAAAAACGGAAACCCAGTTCTGATTTTCATGGTGACGGCAAGGTCCAGGAAGCCGGACTATGCAGATGTTCACAAGGAGCAGAGCCGAAGAAGAGCAATGCTAGTCAGAGCAACCCATGGCTGATGAATAGTGGCCCTCTTTTGTGGGGAGGTAATCGGGGGCTCCCCGCAGTCACGGGTTTCACAGGTGCCTAACGCCGGCTATGTCTCTCTAGCAGGGTAAGTGTTAGAGGCATCCAGTCTTCTGCATATATTTTAGTCTACATAATGACTAGACTGAAAACAAGTGCTTCTGTGTCCTAGTTGGCAAGCAGTAGCCTTATAGTCATTAAACCCTCCTCCACTGACATCCTGCTGGTTAGTCTTTACTATCGTCTTCCTTGGTCTCCCCCTTTCTTTTCTTATTTTTCCTTTCCTGAGACAGTTATTAAACCAATTTCAGTTCTGAGCTAGTATTTATGCACAGCCAAAATCAACTCAGTGCACTGAACTGTCTCTTCAGTGTGCTTTTATGTTTCTATAGAAGTGTCCCTGCAAGCAAATAGATATGTATGAAACAGTGGAATCTGCAGTTTGAGCACCAGTCTGTGGGCTATATTTGTGCGTAAATTATAAATATTATGGCAGCCAAAAACAAAGAAATGTGTCCACTATAAAAGCTCCATTTTCTTAGACCACAGGAGTCCCAGTGCTATTTCCTCCTTTAATTGTGCTCAGTTCATTGCTTTTAGCAGTCCACTCTCTCCCTTTCTTAAGTTTATTTCTCTTCTTGTGTAACCAGTTTTGAGTTCTCTGCCAGTATTTTTCCAGAGATGAACTACTGCATTCTGGCTTACTTTTCCCTCATTGTTTCCGATCTGTAGGGTTTGGAGTAGCCTTTTGTACTTTACATTCCAAAGTCCATGGTTATCTCCTTACATTACACACTTGTTTAAACAGTCAAGGGCAATTTTTTACTGTTATCACCATTAGTCAGGTCAAGCTGATATGGACTAACTCTTCTACTAAAACTGTGTCCTAGAGCAACAAAATCAAGATATTTGTCTACCAGCACAGAGGCCTTTTAAACTACATTGTTCCTTTTACTTATCTCTCTCAGTGTATTTCTCACTCTCAGTAGATTTGTGGCTGTTTATGTTAAGGGACTGATTGTTTTCTCTGTCTCTGCTGAAAAGTTTTCAACCCACTCCATTCACCCTTGCTATTGCTAATACTTGGGCTAACTCTATTCCCCTACCTTACCCCCTAATTCCCACCCACCCCCTCTTACTGTACATGTATACATCCATAGGAACACCCACATATTCTTCTAGTCAATACCATCAGTTCCTTCCAGTAAAAAAACAATCAATACAATTAATCCCAATAGTAACACCCACTCTAGTTTACCACCCAGGACAGTCTCACAAATTCTTAATCCTTGCCTCAGTAACTTTCCAGTTACACCTCTACAATCAATGCAGTGCTCTCCTAACATTTTCTTATCCTATTTTACAACAAAGATAAAACCCAAGTTAAATAAGATGGCCCTAATTCAGATTACTTTACTATTTCCCCTCACTCTACTAGACTTCATCACCAATTATCAAATCCACCTCCTTCAAATGGTTAACTTCAACCAATCCTCTCAAAGAATATCAACATCTACCCAGCCTGTCTTTCTCCATAACACCCTATCTCTACAAACCATATCTGATTTATTTTACTATAAATGAAACCAAATATAACTGGCCACAATCTTCCCTCTTTAAAATATCAGTTCCAACAATTAGTGAACATATTCACCCCAACCTAGGTTCCACTGTTCATAAAATGATCACTTCCAGCAACAAAATAAAAATGTCACCTAATACATCTCAACAGAAAAACAGAGTCCAAACTCACTTTACTAAATATGAAACAATATGTATGTACAATAAAATCTGTGAAATACATGCCTATCTTACCACATACACTCATGACGTAGTCATAGCTACTGAAATCTGGTTAAAAAAATAAATAAAGGATAATGAGACCCCCCCCCCCCAGGATACAATACACTCAGACATGACCGATAAAACAAGTGTGGAAGTGGTGTAGCAATCATCTGTAAAACTTTCCTAATCATTACCTTACTTCCACAGGAAATACTCAAATTTAACAATGCTGAACTGCTAATAACAATCCTAAACATTAACAATAGGAAAACTATCTGTTTCCAGCAATTTATATACCACCAGAGAAAAACATTGATACATACTGCTGAAAGAATTAACCATGAAGCTATAATACGACTTAAATATAGTCAGGCAACTCATAAATTCCACTACCCTCACTGAATCCATAAACTTATACAACTTCAGACGATTAATAAACATACCTGCTAGAATCAATAAAACTTCAGGGACACACTCAACATTAGACTGTATCCTTACAAATAAACCAGACAAACTGACAAAAATATGCTGCTTCTCAGATTGCATAAGTGACCATATACCAACATATGCTATTAGAACGCACCATAATTTAGATAAACATATTATCTATAACCAAATATGAAATACAACCAACTTTAGCAAAGATATTTACAATGAAACACAAAAAAAAAATAAAACTGGAATGTACTTAGAACAATGCCACTAGATACTGCTGTAGAACATTTATTAATGCATTCTTACAGACTTTAAATAATTTAGCACCAGTATGTAATACGAGTAAAGTCCAATCCTGCAACATGGCTCTGAAAAGAAACAAAAAAATCATGATAAAAAGTGGTAAAGTCTGGAAAATTTCATATAAAAATAGGACTCAAAATGCCTTGCAGTAATTTAGACATCTTATAAATCTTGCAAAACTCCATGTCAAGCAGGATAAGCAAACCTACTGTACTAACCTACAAGGCAAATATATAAACAACCCAAAACCTTTTTGGTCATCACTAAATAAACTTCTCCATCCTGGAAAGACCACCAGTCCCTCTCCAAAAATATACACTATGACAGACTCTCTCCCCACACAGTTTAATTTCTACTTTATACAGCCAATATTATCTCTCTTAGACACTAACAAATCTATCCTTCTTGCTCTACCCCTCTCCAATCAAAGCCACCCACAGCTCTTCAGTTTTAGTCCAGTACCTACGTCACTTGTAAGGAAGTTGCTCCTTTAACTAAGAGCTACTTCTGCAGCTGTAGACCAACTACCATCAGACTACCTAAAAATGGCTGCAGAAGTCATAGCCTTCCTTGTGTCCATACTAATTAATAGGTCCATAGCAGAAATATATGTCCCATCACTGTGGAAAAAATCCTACGTCATACCACTGCACAAAGGCAGCACATCTACAGAGTTTAATAACTACAGACTGATAGTGATTCTCTCCATCCATACACAGCTGATGCAATACCTAACCTCAAATAACCTGCTCTCAGAAACAAAACATGACTTTAGGCCCCAGCACAGCACCACTACGGCTCTACTACATTTTACCAGTGTAATACACCGACAGAGAAACGATGGTCTGCTTGTGTCCACCATGTTCTTAGACTTGTCAAAGGCATTTTATACTGTCTCACACCAGCAACCACTTGTTCAAATCTCCTTGATAGGACTTTCACAATACTCCTTGTTGCGGTTCCTTAGCTACCTGTGTGGAAGGCAACAAGCCATTAAATGGCAACAAACCTACTCATCCTTTCAACCAGTTACTACAGGTGTCCCTCAGGGCTCTATCCTGGGTCCTCAACTATTTAATATATTTATTAATGACCTCCACACCTCCACTCACCAGGATAGTTTAGTTCAGTATGCAGATGACTCAGCATTAATATGTGCGGCCTCAACAATAAATAAGCTCCAAGACATTACACAGAAATCTTTCTCTTTTGTAGAAACCTGTCTCAGAGAATCAAACCTTCTACTCAACCCCAGGAAAACTAAGTTAATGCTTTTCACCACAAAAAGATTTCTTTTATTTAACTTTTTTTTTATGGGAAAGTCCAACTGGGACAGACCACATTTTCAGCAGTGGCCTAGGGGGATGTCTTTGGGATGTGAGAGGAAACTGTAGCACCCATAAGACAATCACACAAATGCATGGAGGAGATGCAGACACTACACAGAAGGCACCCCAGCCAAGAATCAAACCAAAGCTGTGAGGCAACTATGCTAACCACTGCACTACTGTGTCACCAATGTCAAAGTCAAAGGCAGTCTTTTACCATAAAGTCTGCAAATCCTACTGACATGGAAACTATAACTCACGGTAAACATCTAGGAATCATAATAGATGACAATCTCAACTATGACCTCCATATACTGCACATCATTTAATTTACACACCAGAAACTAGGCTGCCTTTCTAGGATCAATAGATTACTTACAGATACTGCAAGAAATACTCTAGCCACCACCTTCTTACTACTGACTCTCTTACACAACACTCGTATCCTAACAAATTTAATCAAAACTCAGAGAAAGAAACTTGCCTCCTGCTACAATAAAATAGCTAAATTTGCCACCAGTCTCCCTTATAGGTCTCACCATTGTCATGGCCTGAACTGCACAACTGTCTAACATATTCATGACTAACTACAGAGCATGAATTCATTTCTCACCCAGAAAAATGCCCAACTCTACAACATTTATTATTGCCCTACTGTCCAGTAAAGGACCTCTGTTATAGTGAAAAATTCTTATTATTTAAAAACAAATCAAATACTGTTGCAGGCAACTTGCTGTATTTCCAGTACATTGCTAAACTCTGGAACAGTATCGCCACACAAGTAAAACTATCTGACAAACTCAGTAGTTTTAAACCACTCCTTAAATAACATCTTATCCAATCCTAGTCCTGTACATGCTCATCACAAGGTGAAAACTTTGTGTTTACTGTTATATACTCTCCAAATATTCTCCTTAAACATAATACTCTCAACCTCTCACTGAAATGACAAAACAATTATTATACATAACTGCAGCCTGTACAATCCACTAAAGTCAAAATCAAAGTAAACTTTATTGTCATTTAGAACTACACACGTGTAGCCTGAATGAAATTTCATGCATCAGATCAATTCTTGCAGTTACAAAGGAAAGTGAAATAACACATACAAGTAGATGAATAAACTTAACTAGCAAATACAATACTACTCCCAATACACACAAGAAAGAGCAGAGACATTTACTAACACTCGTATACTAAAAGAATACCCTCCCCTTAGTTAAATTAACTACCCTATTTAAAGTAATACAAAACACACTACAAATTTAACAATGCCCAAATTATTTGTCTAATATTGCACTTGAGTGGGTTAAATAATACTATGGATATAATAAATACATATTCCACTTATTTGGAATATATGTAAGTATATATTGCTCAATAAGTAAAACTTGACTTATTATGTGTCCAGACCCCTGGAACTAGTGCCTGTGTTCAGAAGTCTAACCACTGAAGGGTAGAAACTGCTATTGAATCTTGTAGTCTTGCTGCAATATCTTCTGCCTGATGCCAGATGATTAAACCGTCCATGCACAAAGTTGCATGTATGCTTGCTCTTTAGTAGCATCCACCTCTGTAAAATCTTAGAATGTATAAATGTAACTACCGTTTGTTTATAAATGTAAATAGAAATGTAACTACACTGTGTTTGACTGGAACGTAGTATAATGCAATGTAAGCAAATGGAGCTTTTCTCCACGGGCCTCTGCTGAAAATGAATATTATCCAGTCTGACTTTCTTGGCAAGCAAAGGTAAATAAATAAATAAATAAATAATACATTTTTTCTTGTTTTCCTGTCCACTTGATCTAATTCCATTTGGGGCTAGTCAATTACCCCAAAACTGTGAGTTAGAACAGGAAGAGCAAATTCATTTTTAGCCTGGGATTTGTTCTTGATGTTAGTTAATGCATTAATTTTGGTCTTCTGAGGTTTTTTTTTTTGTATTTATTCATGTTTTACTGTTGATCCTTTATCAATTCCCAAATATTTATACACTCCCTCCTGTGAAAGTTCCTTTATATCACATTCCATCCCAGACCGAAAGTTATTTAGTGTTTTCTTCTTTCTTTCTGACACGTGTAGGGGGGGTACACCTTTAAGTTTGGGTTGAATTTTGTAGTAATTGAATTTTGCAACATTTGAAATTGTAGTAACCGAATTTTGTAGTAATTATTGTAAAGTAATTGAAATGTATTAACACGATTAATTGAGGGGATATAAAAAGGCTGCTTAAATTTCATTGTTTCATTTCTTAGAAGGCTTGTGTAGCCGAGGTATCAGAAGAAGTAAAAAATAAAGAAAAATAAGCTAATCCTGTGCTTCCTGACTGCATTTTCTTTTGGGGAGAATTCCTTGTTCCATTTGGGGACTGTTGGTGGTTTTGATTATCCTCCGGATTTACTAATCTTCAGTGTAGGACTAATGTAGGCATCAGTGTAGGAATATGATGTTAGTGCTCCATGCAAATTAATGATGCGCGTGACCTGAGCTCCAAATCCTACATGGAGCATGGACAAGTGGAGGGGATGTGTCTGAGAGCAGAATTCTAAGAATAAACTCAACCCTGTAAACTACAACAGCAAGATGTCTGAATAAATGAGTGAGACTGCTCATAGGTGTCCGCACATCCTCACCAACAGTCCCCCATGTGTACAACAGCAGCAGGACATCAATATAAAATGAACAAACACCTTTTTATTTTTTTGTAAAACTCAGTACAGCTAACCGCAGGTGCGTAGGTGTGCAGGTGTCCCCATCACTTAGCTATGGTTAAAGAAGCTTAAAAGGCCAAAGAGGATAACAAGGAAAATATATGCAAATGAATCAGCACAGCAATAGTGTAGTGGTCAGAGCATCTGGCTAACGATCAACCATTCCTAGTGCGAGTCCTACTGCAGCACATACCATTTTTCATGTGAAATCTGTATATGAACATTTTTATTCATGTTTTTGCTGTATAACCTATGAAATAACATTTAAATGTGACCTGGAATACTGTATTAAGTGCACATGTGAATTGTCAATGTCATAATGAATAAGGTAGTAGTAAGCAGGTTTAAGCACAAATAAGTAGTAGTCAGCATATATAAGCACTAGTAAGTGTGTTTAAGTGTGTTTGCGCAGGGGTAAGCATTGCCTACACAGTGTAAGCAATCAAGAAGCTAACTGAGTGTAAGATACTGTAACCGGAGGTTGGCAGTGCTTACCGTCGCTCAAACCCGCGCACACCCACTCACAACTGCTGAAAAGCGCCTTAGTCACTCTGTATCCAACAGTCCTTGTCCTGCCTGGCTACAAAATATTCAGCACTCCCAAGTTTAAATCCCTGGACCCTGCATACTAAATGCAAAGTGATTTACCACTAAGCCATGGCATTTATACATAAATTTGATGTTATCACAAACATATCATCCAGCACAAACACTTTGCATTTAGTATGGGAAATGTATATAATTATGTAGATGCATGCGCATATGTATGTACAGTATCTATCTATATATATATATATATATATATATATATATATATATATATATATATATATGAAGAACAAACATTATGAAAATAAAGTATTCAAAAAGAATGAGAAGGAAAACTGCAGCCCCTGTATTATTTACTGCTGTCATCTTATGTCATATCAGGCTGGGCAGGGGTGAGCAAATCACTGAATCTCAAACCACAGACAGGATACTACCACTGGGAGTAACATCATCGACCTGCTAAGTCTACATTACAAAAAATTACAGGTCTGTCCCTGGCGGGACGAACCAAAAATTGTGAGTGACACCAAAATTTGCACCAGTCTCAGAGTGCCGTCATGGCAACGCTCATACCTACGTGGACTACACAGATGAAGAGCCTGTTGAAGCTTGGTACGTGACAGTATAATGGAGGAGCACAGACATGTGCAGAGGGGGTAATGTGTGGAGGTGTGTTATGGCTGGCCTAGAAACTGGGAAATGGCTGGATGCTCTGTACGTGGAGCTCAGGGATTGGGGAAAGGGAGCATAGGTATAACATTAAGGTAGAAAAATGCAAATTAAGCAGGACTGCAATAGTGTAGTGGGCAGAGCATCCAACCAATGAGCATGCATTCCTGGTTCATGTCCCACTGTAGCACAGTCTATTTTACATGGCAAAGCACGTTATGAACAATATTTTTGTTGCAAGACCCACAAAATAGCAGAAATATATGAACTGGAGTACTGCAAGATATGCACATGTGACATATCATTGTCACACAGAATAAGGCACTAGTAGGCAGAAAGCACAAATAAGCAGTATTAAACATATATAAGCACTTTTAAGAGTGTTTAAGTGTGTTTGCATGGGGGTAAGCATTACCTACACAGATTAAGCAAAGTATAAGATAACAGAGTGTTAGAAACCATACCCGGAGGTTGGCAGTGCTTAGTTCCGCAGAAACCTGCGCACACTTGCGTACTACTGCTTTAATGTACTGTAATCACTCTGTACCTAATGGCCCATGTTCTGGCCAGCAACAACATATACAGCTCCTGCAGGGTTCGAACCAAGGACCCTGCCCACCAGAGACAAAGGGATTTACCTCTAAGCCATGACAGATACAAATAAAGTAGATGTTGTCAGATACATATCATCTAGTCCAGTAATGCAACACCACAGAGAATGTATACCTACAGCTGGATGGACGTGTGTGTGCAAATATATTACTATCTAATTGGATACAACATATCGATAGTTGTAGTCATGTATATATATATATATATATATATATATATATATATATATATATATATATATAAGAAATATCCAGAGATATATACATACATATACAAATATATGCACAGATATACATGCAAATGCCGACAACTACACATATAAATATCATCAGCTATATGTCCACATATACACAGCAAGTTACCTGTATGTATGCAGATATATGTCTCCATAGGTAAATAAGGACAGAGTTAGAAATATGTCTGAAAATATATGTACTGACAGAAGTATATACGGCCACACATCTGTAGATAGCAATGGTAGATTAACAGACTCATATATGTCCACATGCACTGTGAATGGCCTTGAGAGGTCCCAAACAATATACGTCACGTATGAACTGGCATACTCCCCCCCCAGCAAAACACATCCGCCCTGCATTACAATACCAAGCTCACTGTATTGTACGTGTGGCATTGAAATAGGGATATAAATTAGCCCTCTGTAATGTTTCACATATTGACATTACATTCCCCCGCCCGCATCCAGTAGGCAGCCTGAGCATTACAGGCCCAACCAACCAAGGCCATCCACGACCCATACATTCATTAGCCACAGGTCTGCTCCCCCCCACCCACTGCACACACGCAGCCACCATCCCTACCCTGGTTACAGGCCCATAGCTACCACACTACTGAACATAGCCGCCCTACATACACTCACCCCCCCTATGGACCCATCCTTAATGTTGTATTGACCCAAGTATCCTAGGTCAGGCACACGCCGTAGTCCATGCACATAGCAATGGGTACCTATGTAACTCTAGGTGTAGTGGAAAGTGGTATACCCAATGGTCGGGCTGTCCCACATGGGATGAATGATTACTTGGTACTAACAATAGATTTCATGTGTGACTCTGTGTACAGTAAGGGATGTAGTTGTAGGTGGCGCAAAGCATACGTGGCACACAATGATGGCTGGTATGCACACGACACACAGTACCCAGCAGTAACAGGCAACATTACAGGATATGTAGCTAAATATGCAGAGGTATGTGTGTGTATATATACCCATAACTATATGGAGATATACCTCTCCCTCTCTGTAGTACCAATGTATACATACATTGACAGACATATATATAAATGCCCACATATAGATATATACATATGCAGACACCCATACATCCATATGTTGTTAGATATATATATATATATATATATATATATATATATATATATATATATATATATATATATATATATATATATATATATATGTATATAGATTATATATATATATATATATATATATATATATATATATATATATATATATATATATATAGGGATAATTGACTAGGCTTAAAATGGTTCACAAGGGCAGTTAGCTGTGTCAATGTGTGTGAGGGGTCCAATCAACAAACGTGTAACACGTAGCATCAAACCCCCCCTCCCCTGGGTAGAAAGGTGAAACATAAAAACACACCATAAAATTACACAAACCACTGCTTCCAAGACTACAGGCAGGATACTACCAGTGGGAGAGACCCAGCAAGTCTAATCGTGAAGCAAAGACAGCAATGTCCCTTGTGGGACAACCCAAAAACTTTATGCATCTTTGGGTTTCCAGCCATTACACCGATATCAAATGGCAGGGCACACATGTTCTTGGACTACAAGCCTGGTGATCCATGCGGTGAGACAACATTCTTGATGGGTCCTGTGAAGTGTGGAGTGGGTAGTGTGTACAGGTGTGGCCAGACCCGACCTGCACCCGAAGTAAGGAACAGTGCCTTAGAGGAGGTGCGGGTGGGGAACTATGGGTATGCAATTATGTGCCTAGGTGTGCAGCTGTTGGCTGTAGCGGTTCTATGTGGACCGTCCCAGGGATGTAAGCATTAGTGTACATTGGGCATACCCGACACCTAACGAGCACCCACGGCCGACATCTACATGTTTGTGTGTGTGTTAATATCTTAATTTCTAAACAGATACAACATATTTACATATGTAGTTATATATGTATATATCTAAATATTCTGAAATATATACATATATATAAAAATATATGTATATATCTAAATATTCCGAAATATATACATATATATAGAAATATATGAACATATATGCATACAAATGCAGACATCTACACATATACATGTCAACACCTATATGTCCACATATACACATTAAGTTACATATACGTACGCAGATACATATCTCCGTAGGTATAGATGGACATAGCTATAAACATGTCAGCAAATATATACATCTGTAAATAATAATGGTAAATGAACAGAAACATACATGTCCACATGCACCATTAATGGGGTTGACAGGACCCAAAAAATAAACATTTCGTATGAATTTGCATACCCCCCCACCCAAACATGTCCGCCCTGCAATACAATACCAAGTACATTTTATTGTAAGTGATTCAAGTAAATAGGGATTTAAATTACTATATGGTTATGCTTCACATGTTTATATCATATTCCCCTCTCCCCCTCCCAAAAGGCGGGCCAACCTGTACAGGCCCATCCATCCCAGCCTCACCTTGACCCATAATCACTTTATCCAAAGTCCCCCCCCCTACTCTACACATGTAGCCACCATCCCTTCCCTGGTTACTGGCCCGTATCTACCACACCACCACACATTGCCCACCCTCCACTCCCCCTCCCCTCGGGACACATCCTGTACATTGTCCTGGCCCAAATATCATAGGTGTGCCAAACGCTATAGTCCATGCACATATCCATGTGTAGTTTTGCAGCCATGGTTTTAGAGGAAAGTAGACTACCAAATTTTTGGTTTGTCCCACATGGGACGAATGTTTTGCTGGTAATAACAACAGACCTCGTGTGTGACTTTGTTACACTAACAGTTTTATTTGTAGGTATCGCAAACCATACATGGCAAACAAGGTTGCCCGGTATGCATACGAAACGTAATAGGAACGTCTAATTCAGGTATATGAGAAACACACCACCCTGGTATACATACAGCACTACAGGTTCCTGTTAAGTACTGCTTTAAATAATTTAATTGGTTTTAATTGAAGTAATTAATGTTAATTGGAAACCTATTTAATGTGGTTGTTTTAAGTCATTTTTATTTAAGTCTGATGAAGAGGTGAACCCTTGAAACCACTTACTTACAATAAATTGGATATTCTGCTGTGTTACATCCAGTGCTGCGGTGTTTTTTCTCATTTGCTTCTTTTTGCTCTGGTTGTTTTATTGCCTGAGGCTATATTCTTTGTTTACAAAATAAATGGCCTCTGCAAGGATCGAAAACAGCACGCTGAACACTACAGCCAATGTGATTTGCCAGTAAGCCATGGCAGATATACATAAATATAATGTTATCACAAACATATCATCCAGCACAGTCATTCAACAGTATAGGAAATGTATATAATTATGTAGATGTATGTGCATGTGTATGTACAGATATTATAGATATATATATATATATATATATATATATATATATATATATATATCTATATATATGAAGAATGAACATCATGACAATAAAGCATTCAAAAAGAATGAGAAGGAAAACAACAGCAACACCTGTATTATCTTGTGCTGTCATCTTATGTCATATCAAGCTGGGCAGGGGTGAGCAAATCACTGCTTCCCAAACCACAGACAGGATACTACCAGTGGTATTAACATTGGTGACCTGCTAAGTCTACCTTACAAACAATTACAGGGTAGTCCCTGGTGGGACTACCCAACAATTGCAGAATATTTGGACTTCCAGAACATTACACAAGGCAGGGTACGTATGTTCAAGGACTAAAAGGTGGGAGATCCTAATGATACTTGCATTGAGACAATGTATGTGTAAGGTCACTAGTGCTGGGGAGAGGGCAATGTGTGGAAGTGTGTTATGGCTGGGATTGTAACTGGAGAATGGATGGTTGGTGTGTATGTTGAACTCGGGGGGGGGGGTGGAGGTACCATGGGTATGACAGCATGGATCCAGGTGTGTTAGGGTTGGATGGGCCGGTTCTAATAGGACTGTCTCATGGAGGTCAGTGACTTTGTTATAAATATATATACATACACATATACATACATGTACATGTAGAAGTACATTCCCTGTACCGTTGACTTCTTTTTCTGGATGCTATGTTTGTGAAAATAGCAGGGTTATATGTATCTGCCATGGCACAATGGTAAATACCATTGGCTATGGTGTGCAGACTCCTGGGTTCCGCCTTGCACAGGGGTGTGGACAATAATTATATGTTGTGATGCTTTGTATGGCTTGCAATTTTACCTGGGAGCACATTCATTCCTCTTGCAGACATAAATAACATGAAAGTGCCCCTACAAACCTCGGCAGTAGATAGAATAATAGGTTGTGCATACTCATAAATATAATGAAATATTACATGTATTCCCCTGGTTTACATCTAATAAAAGCAGTAGCAAGTGGGTGTCAGCATATGTGAGCATTAATAACCTGTAGTACACACATTTATGCAGTAGTAAGTGGGTGTAAACATGTATAAGCGGCAATATACTGTATTAAGCAGATTGAAGCTGCAGTAAGCGGGGCTATGCCTGTTCGCGTGGAGGTAAGCACTGCCTACACAGGTTAAGGAATCTAGAAGCTAACTGTACGAAACTGTAAATGGAAGTTGGCTCTGTTTACTGTCGTGCAAACCTGCACACACCCGCAAAAAAATAATCAGCACTTACAGGTTTCAAACTGTAGAACCTACACACTATAACTAAACTGATTTACCACTAAGCCATGGTAGACATGAGTAAATATGATGTCACCTCAAATATATCATCCCGCACAGTCATTCCACAGTACAGGAAATGCATTTAAATATCTATTTAAATATCTACATGTATGTGTGTGTATGTAGATATAAATGTACAGATATAATACATATATATATATATATATATATATATATATATATATATATATATATATATATATATATATATCATAAGCATGTAAAATATTATCAGAAGGAAAACACTGGTAACCCCTGTATCGCATTACAATATTTTTATATCAAGACTTGGACAGAAAGAGATGTGTCATTAATAAAATCAAACATCATAACACTGTCCCAAGGGTGGTAGGACAAGAGCAGTTGCATCCAAATGGCTACCCTGGGTCATCTTTACCACAGAAGAGGGAAATGAAGATGGGAAGAGGGCTGATCAAAACACTGCTTCTCAAAATACTGGCAGATTAACACCAGTTGGAGCCACAGTGTTGACCCGCTAAGTATAATCTTGACCCAAAGACATGTGTGACCCAGGTGGGACAACCCCAAAATTGGGAATAGTATCCTACTGGTAATTCATGTCACCAATGTTGGGATGTCTGATGATGCTTGGATTGAGTCAACTTATAGGATGGGTCAAGAGGAGTAGGGAGTGGCCAATGTGTACTGTTGTGTTTACACAGTGTTTCCAACTGGAGAAAGGATGACTGCTGTGTCAGTGAAGTGTTCATGTTGGTATTTGGGGAACTAAGAACCATGGGTAATAAAATATGCATCCAGGCTTACCTGGGTTGGATATACGTTGAACCCTTTTGTGTAAGCTATACCGTTAACGTTGTGTAAGCCCAGCTTGCTTATTAATCCATTGCATATCTGTAAAATACAAAATGGGGCAATGACAGCTCCAAATAAAGGTTGTATATGCTGTGTAGAGCATGCCAGTTGCTATATATGTGGGCATTGCCATGCAAAAGTGCTGTGGGAAAGACAGATAACAAGTATTTTATTTTGGCCGAACTCGCCTGTTTAAGCATAGTGCAGCACCGCGCAAATGGGATCAATGGGTAAGTAAGGAAATAAACCTAAAATAAGCATTATAATTAGTACCTCTATTCTGCCATGCAAGTCCACAGAAATGAATTAATCAGCCCAGCAATGTCTTGAACACATAACTACTCAAAGTAGTGTTGCTAGTCATATCACTGTACCACTTGAGGTTAACAAACATTGCTTGCTGTATCTGACGTATCATGCAGACTGGCCATACAAGAGTACTGAAAAAAGAACAAAACTACCCAGGTATTGAACACAGGACTTTCTACACTGCAGGCTCCAAATCTTACACGGAACATGGATGAGTGCAGGGGCTGTGTCTGACATCACAGCTCTCTGAATAAATGCACCTCTGCAAAGTAGAACAGAAGAAAGTGTAAATAAATGAGCGAGACCATTCATAGGTGTCCGCATATCCACACCAACAGTCCCCATGTGTTCAACATCAATAGTACATTTGAATGAACCAAAGAGAACTTTTGACATTTTTTTTAAACCCCGAGTACAGCTAACCATAGGTGCACAGGTGTGCCCATCGCTTAGCAATGGTTAAAGCAGCTGTAAAGGCTGAAGACGATAACAAGGAATATATATGCAAATAAGGCAGCATCGTAATAGTGTAGTGGTGAGACCACCCATCTAATGAACAGGCATTCCTGGTTTGAGTCCCACTGCAGCACATATCATTTTCCATGTGAAATCTGTATATAAACATATTTTTACATCTGTTTGATGTATAACCTACATAATAACATTAAATGTGACCTGGAGTAATGCATTACATGCACATGTGAAGTGTCATAATGAATAAGGCACTAGCAAGCAGGTATAAGCACAAATAAGCAGTAGAAAGCATGTTTACGTGGGTTTGTGCAGGGGTAAGCATAGCTTACACAGATTAAGCAAAGTAGAAGCTGAGTGTAAGAAACTGTAACCAGAGGTTAGCAGTGCTTACCATTGCGCAAACCCACGCTAACGTGCTTAGAACTGCTTTAAAGTGCCTTAATCACTCTGTATCCAACAACCCTTGTTCTGCCCAGCCACAAAATAAAAGGCCTCTGCAAGGCTTGAGTACAGGACAATGCAAACCACAGCCAGTGTGATTTACCACTAAGCCATGGCAGATATACATAAATGTGATGTTATCACAAATATAGAATACAGCACAGTCATTCAACAGTATAGAAAAAGTAGTTAATTAGATAGATGTGTGTATGTGTGTGTGTGAATATTTGTAAATAATGTAATATCTAAACACATGCAACATATCAATATATGTAGTATATATATTATACATATAGAAATATATATATATATATATATATATATATATATATATATATATATATATATATATATATATATATGCATACATCAACACGTATATCTTTATAAATATATATATATATATATATATATATATATATATATGTGTGTGTGTGTGTGTGTGTGTGTGTGTGTGTGTGTGTGTGTGTGTGTGTACGATGTCAGGCTGGTATTGCTAACCATCATGCAGTACACAGTCTGGCTCCCATAGGATATGTAAAATGTGGAAGCTATCAACAGACCCAGGATAAATATACACAGACACATATATGCAGATACAATATAGTTATACATATATATGTTGTACATATAGATAAACATGTGACTACACATGCACATTCACAGATATGTACATTAAGATACAGATGTAGAAGGTGCATACAATATGGAATAGCCACTATACTTAAAGTTAACACCTGAACAACTGGACACTGTAGGTGCCACCTATAGAAATGACAATGTTTGCCTGCAACATATACCCACAGAGAGGTTATAGGAAAAAACACTACACACAGGTTTGTATAAATGAAACACCTTTATTTCTGTACTATAACAGTTATAGATGCCATGTCATATAACTGTTCAGACACTGACATCCATATAAACAGGGTAATGCAAATGTGAAACAGGTATGCTAATACAGTAATCTGGAAAGGGCCACAACTGTTGGGGTTCAGGCCAAGGCCTGCATATGTGACAATAGTACAGAGTGACTGAGCCCCAGCATACCAAACAATGAACAGCAAGTAATGCAGGTGTACAGTTTAGCAGCTCTATGTACACTCTGTACAGATTCAGTAGGTGGTAAAGATGTCAGGTGACTAATTGGGATGTAACTGTTACATAACTAGCAGTAACCAACACCATCACAAGGCCACTGACAAACAGAACACTCTGTATGGCAGGAGGCAGTAAGCCTGCATCAACCCACTTAATGTATGTAATGCAAATATAGGTGAAGTGTATGGTACTGTACATCCAGATACCTTAAGGCAGCTCACCCTTAATACCCACACAAAGCTTGGTATGTAGGTGTAGGACAGAGGCTGGAACACAGGCCCATATCAGGAAAACTGTTGCCATGTGCTCAGGAATTTGCTGGTGTTACAGGATAGTCTGCAACATACCCTTATAGTCAGGGAATTTATGTTAGAAAGTTCAATGCATGTAGCCTTGTACTGATAGCACTCCAGACACACACTGCCAGTAAAATATCTGACACAGGACATGTGTGGTTGACAGACAAAACATGATAGGCACAGCTCTGGCCACCAAGAGGATAGGCCCACAGTTCTGAGCTATGCAGACAGACTGCATTCCAAGGTAAACTATTATGTACACACACACCCTGTAACACCAGTACTGTACAAAGTTTAATACAACTATACTCACACTCTGCATGGAAACACCTAAAACTATGTAGCTGGCCTGAGTATGCTGGTTCTCCTGTAGGAGATATTGCTATCTGCTGTCTCATAACAGTGATGCCCACACACAGGAGGATGACCATCACACAGGAAAGGTAAAGGGACCACGCCCACATGATTTAGGGATTTATAGTAGCTGGTTGCCATGACACTGGCAATTTGAAGTACTACACAACAAGCTGCATGCAGTTAGCATGTAGAGGACACTGATTGGTGCAGAGACCATCACCTGATCATGTGCATTACCTACTAAAGCCAGGCTACAAGCTATTCAAAGCAGCTTAGTCCATTTACTGGAGAGAGAAGAAAAGAGAGAGAGAGAGAGAGAGAGACAAAGAAAAAATAATAATAAAAAACCCAGAAAACAAGAGAACTGGAGCAAACCAGAGACCTGGAGAAGACTGGAGAACACCACAACCACAAATACTTACAAAAATCACTGCAAACTAAAAGTGGGAGTCACATCCAGTTAGGCAGCTGCCATTCAACAACACATCATTCCAACAAGAGGTATGTGAAGTACATATACATGTAATAGAATGTAGTACCTGGTCCATCATAATGTGATAGATTACTCTGAAATAGCTGTATGTGCCATCATGTGTTGTTGTGATGATGTTCAACTGAACAACTGTGACGGAAAATAGTGTCTGTCCCTCTGGGTAGTAGGCCATAGCCCATAACTGTGCATGTCAGCACTGACAGATAGTATGTAAGCCATCATAGTGTGTGTTGTGTAATGGGGAGTATGTATATTCCATGGCCAATAGCTGGTGGTAGATGTTAGGCAATTGTAGGTGTATAGAATCATAGGTAGGTACTAGGCTAATGGCCCTAAAGCCTATAGAAGCCTAGCCAAAAGATGCCCTGGCTTTTGCCACCTAATAACCTTAATTATCTGTACCATTGTTGAACAGAGCCACAGAAGTGATCCCTGGTGTGAATTCCCAATCTCCCTGCCAATCATAAAGATTTTACTTGAAGAGTGCTACTGAGGGGAATTCTCCATATGGATAGGTAGTTGGTTCCAGAGTATGGTAAGTCTCTGTGACAGGAATCTATCCCTCCTGCATGTTTTGTCTAATGTGGTGACAAGGTGCAGGTTTGTACAGTGTGTAGCTCAGTGTGATTGGGATTACTTTGAGTTGAGTATCTCCAAAAGCTCTGGGTGTGACATATTTATGTATGTTAGGCAGAAATGGTCTCTGAGTAGGTGATATGCAACAGAGTAAATCTGCAGTTTAATGAGACGGTCTGTGTAGGGCATCTGCTATAGGTTGATAATCCTCTATGTGAGTTAGTTCTGTGGCCATTCCAGCTCTTGTACATGTCTTGTGAGGTGCATACCAATAGGGCCGTTCGACTCCATAATGAGTCTAATGAGTGATGAGTAGAGGGGAGCAATTATCTCTTTTTCCAGGATGAGACGTCCTATGTGATGAGGTGTGCCATGTCAAAGGATTTCCAGACTACTCCGCCGATGACATTATCAAAGGAGAGAGACTACTGGCCACCTGTTTACCAAGCTCTCTTATCACACTGTCAGTGTTAAGTTGACTACCGACTATGTGATAGTTCATGGGTACAGATTATCCACCAAAAGGGATGACAATGCACTTTCTGGCATTCAGTTTCAGCACATGGCCTGGACAACACCCATCTGTCCCAGCGAGGCCATTTTGTAAGATGGCCACATCGTTTGTAGTGTTGCTTATGGCTCCTATTTTGCAGTCATCTGTGAACTTTGTTAGTCAAAGACCTTCCGTGTTAGCCTGTATGCAATAGAAGCAGATACCACACAGGAGAGGACCATGGACTGAACGCTTTGGTAGTCCACCTGTTACTGGTCTGATGTAGGACTTGGAGTCTGCTACCTTCACAGTGTGGGTTCTGTCAGTGAACCAGTTGACAACCCACCTTGTGACATAGGGAGTTATATCTAGGTTATTGTGTTTATCTAAAAATAAAGAGTAGGGGATGGTGTTGAAAGTCTTGCCAAGATCCAGATAGGCTATGTGAACCACCTTACCCTCATGTACAGCTTTGTTGACCACTTCCAAGAGGCCTACCATGTTTAGGAGACCTCATCTGCCTTTTACAAACCAAAACTGGATTGGGTCCAGAGTTTGGAGATTACCAGTGTCATTGTTAATAATTTCCATGAAGATACATTCCATAGCCTTGCAGACCATGTACATCAGGCTAAGGGGGCAGTAGGTCCTGGGGTCTGGGATGGCTCCCCCTTTGTGGTGTGTGATAACTGTTGCTTTGCACCATTCAGTGTGTAGATAGTCTGTGATGGGCCTATGATTGAACTTAGTACTTAAGTGTTGTGCCATTTCGATCCATAGTTCAAGTATAATGCACCCTGGGATGTTGTCAGGTGCCATGGATGCTGGGTTTTTGCTTTTGGAGAGTGTTTTGCTTCCCTGTGCAGCTGTGAGTACAGGAATGTAGCATTTATTTGGTACACAGATGGGCCCTTTAGGGGATGAGAGGGGGGTAAAGTTAGCACTGATCCTATCTGCCAGGATATGAGTAATATGAGTTGTTGCTCTATAGTTAGCGCAATTGTGCTGTAAGATAGAGCATATCTGACTATTGCCATTGAGAGTCTTGACATAGCTATAGAATGCTTTGTGCTTGTCTTCAGAGTCAGTGGGGAGTTTGTTTATGTAACTAGCTTTGGAGGACTTTATGAGAGATCCAAGCTTCTTACAGAGACTGACTAGAGACTTACTCCAAGGATGTGAATTCAATCTGTTTTGCAGCAGTTACTTTCTTCCATTGTATAGTTTGATTATGGCAGGGAATAACCAGATTGGCTTCCATTACCTTGGAGGGTAGCATCTTTGTTCGGTTAGGGTTTGCATGATCCATGCAGTTGTATAAGTGCTTATAAAGTGCACTTGTTTAGGATTCAGCAGTCATAATTCTATAGTCTGTCAGTATGGTTGTTGTGAAGTTTCCCCACATTTGTCTGAAGACGCGTGAATTTGGTTTTGGAGAAATTGTGTATGATGAATCCCCTAATGGGGGTTGTGTGCATCTGTTTGGATCTGACCAACAAGGAATTGACCTCAGGTGTAGAGCACTGGTTGACCATGTTGGTAATGACCAGGTGTAGGATATAGCTGCCCCTGGTGTCAGTGTGGATGAGTTGTTACAGGCCCTCGGATGTGATGAATTCCAGAAAACATTGAGCACAACAGTTGGTACATGATGACATTTCAAAGTTAATGGTGAGGTACATGAAATCGGCCATTACTAGGATGTTAGGGTGTACCCTAATATTTTCAGTGGTATCAGGAAATGAGAAGTGTGAATCCTGGTGCATGGTGGGATATCTGTAGCAAGCTGCAATTGGAATTGCTGTCTTGCCGACAGTTACATGCACTTGGATAATCTCAGATGCATTATGCAGAGCAACTAGCCTGGAGGTGTGAATATCCTCAATGATTATGGACACGCCTCCACCGTAAGTGTATTGGTCCAGGTTAGGTGGCCAAAAGGAGTGGTATGAATTATAGCTTGTTAATGCAGCCATATCACTGGCATATATGTAACAGTAGTGGCCCTGACAATGGCATGCAGGTGAATAGTGTGTAACAGGCCAGCAATGATAGTGCCTACACAGGGGAGATGGCTACAATCACATAGCAGAAGGTGTGGTACAATACAATATCTGTTCAACTGCTAGTTAAGCTGTGGCCATAACTAATGAGTTGTGTGTACAGTCTGTAGAAGCTGCTATGGTTTATGGGTGACAGAGATGTGTATTATGAACTGTGGTAATCTCCCTGTATGAGTTGCTCAGATCTGTTTACATCTTTATGTGTTACAGATCCAATGGCACATGTAAGGTTGCCTGCCTACTCACAGGAAGAAGACAACATTCTTATCACCTACATTATCCAGCACTATGCTATGCTGTTTGGCAGGCATGCACATGAGCAGCAGGAGTGGTCTGCCCTGTGGAAAGACCTAGTCCACAGGGTCAATGATGTTGGACATCACAATCGCTCATATCAGCAGGTCCAGCATCATTTTAGTAACCTGCTTTACCATGTCCAGCACCGTGCTGCTGAAGTCTGGGGTGATCAGCTTGCCACGGGGGGGGGCAGGCCATCCACCCCCCCTGACACTCATGGAAAAGCTATTGGCCAGCCTCATGGCACCTGCCCATCACCACAGTCAAGAAATACTGCAGGCCATCGTGGAGGTGGGTGTCACCCACACAACAGCTGAGGATCATGCAGATAAGGACACAGGGCACATCCTTATACCACTGTTGTGTAAACATTCCCATTGGTAGAGGTAGATGCATATCTGACATTTCATAGATATATTGTGTTGCTTGCTGCAATGTGCTGATAGACCAATGTCCAAATCTTGTATTATTGTGGGAATGTACCATTGATGTATGTTAATACTGCATCCAGCCTGTAGTACTGCCACAGGTGTGGCGACTTACCTTTCATCTCTCACCCTCTTATGTAGGTCCCTCCGGGATAACAGCAAGGCAGCAGCCTGTAGCTGGTGAGTATATTTTATGTTAATGCTTGCCAGCACAACAAGCATGTAATGGTGATGGTATATGTCATGCACACATCTAACACACCTACCCTGAATGCATGCTGTACATGTGCCTGCATTGTTGCTGTGAAATGCACGGTCTCACAGGGGAGAGCATAACAGGGCTATTGGAAGGGTATGACAGACAGCAGCATGTTAACTAACATCTTGACATTGCGGAATGTGTCCACAGGGAGTGACATTCTGGTGGTAGACATGGGCTAACATAGTGATATGTTCTGAACAGCACACATATACAGTGCAACAGCAGTGTATATACCTGTAGAACAATGGCAACTGTTGAATAGTTTCACTATGCTATAAGACATTGCAGTACTCCACATTATCATTTGGGTCTAGGCAACAACATGTGGTGTTCAGTTATGGGACACTGCTAAGTGACAGACATGTGTAGGGCTTACTTGTCATGCATCTGCATAACAGCAGAAGGAGGGTGGGTCACAGCATAACACGCCAGTGCACTGCAGCTGGGAAACTAAGGATGGTAGCAATGGCTTTCCCCTGTATACAGTCAGGCTCAGAACCTGTGTTAGCCGTGACCCTACCTACACAGCACTAGTGATGGCAGTGTGAGAAAACCATGGGATGTGCACATGAGTAGACCTTGCAATCATGCAGACTAGGGGAACATGTGTAGGGCAGACTGAACATACACTGGCAAATGCACATGGCCCACACTGGTATACCCCTGCCAGGAGCAATGATTGCTGTAGTACACACAACAAGAGGTGTGATGAACTGTCATGATAGTGGTGTGCACACATGTCCACATGGTGTGTATGCATAGTGGTCAGCAGATGAACACCTAACACAATCTGTAGACACTGCATGTGAAAGTACAGGACATATGTGACATACCAGGCTCATTTACTGCTAAGATATGCAGTGATGTGGTCCTATGGCAGATCAAGGTTGTGTGTGTAAAATAAATAAATGTTTGTACACCCCCACAGAGTGACGCTATGCACTGATGGTTCTCAGTGTAACAGTATTGCAGTGGTCATACATGCTTTGTTTACATTGACAGCTGTATATCATGCATCAGACATTCCTCAATGACAACTGTCTACATATCCTCACAGGTATGTGTTGCTGAAAAATATAGGGGCTGTGAAAAGTAAAGGTGACATATCTGACATAGTACTACACATTCCACAATGGGTTGTGGCAAACAGACCATGACAGGGTGCACAACAGGTGCACAGCAATACTGTGTACATGGGTGCAGTGGTATCAAGGGTACTGACACACCACATGTATCACACACATGTATACTGTTGCTAGCATGGATTGACTCTAGCTGAACTACATGCTGTTCTGTACCACATGTTCTGATTGTGGGCAGATTGGTGATAGGGTGACTGTGTGTAGGATCAATGTGCAACCTCACCTGTATGTGTGTGTGTGTGTGTGTGTGTGTGTGTGTGTGTGTGTGTGTGTGTGTGTCTTGGGTGATTATTTACATTGCCTGTAGGGTCACTCTGGTGAAGGTGAGGGAGGTAGATGCATGTAGGATGTGTGTGTGCATGTGTGTGCTTGTGTGTGTGGCCATGTATGCACGTGTGATGGTGGGGTGTTCAGACGACTGTACCTTCCTTTCAGACTGTCCAGTACATGGATATGGACTGCCACATTACAGACCAGGGATAACTCACATGTGTGTATTCACAGGACAGCAAATAGTATGATATGGTCTGTAGCATGGAACAGACAAACAGAGGGGAGGCAGACTCCATGTACACATTTAATATTGCAGTCAGCACAGAGGTCACCTACAAACCACGTATGCAGCAACACAGATGTATTGGGGAAGTACTAGTCAACACCAGGGAGTGCATCCAAAGTGTGTATATTGTTCTCCCCCACAGGTAGTGAGGTGGGTCACGTTCCCTCCTGCAGCCAACCTGATGTAGGTGCCCATACAGACACAGAGGATGATGATGATACTAATGGTGAGGCACAAGTGGGATTGTCAGGGGCCAACACTGTGCATACATTTGACATCCCCCCTTTTAACCACCACACCCCCGCACACAGTTTTTGTGTCTATATGCACCCCATCACCAGTGGCCGTAGTGGAGGGACAGCTGGCATTTAGTGCAAGTACACAGGAAAGTGTGGTGACCATGCCTACTGTATCCAGTCACAGCAGGCATAGCCAGTTGTCCAGCAGACCACCACATAGGCAGATGTCCCAGGATGCTCATGGTAGGGCTACTGGACATCATGCCCCTGGCAGAGGTAACATAGGAGCTACCAACAGATGCATGTTTCAGGCTGTCATCACGGCACAGGCAGGTACAGAACATTATCACAGACAGGCCCTCAGGCTGCAGAGGGCTGCTGTCACAATGTCAAATGACAACGCCTGTGAACTTGCTGCTGCCATCCGTGGATTAACTGAGTTCATGGATAGATGGTCTGGTGACATGATGGCCCTCGTCGACTGTGGTCTGTCCATGCTTGAACGTGTGGTTGGAGTGGTGCGACATCCACGTGGACGTAGGCCAGCAACACCATCAGCTGGTAGTCAACGTGGACATGCAAGGACACCAAAGGGCTCCTGTAGTGGTAGTAGCACCACCAGCAGTGCGGGAGGTGTGCTGTCCACACTACACCACTGCAGGCCACATGCACATGGTCCTGGCCAGTCCCAGGAAGAGGCTGGTACCAGAGGACAAATGTAATCTGCAGGTGAGAGTAGTACATCGAGGGCTGTAGCTGGACATGTCCATGGAACACCTGGCAGGTGCAGTCCACGTGTCTGTGGCCAGAGGCATTGAACTGCACACCCTGCCAGTTATGGTCTGCAGGTGTCCATAAACACCTGTGTAGGGAAGTCACATGGCGGAACTGTGTGCATGCACACCCACACACTCTGCAACCGCACCTAGGGCAACCCCATACCTACACACACCATATCACCTTGGCCCACTCACCTGAGTTCAGCCCTCACCCACACACATGGTGTCAAATGTATGTGCCACCCTTGGCCTCTGGCAAACCAACACCACACCCTGTGCATATGATGATACCTGTGCCCCATCCCTGTCATCCATACCATCGATGCAAGGACAGGCTGATATGGTTTTGATGCACATGGTGACTGTACAACAGTGTAGCACAGTACTGCAGTGTAACATGTTGCAGGGGGTAGATTGTGAGGCACATCAGTCAGGTAGTATAGTGTCAGGCAATGATGCATTACATCTGTTAGGTACACTGCTTGGTTGCAGTCTCTACAATGTTATCCAGTTGTGTTGTAGGTGTCCATGTGTCAGCAGTAGGATGGTCTGCAGTCCTATTGGCCTCTGGCAAACAAAGACACACATAGACACACAAAACACACACCTACATTTGTGGAGGCTCTCAATAAAACTCTGAACAAGCAACAGAGCCCTACAAAGCACAAAGCAATCAACCTCCTCCCCCCAACACAACCCAAATGACACATAGTCCACAAACTCAGTGTGCCACTCAAGCACAGCCCATAAGGCATAACACCATACCCAACACTCAAGTCATAGGTGACTCTATAGTCAGGCACACTGATGTTCCACTCACCAGGATCTTCCACATATTGCATGCACTCAGGTCACTCCACAGCAAGTTCTAATATGACTCAGTAATTGTCCGTGTTGGTGTGAATGATCTGAGATGTACCTCCATGGACTACATGAAGAGAGACATGGAGTAGCTCTCAGATCTTGTAACCAAGGCAGGTATGATCCTAGCCCTGAGTAGCATCCTGCCATCACCCAGAATGAGACCATATTACAAGGATAAAATGAGTGGCATCAACAATTGGCTAAGCTTCTGGTGTCATTTAGAGGAGATCCAGTATCTGTCTGGCTGGGATGACATGACCGACAGACCACAATACTTTGCCAGATATGGCCTGCACTTCTTGGCCTTGGGATTCCAGATACTGGCTAAGGCTCTTGCCACACCTATAGTTCCTTTTTAGGCAAGGTTCAAAGGACAAATTCACCACCATAACAGGTACAAGCAAACAAAATCTGTGGGTAATGCTGCTCAGTGCAAGAAGTGTAAACCTCAAATTGCACTCACTTGAGGCACACCTTAAAATGGAGAACATGGACATATGTACAGTGACAGAAACATGGTTCAAGACACCAGAGAGTACAACTGCATTACCAGGCTATGATTCATACCACACCTTTTGGACAAATAAGCTGGACCGACACAGTTATGGTGGAGGTGTGTACATACTCATGAAGGATATCCACACCTCCAGTTTAGTTACTCAGCATAATGCATCCAAGATTATCCAAGTGCAACTAAGTTTGGGAAAGACTGCAATCCGAATTGTAGCTTGCTACAGATCCCCCAACATGGCCCAGGATTCCCACTCCTCATGTCTTGATACACTGGTAAATATTGGGGTGCAACCCAACACACTCATAATGGGCATTTTAACTCCCACATCATTAACTGGGAACACCACTTGTGTACTGACCCTTTTGCTCAACGTTTTCTGGAATTTATACATTCCAAACCCTTGGATCAACTTATCCATACCCCCACCAGGGGCAATAATATCCTACACCTGGTCATTACCAACATGGTTGACCAGTGTTCCACACCACAGGTCAATTCCTCATTGGTCAGATCCAATCACAAGGTGATCACCTTAGACATCCACATCCCAGGCCCACCACCCATTAGGGAAACCACTGTAAAAAAAGTCTCTCCAAAGCCAACTTCACGCTTCTTAAGACAGACATGGCAAACTGTACGACACCCATGCAGATGGACAATAGAGGTACGACTGCTGAATCCTACACAAATGCACTTTATAAGCACTTACACGAGTGCATGGATCATGCTATCCCTAACAGAACCAAGATCCTATCCTCCAAACAAATAAAGCCAATCTGGCGGTCCCCTGCCATAAACAAACTCTACAACAGAAGAAAGAGACTGTTGCAAAAAGGAGTAAAATCCCATGATTGGAGGTACTCCCTGGTCAGCCTCAGTAAGAAGCTGAGATCCCTCATAAAATCCTCCAAAGCTAGTTATGTAAATAAATTTGCCAATGATTCTAAATACAACCACAAAACATTCTATAGCTATCAAGAATCTCAATGGCAACAGTCAGATCTGCTCTGAGTTACAGCACAATGGCACTAAATATGCAGAACCAACTGATATTGCCAACATCCTGGCAGATAGGTTCAGTGCTAACTTTACCCCTTCTCACCTCCTAAAGGACCCATCTCTATACCAGATGAATGCAAAGTTCATGTAATCATGGCTGCACAGGTAAAAATCACACTCTCCAAAGCCAAGAACACAGCATGTATGGGACCTGACAACATCACAGGCTGCATTCTACACAAACTACAGAAAGAACCTGCACCCCACATACATATCATGTTCAATTATATCCTCACTTCAGGCTTTCTGCCCACTTAATCGTGCACAGTGACTGTTATTCCACTCCACAAAGGGGGAGCCAACATGGACCCTGGGAACTAATGCCCCATTATCGTCACAAGCCTGGTCTGCTAGGCCATGGAACGTATCATCAGGAAACTTCTAAACAAAGACATTGTTAATCTACCAACTCTGGACCCCAACCAGTTCGGGTTTGTACAAGGCAGAGCATGTCTCCTAAACCTGATAGATGGCTTAGAAACAGTCACCAAAGCCATAGACGAGGGTAAGGTGGTTCACACAGCCTATCTAGATCTTGGCAAGCCTTTCAACACCATCCCCCACTCTGGAATTATACATAAACTCACTAAACTAGGTATAAATCATTATGTCACAAGATGGGTTGCCAACTGGCTTACTAACATAACCCGCACTGTGAAAGTAGCAGACTCCAAATCTGACTTCACACCAGTAACAAGTGGAGTACCACAGGGTTTAGACCTGGGACCTCCCGTTTGGTATCTATTTCTCTGAAGTACAGGCCAACACAGAAGGCCTCTGGCTAATGGAGTTCACAGATGAATGGAAACTAGGAGCCATAGTCAAGTCCCCAAATGATGTGGACATCCATAGGAGGGCCTCGCTGAGACAGTTGCCTGGTGTCAGAGCCATGGCACAAAGCTCAATGCCAATAAATGCAGTGATATCCCCTTTGGTAAACACTCTGTACCAATGAACTACCACATAGGCAGCAATCTACTTAACACAGAATGTGTGAGAAGACACCTTGGGACCCAGGTGGACAGTAGTCTCTCCTTTGATAGTCACATCACCACAGTAGTCAGGAAGTCCTTCTACATGGCACACATCATCATGAAAGGGTTCTCATCCAGGAAATATGAGGTCATTGTTCCCCTCTACTCAACACTCCCATTATAGAATACAACAGGCCTTTTGGAATGTACCTCACAAGACATCTGCAGCAGCTGGAGAGGCCACAGAAGTACCTCACACAGAGGATTACTGGCCTCAAAAAGATGCCCTACACTGACCATCTCAAATAACTCCAGCTTTCCTCCATAACATATCACCTACTCCGAGGTGATCTCTGCCTATCATATAAAGATATGTCAAACCCACAGCTGCTGGACATGTTACACCTAAACAGATCCCTATGCCTCTGAGTTACATGCTCTGGGAACTTAAACCTTGTCAACACAATAAACAGGACATGCTGGAGGGATAGATTCCTGTCCCAGAGAGTTAACATACTGTGGAACAGGCTACCCATCTATGTCAAGCAAGGTTCTTCATTAGCACTCTTCATGAAAGATCATGATGAGTGGATATGAAATTGGAAATACACCCTGGCCTGGTGATCACTTCTGTGTCTCTGCTTCACAGTGGCACAGGAAAATAAAATTATTGGGTGGTGTAAGCCAGGGAACCTTGTTGGCTAGGCTTACATAGGCCCTTGGGCTGATAGGCTAGTACCTACCTATGAACCTATGTACACAGACAACAGTACTGTACACACAACCACAGACTGTCCAAGTCATGTCCTCACAAAAAGCCAATACTCTACCCAGCATGTCAAGCAGTATGTCATGTGACTGGCTTATTATTAGGTATGATGTCAGTGACTAATGGTGTACAGAACATATGCACCATATATATGTGGCTTACATCTGCATGACACATGTGTGCCCCTCTGCAGTGTAAAGGTCAGTCTATGTAACATTGTTATATGCTCCTGTAAGTCAGTCTATGGGAGTGGGAACACCATAATTAACCTATGGTGTTACAACATGGGAGGTATTTCAGCAGTAAGCTGACTTAAGGTATATGGCTGTACATTAACATACATTTCACCTTGCAAACATTGCTGCCCTACTGATTACTGCCATGCAGCCTGTTCTGTTTGTCAGTGCAATTGTGATAATTTCAGGTATGCTATGTTATGTAAGAGATACATCCAAGCATGTCCCCCTAGGTATTTTCCCCCTAGGGCTTGTGTACAGAGTGTAGTTGGAGGCTGCTAGCCTGTATATCTGCATTACTTACTGTTGATTGTTTGTTAAACTGTGGACCAGTCTGTCTTTCCTGTTGTACTACTTGAAGGCCTTGGTGTGGACACCAACATGTGTCATGCTTTCAGATTACTGTAATAAATTATGTCTCTGAAGGTTTCATTCATCTCTTTGTATGTATTTCAAATTGTAACAGCTATATGACATAGCATCAGAAAATTTATTTGTACACAAATAAATCTTTACAACGCATGCAGATCTGTGTGTTGTGTCACATCCTTTGATCCCTCTGTGGGTATATGTTTCAGCAACAATTGTCCTTTGTATGTGTGACTTATACACTGTCCATCTGATGAGGTTGCAACTGTAGGGATACTAGCTGTTCATTGTAGTGTGCACCCTCCAATAATGTATCATCCTAGACACACCTCTGTGTGTGTATGTGTAGTTGCATACATGTCTAAGACAGTAGGCAATATAGCGCAGGATGTGCAAGAAGGGTGTAGTAAAGGTCCATAGCTGTCCATTTCTTCTACAGCACCAGCTGTGCATATGCAATGAATTTGGAGGTACATTTGGACACTTAAGCCCCTGAGAGAGGGGTGAGGACAACAATAATATGTTGTGATGCCAATTAGACCAGATTACATGTGTCCAGTGGACATGTGTGTGAAATGGACAGTTATGTATGGGGTGTGTTTGTTTTTTCGGGGTACAGATTGCCCTTTATTATTTTTGTCAGGTGAGAGTGGGATGTTGGGGAAGGAGAGTAGGTATGCTTAGGGATGATAGCTTGGGTAGTATGACAGACAAGACAGCATACAGGGGCAGTATATGACACATGTTTGGGGAAAACACCTTGGATAGGGAAGGGTGTTATGAAGTCGCAATGCCATAAGCCCACAAATGGATACAGTGGGACTGATGTTCCCACCCATGGACAATCAACACTGCACCTTCACAGACCCAAAGGTAGCTGCACTGGGGGCTGTGTAGCAGGGGCAGGCTCACCCTCTAATTGTGCCACTCCACCCTCAAGCTGGTGTTGGTGGTCTTGAATCTCCTTATCAAGCTCTCTACACACCACAGCCCACACGGTACCATGGGTGACAATGTCCTGTCTGTCCCAGCTCCCAGGGGGGGGGCCGAGGCTCATCACATGCGACGGTTATACCCAAAGGTGGTGCAGGGCCAACAGAGGAGGAGGTCCCAGGCTGGGCCCCAGATGTGCTGGTGCCCAGTGCCATGTCCAGCTAAAGTGGGACAGGTGGTTCCGTTGAGACCGGCAATCCCATACAGCCTATGCTGTTGCAGTTGTTAGACAGATATGGCTTAGTAATATTCAACAGCATTCAGGAGTAATGACAACAACATGCATAGATATCACCATTTACCCAACACAACAGATATCAAACATTGGCAGTGAGAGCACAACACATGCATATATACTGCATGACATCTGTACAAATTGTAGATGACTTGTGACTGCAGCTATGAACAGTGGCCCAATATTTGGCATGTCACTGTGATAACCTCACACAGTGATTGTCATAGCACTGTTCCATGTGATGTATGTCCAACTGGGGGGGCAACATCAGTAACTCTCATTGTTGCACTGACTGCAATCCACACACTATGCTTTTGCAGTTCTCAGATATGTGTTCTGTGAGTAACACAAGAAACAAATGGTTCCACACACTGACCAGTCCACAAATGACCCTACAGATGGGGGTTTCCTCACAAATATAGCACTGTGTTGACAGTTATTAAAACATGCAGACTAGCCCTTACCACACACAACCTGTTAAACTGGTAGTAATCTGAATGAAACATAGATACACTTACATGCTGTAGTCATACCTGGAACATCACCCACCTGTCTTCATTCTTTTTTCCACAATATATGTTGCTTGAGGAATATCCAGATTTCATCTGTGACATTGTTAACCCAACACCAGAGCTAGGTTCCACTCACAGTGACTGTCATGGGCAAACACCAACATGATGTTCCTAGATATTGTACTGTGTTTCCATGCAATTGGCTATGGGAATGTTACCACAGCCGTTCCACATTCAATCAGCTTGAGGAGGACTGCAATTGATGCAGAGGCCATCACCTGATCATGACCACTGCTTACAAAACACAAGCTGCTTCTGAGCAGGTGTACATCTCCACATCCACCAGAGAGTGTGTGGGAGGGACAGACAGAGACAAAGTATATCAGAGAAAGGCTGGGAGACTAAAACCTAAGCTTTTGCTGTCACACACCTACCAGTACAGGGGCTCAACCCCCTGACTGACTATCCATTACTATAACATGTGTATGCAGTTACTCCATGTGCCACATAGTTGACATGCTTGTATGCTGTCAAAACATATATATCTGCTACTGAGCCACATCTGCAACAGTGATATAGTAGGAATACATTAGGTGTAGCACACATGGATGTCCACATGAACAGGTGTCATTGTCAACACAGCCACACTCTCTAAAGGACTCAGACACATTGGTACACTTTGGCAGGATCACAAATACACTTCTTAACTACTTATTTTGCCACAATACAGTAATTCACAGGTATTACATGCACCCAGGGGTTATCCTGGGGTTCTATGGGCTACAGCCATGTGAACGTGTCTGACATCAGTCAGCATGCTGCAATATGCCAATGGGAATTATACTGGTTGTGACTGTGGTTGGGAACATCATATTCTGCATGCAAACACAAGGTGTCTGTACTGACATGCATGTGTGCACTGCCTCATAGGTGTGTATTTGTTGACTGTGCACGATGGCTGTACAAGGCTGGGTGAGGGGTATTCCTTGCCATCAGGACACCTGACATTGGTCTGCGGTGTGGTTCAAGGGTGTAGTGTCTGCAATGTCCCACACAGATAGGTATTGTATTAACCATCTTGTCATCTTGGTTACTATTGTGTGTGGCCATTGCTTTGCAATGCTTGCCATGTCTGTATTTGGTAGTCCATGACATGGACATTGCCTGGGATGTGCACATGTTTCACATTAATGTACAGTGAAATGTTTAAGTGTACCTGGTTTGCCTGGCACATGTTATGTACACAGACTGTTGTTATCAGAAGTGTCAATCGTGGCCTGTTGTGGCAGGACCTGCAGATAGACATCAGGTTGACCCTGCACCTGCATAGATTGTATGATACAGGTATTCCCTGGTGTCAGTGGCATCTGTCCATACAGGGCATGTGTGTAAGGCATTGTATGTCCTTAGTGGATCACATTTGATGCCACCACATATGTTGCAGGCATATAGGGGGGAACATGGTGAAGGTGCATTGTCTGAAATTATGTGCGTATTATACTGGTGGACAGGGTGCCATGCCCTCTGCAGCCCACTGCAGTCACACCATGCTTACTATCTGTCAACAATATGCAGGGTACTAGGAGCATTATTTTTCTAGGCAAGTGTGTTTCTGTATGAGATGTGGGTTCAGACTGTATACCGGCTAATATTAGGGTTCCTTACTTAGTTCACCAGGCCTTTTATCAGATGTAGGGTTATGGCTTCCTAACCCAGTCTCTTGGCTCATTGATATCTGTAATTCTCATGAGCTGGACATTGTGACATATAATATGGCCACCAGACAGGAAAACTACAAAACCCACTCCTCAACAAGTCCAGTTGTTAGACACTCACAGCCACCTCCACACCCACTATGACTGAGAAACACACACACACACTTGCCATGTCTCGGAATAGAAGTCATACCTACCTAGTTTATCACACTACAACATTAGCCAGTTATAGCATGTGCCACGCAGATTACTGGGCTATATCTTAGTGAAAGGTGTATTTCACAGTTGATGACATCAACAGACTTGTCAAAGGCAGGTGATGGAGCTTTCATTGCCTGTGAATGATTGCAAAAACATTGCTCATTATGCAGAGAAAGGAACACACACACACACATCCACACTTGTCATGTCTGGCAATAGATCACCTACCTAACTAGTTCATCACACTACTGCATTACGCAGTTATAGCATGCGCTAAAGAGATTACTGGGATACAAGGCTCCCAGATGAGTATTTCTAGGTGGGTGACATTAGAAGGATTGCCAAAGTCAGGCAAATGATTTGTAGTGATTGTGACTAGCCAAACATGCATTGCTATCTGCACAAGCATCCACAACTCCCATGTGTGAGACTAGAACCCCTACCAGAGTTCTATATCACACTACAGAATTACACTATTCACCACAGAGTTTGCTAGAGTACTCTTTCCCCAAAGGTGTACTTCACAGTGATTGACATCAGCAGATTTGCCAAGGTAGGGCATTTTAATTGTATTGAGTGTGACTACCCTGAATTGCCCTAATTAGTCTGTATGCATTAACCACTGTTCTGGCAAGATCAGAATAACCTGCCTTTGTGGGTCATGAACCCAGGACCCTATACATTATAGTCACAGTAACTAACCAGTAAGCCATCACAGCAGTACATGAGACTGAGTTTTCCCCACAGTAATCCCACCATAGGCTAATCAAACTGAACATGGGAAAGGAATATATATACAGTTGCCCATTAAAGACCTCTCCAAAGTCAACTTCATGCTACTCAAGGCAGAATTGACAATATTTGTGACACCCATGGAAACAGGAGCTAACATTTCTACTGATTAATCCTGCACTAAGGCACTTTGAGCACATCCACTTGTGCATGATTACTGACATCCCATATGGAACCACAATCCTCACCTCCCAAATAAGCAAGCCAGTCTGGTGGTTTCCTGCCATTAACAGAGTATACAACAGAAGGTAGACACTGTTTAAGAAAAAGAATAATCCAAGGATGCAAACAAGTCCCTTACCAACCCCAGTAAGACATTAAGATCCAACATGTAATCCTCCAAAGCTGGTTATGTAACTAAAATCACCACAGATTCCACAGACAACCACACAGCATTCCATAATTATGTCCAGAATCTAACTGCCAATGATGAGAAGTGCTCTCATCTACGACAGAATGGCATTACATTGACTGCTCCCACTGATTGTGCAAATATCCTGGCAGATTGATTTAGTGCCACAGTCATACACTTTCACCCCCGAAAGGGCCTATGTCAATACAAACAGAGTTCCAGTGGCCAGTAATCACAGCCACAAAGGCAGTAACAGCACTATCCACAACTAAGAAAACATCATCCATGGGGCCAGATGACATCCTGGGCTGTGTACTACATGAAGTACAAAATTAAATGGCAACTCACCTAACTGTCATGTATAATCATAACCTCGCATCAGGACTGGTGCCCACTGAGTGGCGCACAGCTGCAGTTATCCCACTCCACAAGGGTGGATACACATTGGATTCCTGGAGCTACCATCACATCAGTCTAACGAGCCTGATCTGCATGGACATGGAATGCATTATCAGGGAAGTTTGGAACACAGACATTGACAACCCTCAAACACTGGACCCCAAACAGATTGGCCTCATGGAGGGACAGTCTTGTCTCCTTAAACTGATTGACTGCTTTGACTCAGTCTGCATAGTTGTTGCAGCAGTTAAGGCAGTCCACAAAGCCTATGTAGACCTTGCAAGGTCTTCAACATCATCCCCCAGTCTGGAAATATAGCTTAACATAATAATCTGGCCATACTTCCCTATGGCAGTCTATGGTTTGCCACATGGCTTACTGACAAAACTCAAATTGTAGGTGTAACTGACTCCAAATCCATCCCCACACAAGTGACAGGTGGAGTACCTAAGGGTTCAGTCCTGGGACCACGGTTGATTGAAATGTACATGTTTGTAGTACAGGCCAACAGCAGGGGACTCAGGCTAACAAAGGTAGCAGATTACTGAAAAATGTCAGTCATTATGAGCCTGACTGTGCTGCATGATATGTTACTGATACCAGCCTGACATCATACAGGTAGGATGGAGTACTGTTAACATCTTGTGGCCTTGTCATGTAATGTCCTGGTTATGGGATCTGCAACAGTTGGTAGTGTATTGCAAGGAAAACATGTTTGGCTGTGAGGGCAGAATACCTATCTGTGCATAACGTCTGTTGTTTGTACATGTCAACCCCATTCATGGTGCGTGTGGACATATATGTTTCTGCTATGCTCCCACCTTATCTACAGATGTATGTCCGTATATACCTGTATAGATATAAATATCTGCTTACATATATGTATATATATATATATATATATATATATATATATATATATATATATATATATATATGTATATTTATACATATATCGATATGTTGTATCTGTTTAGACATTAATATATTTTCACACACACATACATCTACATGTTGGAATACATTCTTTGTACTGTTGAATGACTAGGCTGGATCATATGTTTGTTAATACAGTGGGGTTAGGTATATCTGAGATGGCTCAGAGATAAATCGCTATTGTGTGCGTGGTCCTGAGTTCGAGCCTAGTAGAGGTTGGTTATTTTGTTGCTAGCCAGAACAAGGGCTGATGGATACAGAGTGATTAAGGCACTTAAAAGCAGTTGTTAGCACTGCTATACTCTGGTTACTGTTTCTTATACTCAGTTAACTGCTGAATTGCTTAACCTGTGTATACATTGCTTAGCTCCGGGGAAACCCATGCAAACCTGCTTACAACTGCTTTAAAGTGCCTTACTCACTGTGTTTCCAACGGGCTATGTTCTGCTAAGCAACAAAATGAACAGCACTTGCAAGGCTCAAACTAAGGAGCCAACAGACCATAGACAAAATGATTTACCACTAAGCCATGACAGATACCATGAAAGTTGATGTTTTCTGAAACATGTCATCCAGTCCAGTCATGCAACAGTACAGAGAATATATGCCAACCTCTAGATGTATGTGTGTGTAAATATACTAATATCTACACAGATACAACATATCTAGATATGTAGCGATATATATATTCATTTCTAAAACTTTATACATATATATCAATATGTATGCACATATATACATGCATATGCCTAAATCAACACATATAGGTGTCTATACCTATATATCTACAAATACGCAGCACGTTACATATGTGTACGTAGATATATATCTATGTAGGAATATACGGACATAGTTATATATATGTTAGCAGATATATATATCAATATAGGTATATATGGTTATACATCTGTAGATACCAATTGCACTTTAACAAATACACATATGTCCACCTGCACCATTAATAGGGTTGAGAGGCCTCACACACTATACGTCTTGCACAAATAGCCATCCCCCCACAGCCAAACACGTACACCCTGCAATACACTACCAAGCACAGTCTGCCTCACATAGGACATGTAATATGTATTATAGGGCATGTTGTCAGGAATTGTATGTCCGTTGTGAGTCATATGTGAGGGCACCATAGGTAGTGCAGGTGTCCATTGGGGAACATGGTGGAGGTGCACTGTCTGCATGTACGTGCATACTGGACAGATGGGCAGGGTGACATGCCCTCTGTAGCCCACTGCTATCACTGCATAGTTACTATCAGTGGCCAATATGCAGTGTACTACCCACATATTGCCTGTTGCCTAGGCATGTGCATGCATATGACACCTGGGTTGAGTGTGTGCTCTGGGTAATAGTGGAGTTGCTAACTGTGATTGACTGACCTTAATGTCACATGTATGGGTATGGCTTTGCACCTCAGCCTCTCAGCTATTTTACATCTGCTATCCCTGTATGGTTGACATTGCGATATAGAGTAGGGCCACCATATAAGAAATAAGCAGAAACCCCTCTAAATTGCACACAGATGTCACACACTTACATCCACCACTACACAGGATACAAATTACACGCAAACACACACACACACACACACACACACACACACACACACACACACACACACACACACACACACACACACACACACACACACGCAGACACACACACAGCATGTCTGGTAGTTGAACCCCATGTCTGGTAGTTGAACCACTACCTAACGAGTTTATTACATTACAGCACTATACAGTTATAGTACATGCCACAGACATTACTTCATAGGTTCATACTAGGCTATCTGCCCTAGGGCATTTATAAGCCTAGCCAGAGTGTGTGTGGCTTTCACCACCCCTTAGGATGATAATACTATACCCATTAGTTTGCTGTGCCTCTGTCCAGCAGTGACACAGAGATGATTCCCGGGGTAAACCTACGATCTCCCATCCACTCATCAAGATTTCTCTTGAAAAGAGTCAGTGAGGGGCTCTGCCTCACATGGACTGGGATTCTGTTCCATAGTGTAGGGAGTCTCTGGGTGATGAATCTGTCCCTCCAGCACGTCCTATTTATATCCGTGTTGAGGTTTAAGTCTCTTGCTCTCGTGGCTCTGGTGGATTTGGATTTTTTGAGGTGGAGCATGTCCATTAATTCCGGGTTGGACATGGCCTTGTATGTCAGGCACAGATCACCTCTGAGCAGACGGTATGTGACTGAATAGAGCTGGAGTTTCTTCAGTCGGGCATCGTATGACATATGTTTGAGCCTTTATCCTTTTGGTGAGGAACTTTTGGGGTCTTTCCAACTGCTGCAGGTGTCGGGTAAGGTACATTCCGAATGGGGCGTTGTACTCAATCATTGGTCTGATAAGTGAAGAGTACAGGGTACAATGCCCTCTCCTTATCTGGATGTGAATCCCTTCATGATCAGGTGGGCAATGTAGAAGCTCTTCCTAACTACTTTGGCAATGTGAGTGTCAAAAGAGGTTACTGTCAACTTGGGTCCCCAGGTCCCTGATAACTTCTTCCGTGTTTAATGGATTACCACCTATGTGGTAATTAGGGGTTACCTTGTTTTTCCCAAAGGGTATGACTATACATTTTTTGGCATTTAGCTTAAGGCCATGGCTCTGGCACCAGTTATCCATTTCTATGAGACCTCTCTGGAGGATGTCTGTGTCTGATGGAGTGTCAATTATGGTGCCCAGTTTGCAGTCATCTGCAAATTTTGTCAGCCACAATCCCCTATGTTTGCCTGCACTTCAGAAAAATAAATGCTGAACAAGAGGGGCCCAGGACTGAGCCCTGTGGGACACCGCTCGTGACCGGCTTAGAGTCTGACATGGCACCAGCAACTTTAACCCTGTGTGTTCTGTCCTTGAGCCAGTTTGCAACCCATCTTGTGACATATGGGTTTACATCTAAGCTGGTGAGCTTTTCTATGATGCCCGAGTGGGGTATTGTGTCGAACGCTTTTGCTAGGTCAAAGTAGGCTATGTGAACTGCCTTACCCTCATCAATGGCCTTAGTGACTGTTTCGAAAAAGTCGACCAAGTTCAAGAGGCAGGATCTGCCCTTGACAAAGCCAAATTGGGTAGGATCCAGTGTCTGTAGGTCCCCAATGTCTTTATTTATGAGTTCCATTATGATCCTCTTCATAGCTTTGCAGACAAGGCTCGTCAAGCTTATGGGGCGGTAATTTCCAGGGTCCGTCGAAGCACCGCCTTTGTGGAGTGGGACCACAGTTGCCGTATGCCATTCTTTGGGTACGTATCCTGTAGTAAGGCTAAGATTAAACAGCAGCCTTATGTGTGGGTTTAGTTCCTCATTGAGTTCGTGTAGCACACAGCTAGGGACACCGTCTGGTCCCATTGATGCTGTGTTTTTTGCTTTAGAGAGAGCAGCTCTCACCTGGGCATCGGAGATGTTTGGGAGGCTAGACTCTGGTGGGATAGATATTTCTCCTTTTGGGAGGGAGGGAGGGGAGAAATTTGCACTGAACCTGTCTGCCAGTATGTTGGCAATGTCTGTGGGTTCAGTGATTTTTTTATCATTTTGGACTAATTCTGAGCATATTTGGGAGTTTCCACCCAGGTTTCTAACATAGCTAAAGAAGGCCTTATGATTGTCTTTTGTTGTCATTAGCGATTTTTCTCTCAAAGTTGGCCTTGCATGATTTTATGAGTGATCGTAGTTTTTTGCTAGTATTGATCAGAGATGCCTTCCCTTTTAGGGATTTTGCTCTGTCATGTAGTAGCTTTCTCCTCTTGTTGTAGAGTTTGTTTATGGCTGGGGTCCACCAGATCGGGCGCCTGCCTTTGGTGGAAAGGGTCTTGATTTTATTAGGGATTGCTTGATCCATACATTCCTGGAGGTGCTCGTAGAAGGCATTTGTAAGGGTTTCAGCAGCGTGGGTTGTGGTTTCCACTGGCTCAGGGGCCTTGAAGGATACCACTCCAGTCTTAAGAAGTGTGAAGTTTGCTTTTGAGAAGTTCTTCACTGTGGTCTTTTGCTGGGGGTGGGGCGGGATGTTGATCTCCAATGAGATTAATTTATGGTCTGATCTCACCAATGAGGGATATACTTCGGTGTGGAGCATTTTGTCCCCATGTTTGTGATGATCAGGTCTAGTATATTTTCTCCTCTTGTGGGAATGGTGACTAGTTGTTCCATAGCATTTGAGTTTATGAACTCCAGGAACCTTTGAGCTAGGGTGTTGGGGCTTGAGTAATGTTCCCAGTCTATGTTTGGGTAGTTGAAGTCACCCAATATGATGGTGTTTGGAGAGACATTCATACTCTCCAGTGTCTTCAGGAAGGCTGTGTGGGTTTCCTGAGTTTGAGAAGGTGGTCTGTAGCATGCTACAAACTGTAGGGCAGTTTTACCTATGGTTAATTGCATCTGGATGGTCTCCGATGCTTTGTGCGTTGCCACTAACCTGGAGGTGTGGGTATCCTTTATGAATATGGATACTCCCCCTGCTTTTGTGGTTCGGTCCGGATTTTGGGGCGGAGCATGATATGAGGTATAACCTGATAGTGCTGGGGTGCTCTCAGGAGCCTTGAACCAGGTTTCAGTCACAGCACAGACATCGATGTTCTCCATACTGAGGAGGGCTTCGAGGGCATGCATCTTGAGGTTTAGACTTCTGGAATTGAGCAGTATTACCCTTAGTTTTCTCCATTTTGTTTTCTAGGCGGTAGGTTTATCATTTGAGCCTTGCCTAAAAAGGCACTATGGGGTGGCAAGAGCCTTTGCCAATATCCGGAAGCCCAGGGTGACAGGTGCAAGCCGTCCCTTGCGAAGCAGTGTGGCTTGTCAAGCATGTCATCCCAGGCAGACAGACATTGGATCCCCTTAGAATGACACCAGTAATTAAGCCAATTATTAAAGCTGATCATTTTGTCTCTGTATTGTGGCATCATTCTTGGTGAGGGTAGGATACTGCTCAGGGTCAGGGTCATACCGGCCTAGGCTACATAATCTGAGAGCTCCTCTATGTCTCTTTTCATGTAGTCCAGGGAGATGCGTCTCAGGTCATTCACACCGGCATGGACAATGACTGAGTCATACTTGTACTTGCTGTGGAGTGACCTGAGAGCTTGTGTTATGTGGCGGATTCTAGCACCTGACAGGCAGCTTACTGTGATCTTTTCCTTGTTCAGTCTGGTGAGTGGGACGTCAGTGTGTCTGACTATGGAGTCACCTATAACAAGTGTGTCTGGCATTGTGTTTGGCCTTAAGGGCTGTGACTGTTTAGCACACTGACTTTGAGAACTATGTGTTGCATGTCTTATGTCTTGAGGTGGCAGTTGCTTGGGTGTCTGCTTTGGAGGCCTCTGTACTTTTGGTAGATTTTTGATCAGTGCCTCTGAGTATGTCTTTGTGTGTTTATGTGTTTGTTTTGCAGTTGTGATAGTTCTATGTGAAACTGGGTTTGTGGTGTGCGTGGTTTCCTTCTCCTCCTGTCTGGTCTTGCTAGTCCTGAGTTGAGAGAGCTCAGCCTCCAGTTTGGCTATATAGTTGCATCTCTCACATGTATTTGTGTTTTGTGGGAGAAGGAGTGGGTTGTCTGTGTACATGAGGCAATTGTAACATTGCCTCAAGATGATTCACCAGCTGAACAGGAGAGGGCGCTAGCAACTGACCCTTCGACATGCTAGAAAAAGTGAAAAAGTTTGCTGTGTAACTGAGTCAGAAGGGACCTATAGGGAAATGGGTACTCAAGGGGATTCTAGGCTAATGTAGTACTTTGTTTAGTATATAAGTACTTTACCTATATAAAAATGCTTTAGGAGCAAGTGCTGAGCTTTTGAGATAGAGAATAGACTGTTTAGATTGCAAGTAGAGAAGTTCTAAGGGAAAAATTGAGAGCAGACTTTACGGAGCCAGAAATAGTTTAACCTTGTTTAACCGGTGCTGCCCAATGGTACTCTATGGGCAACTCCGCGCTAAATCACGCAAAAGCGGGCTAAAGCGGGCTTTATAGAAGGGGGTTGAAAAGAGCTAGGAATTGACCCAAAATGGCCAATAGACTACAAGTTTCTGGCTGGAACCACTGCTCTAGGGACAAATAGGCTGCTCAGTGCTCCCCACTCCCACTGGTGAACAAAGAAGCTTCCCTTTATCCAAATAAGGATACGGAATAGCACAGGAACCAAGCCAAAGCCCAGAGATCAGCAAACTCTGAAGACTGGACTATCTTTCCCAAAAGTGTATTTCACAATTAATGACATCAACAGGATTCCCAAAGAAGGGAATTTCAAGTGTACTGCAAGTGAGTAGCCTAAAATGCATTTCTCCCTACACAGACTGTGGCAAACACAAAACATCTACAATTGACATTTGTGGGTATATAACCTCTAACCAATGTTTATATCATACTACAGCATGGAGCTGTTATAGGACGCACCACAGGAATTATTACAGCTATACTTCCCCAAAGGTGTATTTCACAATGAATTACATCAGCAGGATTACCAAAGAAGGCCATTTCAAGTGTACTGCAAGTGACGAGCCTAAAATGCATTGCTCCCTACACAAACTGTGAGACACACACAAAACATCCGAAACTGCCATGGGTGGTGATGGAACCCTACCACAGCTCTAAATCACACTACAGCAGTACACATTTACAGGGCACTCTACAGAGATTACTGAGCTACAACCTTCCCAGAGGTGTATTTCTAGGTGAGTGACATCAGCAGCCTTGCCAAGGTTGAGCATATGATTTGTACAGAGTGTGAGTACTCTAAAAAGCATTGCTCTTTAATCAGTCAGAGGCAAACACACTGGATAGGTCTTGGATTAGAACACCTAACTAAATACTTTATCACACTACAGCAGTACATAGTTACAAACCACTCTATGGGGATTACTGGGTTACACTATTCCAGAGGTGTATTTCTATTTGGGTGACATCAGCAGCCTTGACAAAGTGCAGGATATGAATAGTGAGGATTGTGGCTTCTCTAAAAAGCATTGTTCCCTACTCAGTCAAAAACAGATAGACACACACACTTGCTAGGTATAGGATTAGAATACCTTACTAACTACTTTAGCACATGACATCAGTACACAGCTCCAAGACATGCTATGGAGATTACTGGGTTGCAGCATTCCCAGAGGTGTATTTTTATTTGTGTGACATCAGCAGCCTTGGTAAAGAGCAGGATATGAATTGTGAGGATTGTGACTACTCTATACCCTACTCAGTCAGAAACAGATGGACACACACTTGCCAGGTCTGAGATTAGAACACCTAACTAACTACTTTATCACACTACAGCAGTATGCAGGTTCAAGGCTCGAAACAGAGATTATTGGATTACAGCATTCCCAGAGGTGTATTTCTATTTGGGTGACATCAGCAACCTTGGCAAAGTGCAGGATATGAATTGTGAGGATTGTGACTACTCTAAAAAGCATTGTCCCCTACTCAGTCAGTAACAGATGGATACACACAGACAAACACTTGCCGGTTTTGAATTCAAACATCTAACTAGCTACTTTATTACACTACAGCAGTACGCAGTTACAAGACACACTATGGAGATTACTGGGTTACAGGATTCCCAGAGGTGCATTTCTATTTGGGTGACATCAGCAGCATTGGCAAAGTGTAGGATATGAATTGTGAGGATTGTGACTACTCTAAAAAGCATTGTTCCCTAATCAGTTAGAAACAGACAAACACACACTTGCCAGGTCTGGGATTAGAACACCTAGCTAACTACTTTATCACACTACAGTATGACACAGTTACAGGATGCACTACTGAGATTACTGGGTTACAATGTTCCCAGAGGTGTATTTCAAGTTGGATGGCTTCAGCAGCCTTGCCTATGTCGAGTATATGATTTGTAAGGAGTGTGAATACTCTAAAAAGCTTTTTTCTCTACTCAGTCAAAAACAGATGGACAAAGATATACACAACAGGTCTGGGATTAGAACACCTAATCAGTTACTTTATCACACTACAGCAGTACACAGTTACAAGACATGCTGCAGAGGTTACTGGATTACAGCTATCCCAAAGATGTATTTCACATTGGATGACCTAAGCAGGCATGTCATAGAAGGACTATGGGGAGTGCAGTGTGTGCATGGGCCATAACCCATTCATCTAGGGGTTGCCACACCACATGGAGGCACACGTGGGATATTCTACAAAAGGGCCTTACAAAAACAGATGCCTGGTGCCAGAGCCATGGGCTCAAGCTTAATGCCAAGAAATATATAGTTATCCCCTTTGGAAAAAAACATGTACCCATGAATTACCACATAGGTGGCAGGACACTAAACATCGAAAGTGTGATGAGAGACTTTGGGACACAGGTGGACAGTGGTCTCACATTCCATAACCACATCACCACAACATTCAGGAAATCCTTCTATGTGGCACACCTCATCACTAAGGGCTTTTCATCCAGAAAAGAGGAGGTCATTGTCCCACTGTACTCATCCCTCATTAGACCCATTATAGGGTATAATGCCCTGTTTGGTATGTACCTCACAAGACATCTGCAATAGCTGGAAAGGCCACAGAAATACCTCACTAAAAGAATCACAGGCCTAAAGCAGATATTATATGCTGACCGTCTAAAAAAACTCCAGCTATACTCTGTGGCATATCATCTACTCAGATGTGATCTCTGCTTAACATGCAAGGCCATGTCAAACCCTGAGCTGTTGGACATGCTCCACCTAAAAAAATCCCACTCCCTCAGAGCTACACACTCCAGGGATCTAAACCTTGTCATCACAATGAACAAAACATGCTGGAGGGATTGGTTCCTGACCCAGAGACTCCCCATACTCTGGAAAAGACTGCCCATACATGTCAAGCAGAGCGCCTCCTTGGCCCTCTTCAAAAGGAACCTTGATGATTGGATGGGAGATGGGAAATTCACCCCAGGGATCATGTCAGTCGCCCTGCTAGGCAGGGGTCTAGAGAAGTAAATACTGTGGGAAGAAATATTCAGGGAATTGTTATGGCTAGGCTTGCATAGGCCCTAGGGCTGATAGCCTAATACCAACCTATGAACCTATGAACCTATATGTCACAGGTACGTGTATACAGCTACTAGATGACTACTGCCTTGTACAGTCATGTTGCACTGCTGGCACATGTACCACATACTCTGTAATGCTGACATATACTGGTGGCTAGTATCTGCAGTGGGTGACATCTACACCTCATGTTTTTTGAGCCTTTTGACTGTGTGTTGGGTGGGACAGGCCTGGATGGATCCTTGTCACAGTGAACTCTTCCACACATCTGTGTACATCTACCTTTGCCTTATGTTAGTGTGTTGTCCTGACATATATGTCTGTATTCATATCCACTGTGTGTGCAAGGCATTATTGGTGCATACTGACAAGTGAATGCACTAACAACTGCAACTGCCAGATACGTCTGATCCACTGGTGTTTGCAGTCATGGCCTTCTTGTGTGTGAGCATGGCCAGTATGGCCTTCTGTATTGCATGTGTGGATCACATCTAGGTAGTTTCTACTCCAGTGCAGACCTTTGTGTTCCATACTTATGGGTATTAAACTATTTCAGTAGGATATCTGTTGCTCATTTGGCAATATGGGGTCAAACTGTCCAAGAGAGAGTGTATGCCATAAGTGAATGTGTCTGTGCTGCTTCTGCTACATAGTACTGGTGTTAGTGGAGATATTCAGACATGCATACTGTTATACACTGTGATGTGTTATGTCTTCAGTTCCTGTCAGGTGGACAATTTTGCTCATAGTGATATACTGGGGAACACAGGTTGAATGCAGCTATGTCCAGTATTCTGGTCGGAAACCTACATAATCATGGAGGGTTATGGCATTCTGGGGTATGAGCTGCAGACACCTGCTGCTGGATCTGTGGACCCAGTTCAGCAATTTGGTACCATACTGGCAGAGGATACTTTACTTGTACATCCATTGACATGACAATATGGCATTATCTTGCTGTGGCAATACCTCACAGCTGTATACATTCACACAGGTTGCCCAGAGGCAGGGCTCATAAGTTAAAGAACTGTACCGATTGTGGTGTATGCGCAGGTTTGTAGCCAACCATTATTATCTTTGCAGCCAGGGATAGTATGTGACCAAGGATTTGTTTGTAGCTCCTTGCATATTCCATGCTGCCCATGCCCCCACCCCACCCCTTGATTATTCTATCCTCACCATACATTATGCATACATTTGCTGATATTTGCCCTATACATATCACCACATCACAGCTGTGTTTTGGTGTTGGTCCACAGTTCAAGCAGTGGGACATGGTGGACATGTGACTGTGGTTTGTCCACATGGCCTTGCATATGGCTTGTGTGCAGTGTGTTATGTTTGTATTTGGGTGTCCATTACATACCATATATTGGCAGTACAAGTGGGACACAGGGCTTGGCAGAGGCCTACAGGCTATTTGGTGGTGATGCAGGGAAGCTGAAGCAAGCAAGGGCATTCTGTCAGTCCTACAGTTCAAGACTGCCATACAGTATATTCTCCTGGGGTGACAGTGTAGGTGTGCTAGATGTTCATGCCAATACTTTCTAGTGTTATTGATCAGGTGGTGTGTATGGTGTCAGGGTGCTACTTACAGCTAGGTACACAGCAGTATGGGACACTTACACTGAATGCTGCATTCTTTTCATATTGCCATACACTTGTGGGGGACATATTGTACTCCTCCCAATAGCAGGGATACAACCAGAGAGGTTCCTGTAGTTGGTGTTTGGGTTATCTGGGTGCATGTGTGCTATGGACACTACTTGCATCTGACTCACAGATATACATGGGGCATTCCAGTTATGCTGGCTTGTGCCGGAACAGCTGACATTTCCCAATACATAAGTCCTATCACCTTTGTGATCTGCAAGTGCTCAGGCAGACAACATCAGCATTCCCTACTACAAGGCCAAATACTGAGATGCATACCTGTATGTACAGTTGCAAGGATGTGTCCATTTCACACTTACACACTATACACTGTATGCTTGGGGTACCGTTCACTGTGTACTGATTGTATATCTGAACCTAACAGTCATGCTATGTCCATCTTTATGATGATGACACATATTACCACCATACATTTACAATTGCTTACTGCTAGCATGTACTGCTATACTGGGGGTGATTGTCTTTCGCACTGTGGTTTTGAGGACTTGGCCCTGTCATTGTCACTTGTCGGTAATGGCCATCAGGTCACAACTCAACATGCATACATACTGACCACTCTCACACAAAACGTCACACACACCAAACTAACACATGCATACCTGCATATGTTATGCTACGATCGAACCTGCTACCTCTGCCAGCTCACATCATCTGTGCTCCACTGGTATTATACATACACATACATGTTACTACATGTCTACATCAAAAGGGGGGAGGTCACCTCACTGTTACTACATTTCTACATCAGATTGGGGGGGCCATACCTTACTGTTACTACATTTCTACATAGGATTGCAGGGGGCCATGTCTGACTGTTACTACATTTGCCCTAGGGCAGATAGCCTAGTATCAACCTATGAACCTATTTGTATATAGGACTGGGGGTGGTACCATACCTGACTGTTACTACATTTCTGCATAGGATTGGGGGGCACACCTAACTGTTTTGAGAGTTGGCCACAGGATTGGGGGGGCACACCTGACACTTGTACACATTTGCTATGACTGCACTAGTATGTTAGGTACTCCATTTCATTGTGTATCCTAACCTATCATGCTGACTATAGGCATATGAGTGTACTACAGCTCTTTGGTGTGGTTGACCTACATATATGTTTCTGACCTCCTACACTTCTGAACTAACATCCCACTGCCTGTACTGTTGTAGTGTGTCTGTGTAGGGGAGGGGTGGGATGTTCTCCATAGCCATCAATCAGAGACCTTAGCACTGCCTTTGTTTGTGTTTGTGTACTGCTGTCCTGCTGGCTGACACTGTTGTTGGGTATGTGAAGCTCCCTGACTGGCATGTGTGTGTCAAATGGACAGCCATGTGTCCCGGCACATTTCTTGCAGTGGGTTTTGTCACCTTGTCTAGCTACAATGGTGACACCAGTATTTGTTACAGATGTCATGCTGCCAGTAAGTGGTGTCTACAGTCTGCTGGTATCCCATTCAGACACCCAATCCCCTTGCATTATCACATCCATACCATAGATACAAGTAAATACACATACTACTACATTCAGCAATTGGTAGGAAGAGTGACTTACCTTGTGCCAGTACTGAGGATGGTGCTGGAGGGCTGACTATGTTGAATGCACATACTACACTCCCTATACATGGTAAAGCACAGGTAGTGTCATGTTTGGCATCCCCTTTACTGTATGTGCGAGTCAGAGTGAGGTGTAATTTCCTGGGTCCCTACTGTGTCAGTGTATGTGCTATGCATTGCCTCTTTGCCAAGTCCAAGGCATATTGGGCATGCCTCTTTCTGCATACCAGGATAGGCTCAGGTTAATCCTCCTCTGAGTCACTCTGTGCCTGTGCAGGCCTTGACAATGGTGGGAGGCTGTGTGGCCCTGGCCCGTGCTGTTCCTGCTGCAGCTGTTTCCACAGGATCATATTGTGTAGCATGGCACATACCATGACTATTTGGGTACATGTAGCTGGTGAGTACTGCAAGACTCCACAGGACGTGTCCAGGCACCAGAACCATGACTTGAGCATCCCAAACACATGCTCTATTATGATTCTTGTCTGTGCATGTGCCTCATTATGGAGTTGTTGCTCAGGTGTGTGTGCACTTCTGATGGGTGTCATCAGCCATGGCTCCAGTGTGTAACCAGCATCCCCCACTGGCTGAATGACAGGGATGTCCCCACTGGCAAATTTCTGGTACAGCTGCATCAGATGCTAGAAGTGGGAGTCATGATAGCTTCCAGGGCAGCCAGCACACACATTCATTATAATACCCTGGGCATCACACACAACCTGGCAGATGATGAAGGTGAAGCCCTTGTGGTTGCAATAGGTCCTATCCTGCTCACCGGGTGGTGCTTTGATGCATATGTACATGCAATCTATAGCACTCACTACCTCAGCGTATTCTGCTATTTGGTGGAAGTGACGCATATTGCTGGGTAACACCTCAATGCTGGTGGGGAAGAATATGTGCTCACTGACATGTGGTGAAATGGCATCCAGGAACTGATGGAATACCCTGGATGCTGATGCTTGTGAGATCCCCATGATATCTCCAGTTGGCCTTTAGAAGGTACCCGTGGCTAGTATTCTTAGCCCTAGACATATCTTAGTATCCACTGGAATGGGTTCCCCTCTGTTGATTCTGTGTGTGAGGTGTGGCACATATCAACAATTTTCTGTAGGAGGTTTCTGTGCACTCTATAGCGTTCCACTATCTCCAGCTAATGTAGCCCCTGGTAGGTGACCCTGGGTCTGAACACTCTCCTCCATCTCTGCCTTGTGGGTTGGTTGACAGCATTCTCATCCTCACCACACTTAGCCTGTTACACATGTTGATTTATAAGAGCAAAAGCAGTCCCTAGCATTTTTTTTCTCTTGCTTTTGTTTTGTAAAATTTCCCCATCTGTATACACCAATGGTGCAGAGGTTTTGGGAAACACAAGGAGGAAAGGAGTTTGCATAGTTTATAGTGGTGTGCTGGGTTGGGCTGGGCTACTGCCTGTGTAATTGGCTGTTTCTGATACATTTCACCTGTCAGCTAAGCTAGTTCTCCTTGATTACATTCCTACTGCTGTTTTCCCTTCCCATTGCCTCGCTGTTTAAGCCTGTGTGCGTGCCGCGCAAATGGTGTGCTCAAATGTGCACAGAGCTGGTATTTCCTGGTTTTAATTCCTTTTTCTTCATGTAAAACCCAGAGCACTGCACGCACACCCACTTACACTTTGTAAAGAGTGCTAGGCAGTTTGGACACACCTCTATCTTAGCTGTGCTTAGCTACGAGGAGTCATGAGCCACAGGGCTCCAATCCACTTACAGTATGCCTGACACATCCAACCATGATGTCGCCTATATCCTAGTCTTGCACCCAGCTATTTATACTCTTACACTCTTGGGATCTGCCTCACATCCTGGGGAAATCTGGGATTCACTATCCTTCTCCTCACATTTGTGCACTACTGCCCTATGCTTAAACAGCTTAGATGAGCAGAAAAAATAAATACAGATTTTTTTTTTAACATTTTGCAATGCCAATTAACTTAATATCTGGCCATTGGCATGCTTCCTTAATGATATGCAGCCTATATTTGGAGCTGTCATAGCACTGTTTTGTAGTTTGCAGAAATGTACTCAGTTAGTAACTGAGTACATTTCTGCAGATTACACTAGTCCTGCACTGACTGTTTCCAGCTTCCTGGATCACAGATTTACCTCATTTGCATGTTTTTCACCTGCAGATGGGGTAATTTGCATACAGGGGCTAGAAAGGTGCAGGAGTAGTGTAGGAGCACTCGTGCACGTCAAACGCGCATGTGCCTGGATCAGTCGGCAGCCATATTGGCGAATGTCAGTCCTACACTTCTCCTGCATGCAGTTGCATGCTTGATGAATCTGGGGGTATGTCTTTGGAAGGAGCATCCATCATTCCTGGGGTGTTTAAAACCCAAGCTGACATGGAAAGTCTGAGGTGTACTGAAGTGTGGAAAGAGAGAGATGATAAAATGGCTAACAATGATCCATGGTCCATGGGAATGGAGAGACGAGTAGATGAGAGGTATGAACAGTTGGAGAAATTATTAAAAAAGGAGGATTCCTTATATTATGATATAAAACTGTTGCAGAAATATGTCGTGATTAATATCACTCCAAGAGGGTTAAGAGTGGACCGGCTGCCAGCATTTGACTTCATGGAGGAAGAACTGGACTTATTAGAGGAGTGGAAAGCAGTATCTTTGCTGTGTACTACAAACTGGCTAAAAATCCTGATTAAAAGAACTATCAATGCACAGGAGAAAGCACGGAATGCTATTCTACAACTACAAGAAGTTTTGTTAGCAGAGACCTCTGAAAATATTTTTTCCAGCAAACTGCGTGAAATTAAGCTTAGAGTGGCTAAGGTGGAGTCAGAAGTGGTTGAAAGGAAGAAAAAGAAGTTAAACCGAGATGTCAATGACTAGAACAGTGGTATAATTTTCTCCTGGCAGCGGAAAGCTAGAAAGGGGCATATTAATCAGGCTAGTAGAATGAGCAGATCACGTTCAGGTCCATCTTAGGTTCATAGCTTCATAGGTTCATACTAGGCTATCTGCCCTGGGGCATTTATCTTGATTTGATACGGAAATCCCTTTCTAGTTTTAAGTTTACTTTTCCCTTCCTCACAGTCAGTGTGACACGAAGAGTCATCCAGGATAACTGCTCATCCTGACATGAAAGAAAGAGGTAGATTGTCAAGAGCCTCCTCTATGTTATTCTGTCCCTGAATTCATTCCTAAATTATATTTCTGTGAACCTCTTCCCATCCTCGATTTATGGGCTCAAGGTTTTTTCATTTATTTGAGGTTTGAGTATGTCATTAATTATATGTTGGACATAGCTTTATCTGAGCATTGAGGTTCGGTCCGAGTAGGCGGTATGCAACTGGATAGAGCTGAGTTTTTATAGCAGGCATATGGCAGCTGTTGTTTGAGTTTGATCCGAACTTTTGGGGGCTTTCTGTTGGCATCTTTCCCTAATCAGGTACGGTGTGGGTGGAGGGAGTAGGGTTTCTGTATTCCTTGGTGATGATGATGATGAAAATGAGGGGATATTCTTGTGGCCTATGATGATGGATGATGATCATGATGATGAATGCTCTCTTGATGGTCTTGTGAATCCTTTCATGATTGTGGGCTATGAAAGAAAGTTAGAATTACTTTTAGAAGGTGGTTTGGGTCCCCTTAATTATGTGTACTTAATCAATGGGTTACCTTACACTATGTAATCTGTTTTTCCATATTGTTTTTGCCAAAGTAAATTGTGGTACTTTTTTTTTTTTTAGTTTTAGACCATGGCTCTGGCACCATTTTTTATCATCTCTCTGGAGACCTTTTTTCTTTGGTTTGTATGGTTCTCACAGTTATGGTGCCCAGTTTGATTTGTTTCAGCTGGTCCCTTGGAGTGAGCCATGAGTCACATGTGCCTGTACCTCAGAAATCCCACATACTCCTCAGTCCTGTAGTGTACAGACCCCGAGTGGATGCCACTTGTGACCGGGTTTTGAGTCTGACATGGATCCAGCAACTCCAGCCAGTTTACGCCCCATCTTTATGGTGACTGGAGGGCCAACATTTAGCCGGATAGCTTTGTGACATATCTTTGTGGGGTAGGTTTATATTGACCGAGATGGTAGGTACAGAAAGGCTATGTCAAATACCTTCCTTCATCTATGGCCTTGGTGACTGTTTCAAGAAGTCAACCAGGTTCAAAACCTTGGGATCTGACCTTGGAAAGTCAGCAGAGGTGTGCTGAGTGTGGTCTGGGTGGTCAATACTCAGTGTCTTTGTGTATGGGATGATCTCTCCATAGCCTTGCAGACTAGGCTGGCTAAGGCTTATGAGGCTAGGCACTAGTCAGGGCAGAGGTGCCAGGGTGATGCCTTTGTGGGAGGGTTGCACTAGTTGCTGCACTGGATTCTTTTGACCACATATCCTGTAGAGCTTGTATTGTACACATATCTGAATTTGAGGAGCTTTACTACTTTGGAGGTTCATGTAGGGGCAACCCGGATACACATAACACTCCAGGAACAGTAGTTTTTTTTTTGGGGAGGGCTTCCTTTTCACCTTTTGTGAGCAGAGGTGAGCTGAGGTTTGGCTGGAGGCACTCTGCTGGGCTTTTGGGAGGGGTGGGAGGGGGGGACTGAACTGTTTGCCCCTGATAGGGGCGATGTCTGTGGTGCTGATGTCTGTGGTTCAGCTTGGCTTTTAGAATTTACAATCAACTCAGAACAAGTCTGAGAATTGCAACCCACTGATAAAACAATAACTGATTGTTTGTGATTGTGTCTGTGTCAAATTTTCTCTCGAAGCTGGCCTTGGGAGGATTTTATTTTATGGATTTGCGTTTTTTTAGTAGTGATCAGGAGATGCCTTCCTTCCCTGCTTTTTTGTTTATCATTGTAGTAGTAACTGTTCCTTGTGTTGTCCAGTTTATTTATGCTGGGGTCCTCCACCAGACATGCTTGCTTGGATTGATGATTGGGTTTTTTTTTTTGGGATAGCATGATCCATGCATTCCTGGAGATGTCCGTAGATATGTCCCTCTCATCAGGTGAATTGGTGTCCAACAGCCAGAAGAGCATCTCATTCGAGGATGTCAGCAAAGCGGCTGGTAGGTCTCTTCAAACCGAGGACATGGAGAGCTTTAAAAAACAGAATTGGGGGAAAGGAAGGGGAAGAACATTCCAGGGAAAGGGGAAAAGAAACTGTTCTTTTGGACAAATCAAGATATGTGCTGTTTCCAATATAGACAGTTCGGTCCCTGTGTTCACTTTCCCTGACTCTGTGTTTGCTGAAGCACAACATAAAAAAAGAACTGTTGTTAGTGCAATTTCTAATAAGACTGTGGAATGCACTTTTCCAGTACTTTGTGCACTAAATATGGTTGATGATAACAATGTGGTGGATTTGTTATTGTCAGACAACCAAATGAGGAATGTTAATGATAATAGTGTTGCAATAAAAGCATTAAATATTGTGAATCTATCAGATTTGATGTTAACAGATGAAGCAGTGAATGTCCTCCTAAAAGGTATTAAGTTTGTCCTAACCTTTTTTCCTACGCTCGCTGATGTGTTGGGTGAAGTTAAGAAATGTTGCAGGAAACTGCATTTGAGGGCATTTTTTGCAAATAAGGGGCAAAGCATTGGTCAAGTGAACAAACTGAAGAAAATGTGGAGGAATCACTACTTAACATAATTTATGATAATCCGTTTATGGACTGGGACAATGTTGTGGATATGGAAAGTGATATGATGACCCGTTTATGGACTGGGAAAATGTTGTGGATATGGAAAGTGATATGATGACCCGTTTATGGACTGGGACAATGTTGTGGATATGGAAAGTGATATGATGACCCATTTATGGACTGGGAAAATGTTGTGGATATGCAAAGTGATATGATGACCCGTTTATGGACTGGGACAATGTTGTGGATATGGAAAGTGATATGATGACCCGTTTATGGACTGGGACAATGTTGTGGATATGGAAAGTGATATGATGACCCGTTTATGGACTGGGACAATGTTGTGGATATGGAAAGTGATATGATGACCCGTTTATGGACTGGGACAATGTTGTGGATATGGAAAGTGATATGATGGCTGGTTTATGGACTGGGACAATGTTGTGGATATGGAAAGTGATATGATGACACGTTTATGGACTGGGACAATGTTGTGGATATGAAAAGTGATATGATCACCCGTTTATGGACTGGTAAAATGTTGTGGATATGGAAAGTGATATGATGACCCGTTTATGGACTGGAACAATGTTGTGGATATGGAAAGTGATATGATGACCCATTTATGGACTGGGACAATGTTGTGGATATGGAAAGTGATATGATGACCCGTTTTTGGACTGGGACAATGTTGTGGATATGGAAAGTGATATGATGACCCGTTTATGGACTGGGAAAATGTTGTGGATATGGAAAGTGATATGATGACACGTTTATGGACTGGGACAATGTTGTGGATATGAAAAGTGATATGATCACCCGTTTATGGACTGGTAAAATGTTGTGGATATGGAAAGTGATATGATGACCCGTTTATGGACTGGAACATTGTTGTGGATATGGAAAGTGATATGATAACCCGTTTATGGCCTGGGACAATGTTGTGGATATGGAAAGTGATATGATGACCCGTTTTTGGACTGGGACAATGTTGTGGATATGGAAAGTGATATGATGACCCGTTTATGGACTGGGACAATGTTGTGGATATGGAAAGTGATATGGTGGCCGGTTTATGGACTGGGACAATGTTGTGGATATGGAAAGTGATATGATGACCCGTTTATGGACTAGGAAAATGTTGTGGATATGGAAAGTGATATGATGACCTGTTTATGGACTGGGACAATGTTGTGGATATGAAAAGTGATATGATGACCCGTTTATGGACTGGTAAAATGTTGTGGATATGGAAAGTGATATGATGACCCGTTTATGGACTGGGACAATGTTGTGGATATGGAAAGGGATTCTGACAATGATGAAAATGTATTTTTTTCCACTGGGTATGGTAAATTGAGTGTATCAAGGGTTCCCTTTGTTAGTTCTTTTGTACCCCTAAAGTTTCTATTGCAGTTAATGTGTTTGAGAATGCATTATATAAACAAATTGAAGTTGCCTATAGCCATTTTGTTAAGAATTCAAAAGTTTGGAATTTAAATAAGGAACAGTGGTTCGCCTTAAAGCAGCTACATGGCCTAACTGCAAAATTTGTATTTACACAAGCAGACAAAGGGGGGAACTGGGTCATAATGGCAAGAAACGACTATGACTGTATGGTATTTAACTTGTCTGACAGCACAGTTTATAGAAAATTGCATTCTAATCCAGCAAAGGAATTTAATGAGGGCTTATTGGAACTACTGGAAAGGGGAGAGAAGGTGGGATTTCTTGATCGAAAAGATGTTAAAAAACTATATGTCAAGAATCCTAAGGATGCCAGATATTTTGCAATCCCCAAGTTGCATAAATCATTAACTAAACTGCCTGGAAGACCAATAGTCTCAGGGGTGGGGGCATTCTTACAGAACTTAGGCATCTTTTTTGATTCTCATTTGAAAGCATTTCTTCTTAGAATCCAGTCATATGTTAAGAATACTGCTCATGTCTTAGAATGTATTGGTAAAATCCAATGGAGATCTGACTGTTATTTTGCTTGTGTAGATGTAAAATCTCTATACACAAATATCAAAATGGAGAAGGGCGTGGAGGCAATTGTAAAAACATTGGGTGAAGGCCCCAAAACTGCTTATTTATGTCAACTTTTGGAGCATGCTTTGACATATAACTATTTTGTTTTTGAAGAAGAATATTATTTACAGTTAGTGGGGACAGCAATGGGAGCGGCGTTTGCCCCCTCTTATGCTATTTTGTTCATGGCCTTTTTTGAGAATATGTTTATTTATCCAACAAGTTTTGTCAAGAACAGGGTATTTATGTTTAAATGCTTCATTAATGGTTTGATTTTTGTGTGTAGGGGTGAACAATGTGAAATTGAAAATTTCATGAGAATATTATGTCAGAACTCCTTTGGTTTAGAATTTACATATAGAGTTAATGACAGAATTATGCAATTTCTGGATGTGGAATTCTACGTAGATCTTAATGGGAAGTTACAATATAGGCCCTTTCCTAAAGCAACTGCTGCAGATAATTTCTTGGAAGGCAGCAGTGCACATCCTTTACATTTGATTAAATCCCTACCCTATGGGGAATTCAAGAGAACCATGACAAATAATTCTGATAAAAATGTCTTAGAAAATGAATTTATTATGGTGAAAAATAGATTATGTAAGAGAGGTTACACAGATGTGTACATTCAGGGAGGTTTGAACAAAGTCAGAGGGGTGGTGAACAAAAGCTATAATCTGAGAAGTCCCAGGGTTCTTCAGAAAATTCATAAAGAAAAAGAAACATAAAATGTAGAGTCTATATTTTTTGTAACTAAATTCTCTCCCTTTTCTGACACATTAAGAGAGTTATTGAATAAACTATGGCCAGTGCTTTATAGTGATGAAATGGTGGGTAGTCTGTTCCCAAAAAAGTAACCTTTTCATATGGCCGATTTAGCAACTTAAGGGAATTATTGAATCAAAAGGCACAGAACACAGTGGGGAAGAGGCTGGGGGCATTCCCCTGTGGAGTGTGCAAAGTATGCAAAAAAATAAAACATGTGGATGGTTGGGTAATTAAGGGAAAGAAGTTCTGGATAAAAAATGAGTTTAAATGTGACTCCTGTGGGGTTGTCTACATTATTGGGTGTGGGTGCACACCCAAGGTGTGGTACATAGGACAAACAAAGAGAAAAGTGAAGTTAAAAATATTAGAACATTTGGGAAGGTTAGGAAGAGGAGAATGGAGACTCCAGTGGCCCCGCACCTTTACACTGTCGATGGGGGGGGGGGTGCTGACAGCATCTTCTTCAGTGTTCTGGCCCAACCGTTTGGATGTCAAAATATGGGGCTGATGAATTTAGACGTAGACTGTTAAGGTTAGCAACCAAAATGATTGTGAATTTGGGAACTTTGTTCCCACATGGGTTAAATTTGGAAATAAATTGGGATGTTTAAGGGAATTATTGGATTCATAATTAGTAATAAGTAGAAATATGAACATAAATAAATAATATGAAGAGCAGTAATGGGAAAAGTGCAATAGTGTGTTGATTACATGCAAATTGTTTGAATGTAAATTTGAATGAATTTAGAATTAATATATGTATTGAATAGTGGTATTTAATGGAATTAAAGTACATTTATTATAAATTAATGATTATTTATGTTAAGAATAGATGATTTTACTGTTCAATGCATTATGTAAGACATAATAGTGAAATGTTTTCATATGTGTTTTAGGAAAGTTATTTAGTGTTTTCTTCTTTCTTTCTGATACTTGTATGGGGGGGTACACCTTTAAGTTTGGGTCGAATTTTGTAGTAATTGAATTTTGTAACATTTGAAATTGTACTAAATGAATTTTTTAGCAACTGGTGTAAAGTAATTGAAATGTATTAACACAATTAATTGAGGGGATATAAAAAGGCTGCTTAAATTTCATTGTTTCATTCCTTAGAAGGCCTGTGTAGCCGAGGTACCAGAAGAAGTAAAAAATAAAGAAAAAACAGCTAACACTGTGCTTCCTGACTTCAGTTTTTTTGGGGGGAGAATTCCTTGTTCCCTTTGGGAACTGTTGGTGTTTTTGATTAGAACAGGAAAAGCAAATTCATTTATAGCCTGGGATTTGTTCTTGATGTCAGTTAAGGCATTAATTTTGGTCTTCTGAGTTTTTTTTTGTATTTATTCATGTTTTATTTTGAACCTTCATCAATTCTCAAATATTTATACACTCCCTCCTGTGAAAGTTCCTTTATATCATATTCCATCCCAGACTGATATTTTCTTAGAACTGCAGTTTTCCTGCATTAAATGTTACTTTTGTACATTTATCAAGACCAAATTACATTCTTAAATCATCCGAGAAAGCTTTGACCACTTGCAGTTGTGCTATCAGCTCCTCATCTTATGAACTATATAGTTTTAAACCATCCACAAAAAAAAGATCAGAAATTTGTACACGTTGTTTTCTGGGAGCAAAATTGTAAATGTGAACTAATCAATTAAGAAGACAGTTTAATGATTTAAGGGCAAGACAAAAACCAGTAGCGACAAAGAGTCACTCCAGAATATCCCCCTTTGAATTTTTATCACTGGGATAATAATTTGTCCTTTATCATCATGTTTAAGTTTACAATAATTAAATTTAAAATCAAGTGCAAAGGTAATTTTATTTTGCTGCATATATGCTCTCATTATGTAATGTGTGCTTTCCAATGGTAAATATGCATTTTTTATTTTAATTATTTCATTGAAGTGTAATAAAGCTGTTTGTATTTTCTGTATGCTGATCAGCTGTCCAATTACTTCCTGAGTCTGTGTCACCTTACAAAAAAGCACCTAAACAAGCATGTCCAAGGGTCAGCTTCCAGTAGTTTCTCCTGTCCACCTGGTGAATCTGGGCATACTGGGGCAATGCGGCAACTGCCTCATGTATACAGACAATCCTCTCCTCCTACCACCCAACACTACAACCTGCGAGAGAGATGCACTTACATAGCCAAACTGGAAGCAAAGCTCTCTCCGGTCAAGACTGTGCTAGACAGTCAAGAGGAGAAGGCTAACACCTGCATTACACCTCTAGCAACTCATAGCCCTTCAAAACCCACATCATCAACTCCCACACATAGCAACACTAAACCCACATATGCGGAGACCCTTAACATTAACCTGCCCAAGCAACAAGGACCTCCGAAGCCGAAACGTAAACACCAGTCACAACCAAAGTAACACATAGCTCACAACACCAGTGTGCCACCCAACAGCAGCCCCTAAGGCAAGACAATGTACCCAACCCTTTAGTCATAGGTGACTCTATAGTCAAGCACACATGTCCCACTCACCAGGCTGAACAAGGAGAAAATTACAGTCAGCTGCCTGTCTGGTGCCAGGATCCACCACATAACGCATGCACTGAAGTCACTCCACAACAAGTACAAATACTACTTTGTCATTGTCCATGCTGGAGTAAATGACTTGAGACGTACCTCCCTGGACTACATGAAAAGAGACATGGAAGAGCTCTTGGATCATGTGACCCAGGCAGGTATGACCCTAGCCCTGAGTAGCATCCTGCCTTCACCCAGAATGATACCACAGTATAAGGACAAAATGATTGACTTCAACAATTGGTTAAGCTTCTGGTGTCATTCAAAGGGGATCCAGTATTTGTCTGCCTGGGAAGACATGATCGACAAACCACGATGCTTTGCCAGAGATGATCTGCACCTGTCAACCCTGGGATTCAGGTTGCTGGCTAAAGCTCTTGCCACCCCTATAGTGCTTTTTTAGGCAAGGTTCAAAGGATAAAACCACCACCATAACAGATACAAGCATGCAAAATCTGAAGGTAATGCTACTCAGTGCTAGAAGTCTAAACCTCAAAATGCACTCTCTCGAGGCACTCCTAAAAATGGAGAACATCGATATCTGTGCAGTGACTGAGACCTGGTTCAAGGCTCCAGAGAGCACCCCTGCAATACCAGTCTACAATTCTTACCACATGTTTCGGCCACAAAACCAAGACCGAAACACTAAAGGTGGAGGAGTGTCCATATTCACCAAGGATATTCACACCTCCAGGCCAGTTGCCCAACACAGTGCATCTGAAATTCTCCCGGTGCAACTAACACTAGGTAAGACTGCAATCCAAATTGTAGCTTGCTACAGATCCCACACCATACCCCAAGATTCTCATTACACCTTCCTAAACATACTGGAAAATATTAAGATACAACCAAACACCTTAATACTAGGTGATTTCAACTACCCCACCATTAATTGGGAAAACTACTCAGGTACCAACTCCTTTTCCCAACGGTTATTGTTATTCAAAAATTCCAATGCCCTGGATCAACTAATCCATTGTCCCACCAGGGGCTCCAATATCCTAGACCTGGTCATTACCAACATGGGAGATAGATGCTCCACACCAGTGGTCACCCCTCATTGGTCAGGTCTGACCATAAGCAAATCACCCTTGACATCCACATCCCACCCCACCCCCCTGTAAGGAAACCTCCCTAAAAAACTTCTCCAAAGCCAACTTCATGCTACTGAAGTCAGAGGTGACAAACTTCACAACACCCACGCAGACAGGATCTGGAAGTATGACTGCAGAATAATACACTAAGGCACTGTACGCGCACATCCACTCATGCATGAATCGTGCCATCCCAAATAGAACCAAGATGCTCTTCTCCAAAAAAAGGAAGCCAATCTGGTGGTCCCCTGCTATAAACAAACTATACAACAGAAGGAAGAAACTGTTGCAGAAAAGAGGAAAATCCCAGGATGCAAAAAACTCCCTCACCAGCCTCAGTGAGAAGCTGAGATCCCTCATAAAATCCTCAAAAGCTAGTTACGAAAATAAAATTGTCAAAGATTCCAAAGACAACCACAAGGCATTCTATAGTTATGTCAAGAATCTAAATGGCAATGCTCAGATCTGCCCTGAGCTACAACAGAATGGCATTAAATATACTGATCCCAAGGATATTGTCAATATCCTGGCAGATCGATTTAGTGCCAACTTCACTCCCCTCTCACCCCCTAAACGGCCCATCTCAATGCCAAAAGATTGCCAAATTCTGATAATCACAGCCACACAGGTAGAAACAGCACTCTCCAAAGCTAAGAATACAGCATACATGGGATCAGATGACATCCCAGGCTGTGTACTACATGAACTACAAAATGAACTGGCACCCCACCTAAGTGTCATGTTTAATCATAGCCTCACCTCAGGCTTCGTGCCCACTGAGTGACGCACAGCTACAGTTATCCTGCTCCACAAGGGAGGATCCACCTTGGATCCCAGGAACTACCGTCCCATCAGTCTGACAAGCCTGATCTGCAAGGGCATGGAACGCATTATCATGGAACTTTTAAACAAAGATATTGGCAACCTCCAGACACTGAACCCCACCCAGTTTGGGTTTGTGAAGGGCCGATCTTGTCTCCTGAATCTGACTGACTTCTTTGAATCGGTCTCCAGAGCTGTGGACGAGTCCACACAGCCTATCTGGATCTCGCCAAGAGTTGACACCATCTCCCATTCTGGAATCATAGATAAACTTACTAAGCTGGGCATAAATCCCTACGTCACTTGATGGGTTGCCAACTGGCTTACTGACAGAACCCAGACTGTAAAAGTAGCCGACTCCAAATCCAGCTCCAGACAAGTGACAAGTGGAGTACCTCAGGGTTCAGTCCTGGGACCACTCTTGTTTGGCATCTACTTCTCTGAAGTACAGGCCAACACTAAGGGACTCTGGCTAACAAAGTTTGCAGATGACTGCAAACTGGGAGCCATTATTGAATCCCCAAATGATGTGGATATTCTACAAAAGGGCCTTACAGAAACAAATGCCTGGTGCCAGAGCCATGGGCTCAAGCTTAATGCCAAGAAATGTATAGTCATCCCCTTTGGAAAAAAACATGTACCCATGAACCATCACATAGGTGGCAGGACACTAAACATCGAAAGTGTGATGAGAGACTTAGGGACACAAGTGGACAGTGGTCTCACTTTCGATAACCACATCACCACAACAGTCAGGAAATCCTTCTACGTGGCACACCTCATCACGAAGGGCTTTTCATCCAGAAAAAAGGAGGTCATTGTCCCACTGTACTCATCCCTCATTAGAGAAATTATAGAGTATAATGCCCCATTTGGTATATACCTCACAAGACATCTGCAACAGCTGGAAAGGCCACAAAAATACCTCACTAAAAGAATCACAGGCCTAAAGCAGATACCATATGCTGACCGTCTAAAAAAACTCCAGCTATACTCTGTGGCATATCGTCTACTGAGAGGCAATCTCTGCTTAACATACAAGGCCATGTCAAATAATGAGCTGTTGGACATGCTCCACTTAAAGAAATCCCAATCCCTCAGAGCCACACACTCCAGGGATCTAAACCTTATCATTGCAATGAACAAAACATGCTGGAGGGATAGGTTCCTGACCCAGAAACTCCCTATACTCTGGAATAGACTGCCCATACATGTCAAGCAGAGCACCTCATTGGCCCTCTTCAAAAGGAACCTTGATGATTGGATGGGAGATAGGAAATTCACCCCGGGGATCATGTCAGTCGCCCTGCTAGACAGGGGCCCAGAGAAGTAAATATTGTGGGAAAAAATTTCCAGGGAATTGTTATGGCTAGGCTTGCATAGGCCTTAGGGTCGATAGCCTAGTACCACCCTATGAACCTATGAACCTGACCCTGCATTCTGATGATGTAATAGTGGGTGGGGCATATTTCCTGTACTTTGCAGCAGACTTCAATGCAAAGTGACACAGAAAGCTGAACAGTCACTCAGACATAGGGTTGCCACCTTTCGTTGTGGCTAAAACCAGAGTACGGCCAAACCCCTTGCATCACCAGTGACCCTGCCCATCCCTACCCTCTTCCCCACCCACTCACCACCCATTTTGTGACATTGGTATGACATCACCTGGTGGGGTACACCCTCTTTTTCCATTACTGATGTCTGCTTTTGGCTGATTTACTATGCTTTTCTGTAAAAAATCATAGTAAATCAGCCAATTTACAAACTCTGATAGTCTGTTTCCTTTCCTGAAACAGACTATTGGAGTTTGTACAGTGTTTTCCAAGCTACCAGAGAATCAGTTTGATTTCCAGGTAGTCTGGAAAAAACAGAGAGGTGGCAACCCTATTCAGACAACAAATCTATGAAAAAGGATATTTGCACTTTAAACTATTGAATCTCACTAGTCAGAAACAGCTCCTACTGTCACAACTCCTACAGATAATATCCACTATACAAATCATGCCTTTCTTCTGTTGTTGCCTCATTTTAACAATCTCTTCCAACACACTTAAAATAAAGTACTCATGACTCCAGATTCAGAAGGAAATCTAAAGTCTACAAGTTAAAACAAGGTAGGTGCACCTTTTTGCCCAATGGCCACAACACCTAAACTCTACAACATTCCTTCTTCGTCTGTCTAACTTCCTGTCTCATTTCTTACTGAGATGTGAATTATAATGTACATAATGCAAATATTTGTAATTTCTGCTTGACTCCTAGTTAGATAAATGCTGAAATACTTAAACTCTATTATAACAAATTCAAACTTCTTGTATTGTTTTAATTTCTGGACTTAGCTTAGTAACATTCTGCATTTTATGATTCAACTCTGAGAATAAATCACTTGATTGTAGATATAGTTAGATAATTCTGAAAATGATTACAATACAAATAAATAGAACACAAATAATATTCAGATATCTCTTTAGCAGCACTAGGCAGAGGTCAGATATCATTACAGTTGTTTTTGCCATCATGTAAGCTTTAAGATGAAGCCTTCTAATGACTTCAGTGTATCATGATTTTGGAATTATTAATGGAAATAGGAACAAGCAATATTCGTTGTGTACATGTGTCAGCAGGATGTAATTGCAGACAATATTTGTTGCCTACATGTGTCAGCAGGATGTAACTGCAGACAATATTTGTTGCCTAAATGCATCAACAGGATGTAACTGCAGGAAATATTTGTTGCCTACATGTGTCTGCAGGATGTAACTGCAGACAATATTTGTTGCCTACATGTGTGCATGTGTCAGCAGGATGTAACTGCAGACAATATTTGTTGCCTACATGTATCAGCAAGATGTAACTGCAGACTATATTTGTTGCCTACATGTGTCAGCAGGATATAACTGCAGACAATATTTTTTGCCTACATGCATCAGCAGGATGTATCTGCAGACAATATTTATTGGCTACATGCGTTAGCAGGATGGAACTGCAAACAATATTTATTACCTACATCCGTCAGCAGGATGGAACTGCAGACAATATTTGTTACCTATATGCGTCAGCAGGATGTAACTGTACACAATATTTGTTGCCTACATGTGTCAGCAGGATGTAGGTGCAAACAAAATTTGTTGCCTACGTTCATCAGCAGGATGTAACTGCAGACAATATTTGTTGCCTACATGCTTTAGCAGGATGTAACTGCAGACAATATTTGTTGTCTACATAACACAAAATCCATGTCAGTGTAACCCATAAACCTGTGTCACATGTACATACCTGTCAGACCCAATCCCTCCTGCCTGTGAAGCACCCTGTCTCCAGCACATCCCTATGGACATCTGTATATGACCTACTCCTGTTATAAACATGCACAGATCTACTTCTAAGTATGCTGACATTCATCACCAAAGGGATATGCCACTGTCTGTGGCATATTTGTGGCCCCCATTATTAACCTAGGCTTGTCCAACTCTGTCTTCTTGCGTTTTTTAAAACCAAGCTTCCATGTGTCATAGTTAACTCAACATATCAATGCATAGCTATCCTACAGCTATGGTCTCCTCTCTTCATAGGATAAAGATATGTCCTCTTTATGGGGTAGAAGGCAGAGGTTAGCCAAATTCATGCCTGTTTAGAATGACGCCCTGCTGTATACACTCAACACACACGGGCAGTGCTTGTCAGGGAGAGGGAGTGCCAACCAGCCACTTAGGGACCACATGTGGGACACAGTGGTGTATGACATCAGAGCTGAGTGTGGGAGGAATTAAACAGCTCAGCAATGCCAGAAGCCTATGATTGACATGATGTGGTGGTTCTCAGAGACTGCATAGTGGCTGAAAGGTCTACAGCGTAAGTGGGCTACATCCCATGGCAGCCTCATGGATGATGAGTCATTCCTAACATCCCTGGATGAAGATGCTGTGGGCATGGTTATGCTATCTCATGAAGTGGAACAGGTCCTTGGAATATGTAATCCTTGCAAATTTTATGGAAAGACCAGACAGACTAGTAGCCATAACATGTATGCTATACAGCAGTTCTGCACATACTGACACTATGGAGCACACACTGACCATTGCATTTGTTCTCCTTAGGCTCATTAAGTATTCAGAGTAAAGGTACTACCACCACAGGTATGTGTATATTGTTTCCTGAATGATGTGCACCACAGCATATCTCATCTTGTTTAAGTGGGCATCATCATTCTGTCATCTCTTGTGTTGTGAATTGACAGGGTGGTCTATTTCTACTACACTGAAGGTGTAGAAACAGGGCCAGGACAATATGTTGTCGTCAGCACCTGCACATGATATGATGATGCTAAAAGACAAATTAAATCACAGTCACAGGATACACTGACCCTGTTTGTTTCCTTCCTGGGTGGTCTTATACCCATGGCAATTGGTAGTAGTGTGGTCCTACCTACACATACTCTACACCATGCCAAGTATGAGGGCCTGTCAATCTTGTAAAAGGGCTCTCCCCTGTAACCAAGACTACTGTCTCCACTCCCCTAGCAGACTGCCTCGAATATGTGCATGCCCACCACCCAGCAGCCTGACAGAGGTTCTTAGAGCTCACTCGTATCACAGTCTCCCACAGATATGCATTCAGCTCTTGACATCAATGAACGGATGTGCAGGTGTATAATCTGGGTACAACCTGGGTACAACCTGCAGTTACATATGCTAAACTGGAGATAGCTGGTGTTGTATGTGATCTCTGTAAGGATTTCACTAAGCAATACCAATGCCTCCAGAAGGCAGTGGAGTCCATAGATGCTTCTGTTATAAGCTTTATGAAGACTCTGGTAGTATAGAGAGCCATGTGCTCTTGTATCTATAGGTACCTGAGCAAATGATAATGGCGCTGATCTGCATCACCCTCCCTCCTGTGTAGGATGAATGAAAGTGCCTGATGCATAAGGCAATTAAGCCTTGCTCCTAGCATAGCCTTTAAATAACACTGCATGCATCATTTTGTTATGTGTGGCACCACAGTTCCATGTGTACTTGTTAGGGTCCATAGAGTTGGAGTATATGTTGCTGCTTTGACTGCATTACCTTATACTGTGCCTGACATTGTCTAGGGAGGTGGTACAACAGCAGTTTTGTGTCTTTCAGTATTACTGTTTTCACTTGTGAATATCACATTGGAGGATGCAAAAGGGTTTGCAATTGCAGCTGTAATGGTTCCTAATTTTGATTATTGGGCTGCGTATTTCCAAAATAATCACACTGTGTATCATGTCAAATGTTCAGAAGCTCTTGCAGGCTGTGTCAGAGACATAATGCAGTGCTCCACAGATGTATTAAGGCAACAGAAACAAGCTTTAACCAAGCTGTACACTTACTCCACTATAGAACAGGTATGTGCATGGGCAATCTTATATTGCTGTTTGGCCATACATTGCATATTCTATATGGGTGTCATTATCCAGGATTCCAGGGGAATAGCTGACATAACTTATTAAACAGTACAACTGTTTGGGGAGGATGTGAGGTGTGTATACATACTGACTGTGGCTGCACCTCTCATGTTCTTTGCTCAAAAGTTATGGGCAAAACCAAAAATAATTGGGGGAATTTGTAAATATTAATCTAATTAACTTAAAATGTTAATAGAACAACAGACTTTCCATCAAAATTGATTTCATGATCAATAGGAAGTATACAATTGTAATAAGTGGCATAACTGAATGACTTAGTCCTAAGTACTTTACCAGAAAATTGCAAACATATTATGAGGGACAGGGGAAAATTATGAGGTAAATTTAGGGATGATCTGAAACATTAGGGACATCTGAGAGGTACGTGACTGTATAAAGGCAGGTATACCAGTCCACTTGTACCTACATACTTGGTGACCCTGTGGAATATGCCTCTAGAGTAAGTGATAGTACAGATAACTTGTATGCCATAAGGAAGAGTCATGTGTACTATCAAGGTGCTGCACAGATACATTGTATGCCATAAGGAAGAGTCATGTGCACTATCAGGGTGCTGCACAGATACATTGTATGCCATAAAGAAGAGTCATGTACACTATCAGGGTGGGACACAGATACATTGGGTGCCATAAGGAAGAGTCATGGGCACTATGAGAGTGCCGCATATATGCATTGGTTATGAGACCTTGTGTACTGCACACTACCTGGCAGGTGACAGGAAGGTAGGCAGTTCTACTGATGTAAACTGTGCATAAACACTAGGTAAGGCCTTTATTGTCACATGTACCACACTGGGGAAACAGATGTGCTCATCCGCATAGGTCAGCAATGTACTGAGGAACACCCTGAGCATTCTGCAAGCCGATGCCTTTGGAACACACAGTGTGTCCCCTGCTTGTCTCTGGAAGGTCCCTGTATCAAGAATGGTAAGAATAAACACACCTTAGTACCTGATCATATGAGAAGGCTACATATTCTATCAGATGCAGATTGTAGTCCATAGATGATAACCAGTGCCTGTATAATGTGTCTGAGTACTTGGCTGCAGTACTGGAGGTGTTGGTCTATGAGCTGATGAGGTGCTACCACCTGGCTATACCATTTTGAATCATGTTACCTGTCACCAAATTACTCTCCTCAATGGCCATTATTGGCACTTATACTATCTAGTGTTCTTTTGCTAAAGCCACTGTTGCCCCCAGGATTTTTCCAGATGCAGCTCTGAATGTTTCAGCATGCTTTTTAGTCCTTATAATTACACACAACAGATTGTGCTACTGTGTCTAATAAGTATGAATTATGACCTATATTCATCACTACTTACATTTCAATATACGCTCGTTAGAATGTACTTCTTCACTTGCATGTCATTATATGATAGTTTGCCTACTACTCTTTCCATACATTTCCATGTTTTGATCTGTACAGCTGCTGAGTTGCTTTGGTTTTCATTCTTGCTAAAATTGAGCGATTGTTGTTGTTAATTTTCTTATTTTATGTACATGCTAAATCCTCATATCTGGACAAATGACTAAAGGATAACTAACAATATATGGACACAATTCAAACTGTACTGTAAATTGCATGCAAGCAGAGTTTTGAACTTCAAGCATTGGAACCAAATCAGATCTTTGTGAAAGTTGTGACTTCGGATTGCCCTCGGACATCCCAGGAAATGGGGATGCAGTGAAACTGGACCATCATGATAGCACTTAGAAATGGTGCAATACTAGGGTTTTTAACAATCTGATCAGGGCATTCTAGTAAAGAATGATATAATTTTCATCTTTTCTTTATTATTTGTACAAGTATTAACAAAACCATATTGCAAAACTTTGGCATTCATTTCATCTTACTGGCTATTGCTATAAAAAGGTGCAATTCAGGATTCAAACAATAAAATGTGTAACTGCATATTCCCTGGATATTTTTATAAAAAAAAATAAATAAAAAATTAAGGGGTGTCTTATTTTGTTCTACTTTCTTATATCACATATGCTTATTTACCTTGTAGCACATGTCTTGTATGACTAGTATCTTTAATTGAAGTTTAATGTCTTGAAACTGAATTTTTAATGTGCTGTTTGTTTTATGTGGAGCTTTTCTCCCCGGGCATCTACTGAAAATAGACATATATCCAGTTAGACTAGCCCGGTCAACAAATGTAAAATAAATAAATAACCAGCATGATAAGCATCTTGAATTTTAACACTATGATGTTTTCTCCACATGAATAAAAAAATCTATATGATCCTTTTAGGCTACCATGATTTTTAAAACCTTAGGTGGGCATTGTTGTCTAGCATTTGAACTCAACAGTCTCTTTTACTATTTAACTAAGACATACTCAGTATGGAAGAATTACTACTAACTTACTGATACAAAATTATATTTTACTTTGATGTTTTTCACTAAAAGGATACAAACATTAATCAGTAGCTAAAAGCCCCCATGCCATCTCCCAGAAGGTAATGTCAAACTTATAATTTTGGTTCTTTCTTGTTTCTTTGGGCTTTGATTTGATCAATAGGCTTGTAGAATCATTGTATACAAGGTGCTTTTAAATACATTTTTTATTTACTCTTGATTTGATGATGTCTTACAGAGGATGGAAGTACATGGAAAGTGGTGAAAATTAAAATGGTCTGGATGTCAGCTGTTTGATTTTAAATATGAAGAACTTCCATTACAAGACGACATATAAAAATACCTCCTCACCCACACAGGTGAAAGAAAGTCAGTGAGGCAGGTATGACCATACCTCTCAACCTCTTAGAGTAAAAAAATCTGGACAGAGTCTGACAAAATAGGGGGATGAAGGCCCACAACTAGGGACATATTGTAAATATTGTTATTATAAACTTAAAAAGTTGCTGAAATAACAGGATTTGTGTTAGCATACATTTTCTGAAGGATATGACGTCTGAAACACAAATGTATATCATTATGTTTGCTGACTTCAATCTTCAGATCATTCCAGTGATTTGCCAGAAAATCAGAAATGTTATAAGGAACAGATCAAAAATATGAAGCAAAAATCTGAACATTCTGAGAAAATCTGTACAGCTTGAGGTATGGGTATGACATATGACATTGGCACCATTCTCAAACACATAGAATAGCTGTGCATAACTACAATATAATTGTCACTGTAACGTATAGGATGCAAACTTAGTATTCCTAGTTTGTTTCTATTGGTAAGTACTCCTGTACAAGGATTGGTCAGTTTTTAGCTGACAGCCTTGTTAGGATTAGTTGGCATGATACCATGATACTAGGAAGTTCATGTTACATCATTCCCATATTTAAATCAAGTTACTCTTCTCCTCCAGTCACTTACACATCCATAATTACTGACCGACACTGAATGAAAAGAAATCTAGGCTCTCTAGTGGATGGAAAACTCCATGAATTGACACCCAATTGGCTGCTTCAAACATGAAGGATTGAAACTTAAAGCCTCAGTGCCCCACATCCATGGAGAAACTGACTTTATCTAAGAGAATTTGTTTTGTCAGTCTAGAAAAAAAAATGCTTATCTAAAAACTGCTCCAACTCCATAAACAATCATAATATTGGCATTCCCACACATCTTTACCCCAGATAATTTCCATTTGTATATTATGTGACACCAGGGAAATACTGCCAGCCCAGTTGTCTGGCATTTTGTAAATAATCATATGTCATTTGTGAATAGTGATATAATTCATATGCTTGTCTTAGAAATGTAAGAGAACTGTATGTTATATAGTGAGCTAAAAGAATGTAACCACAGTGTACCCTACTGGCAAAGAATAGAAATGGATGTAAGCTATATGCCTGTGCAAATGTATGTTTTAATGTTAGAAGCTGGAACATACAAAATTAATTTACAAAACTTTAAGATAATAAGTTGAAATTAAGTGCTTTACGATGTGCTATAAAAAAGTTAGTTTCAGTGCAGCAAGCAGACACAACGTCTAGAGTTCATAGGTTCATAGGAGGGTACACGGCTATTGGCCCTAGGGCCTATATAAGCCTAACCAAGGATGTACCCTGGCTTTTGCCACTCAAAACAATTATTTTCCTATGCCCCTGTCAAGCAGTGCCACAGAAGTGATCCCCGGGGTGAATTTCCTATCTCCCATCCAATCATCAAGATTTTTCTTGAAGAGTGCTAATGAGGAGCTCTGTTTGACATAGAGTATGGGAAGTCTCTGGGACAGGAATCTATCCCTCCAGCATGTTCTGTTTATTGTGGTGATAAGGTTTAGGTCCCTAGAGCATGTAGCTCAGAGGGATTGGGATTTCTTTAAGTGGAGCATGTCCAACAGCTCTGGGTTTGACATAGCTTTGTATGTTAGGCAGAGATCGCCTCTGAGTAGGCGATATGCGACGGAGTAAAGCTGGAGTTATTTGAGGCGGTCTGCGTAGGGCAGTAATCCTCTTTGTGAGGTATTTCTGAGACCTTTCCAGTTGTTGTAGATGTCTTGTGAGGTACATACCAAAAAGAGCATTGTACTCTATAATGGGTCTAATGAGTGATGAGTAGAGGGGAACAACGACCTCTTTTTTTCTGGATGAGAAACCTTTTGTGATGAGGTGAGCCACATAAAAGGATTTCCTGACCACTGTGGTGATGTGATTATCAAAGGAGAGACTACTGTCCACCTGTGTCCCAAGGTCTCTTATCACATTTTCGGTGTCAAGCAGACTACCAGCTTTGTGGTAGTTCATGGGTACAGAGTTTTTACCAAAGGGGATGACAATACACTTTTTGGCATTGAGCTTCAGGCCATGGCTTTGACACCTGGCATCTGTCTCAGTGAGGCCCTTTTGTAGTATGTCCACATCGTTAGGAGTTTCGATTATGGCTCCTAGTTTGCAGTCATCTGCAAACTTTGTTAGCCAAAGACCTTCTGTGTTAGCCTGTACTTCAGAGAATTAGATACCAAACAGGAGAGGACCCAGGACTGAACCCTGTGGTACTCCACTTGTCACTGGTCTGAAGTTGGATTTGGAGTCTGCTACTTTTACAGTGTGGGTTCTGTCCATGAGTCAGTTGGCAGCCCATCTTGTGACATAGGGATTTATACCTAGTTTAGTGAGCTTATCTATAATTCCAAAGTGGGGGATGGTGTCGAAAGCCTTGGCGAGATCTACATAAGCTGTGTGAACCACCTTACCCTCATCTATGGCTTTGGTGACTGCTTCAAAGAAGTCAATCAGGTTTAGGAGACATGATCTGCCTTTTACAAATCCAAACTGGGTAGGGTCCAGAGTTTGGAGATTTCCAATGTCTTTGTTTATGAGTTCCATGATGATACATTCATGGCCTTGCAGACCAGGCTCGTCAGGCTAATGGGGCGGTAGTTCCCGGAGTCCGTCGTGGCTCCCCCCCTTTGTGCAGTGGGATAACCGTCGCGGTGCAACATTCAGTGGGCACAAAGCCTGAGGTGAGGGTATGACTGAACATGGTACTTAGGTAGGGTGCCAGTTCATTCTGTAGTTCATGTAGAACGCAGCCTGGGATATTGTCAGGTGCCATGGATGCTGTGTTCTTGGCTTTGGAGAGTGTGATTTTTACCTATGCAGCCATGATTACAGGAACTTTGCATTTTTTGGTATAGAGATGGGCCCTCTAGGGGGTGAGAGGAGGGTAAAGTTAGCACTGAACCTATCTGCCAGGATGTTGGTAATATCAGTTGGTTTTGTATATTTAGTGCTATTGTGCTGTAACTCAGAGCAGATCTGAGTGTTGCCATTGAAATTCTTGACATAGCTATAGAATGCTTTGTGGTTGTCTTTAGAATCAGTGGCAATTTTGTTTTCATAACTAGCTTTGGAGGATTTTATGAGGGATCTTAGCTTCTTACTGAGGTTGACCTGGGCGTTCCTCCAGTCATGGGAATTTACTCTTTTTTTGCAACAGTTTCTTTCTTCTGTTGTTGAGTTTGTTTATGGCAGAGGACCACCAGATCAGCTTTCTTTTTTTGGAGGATAGCATCTTGGTTCTATTAGGGATAGCATGATCTATGCACTCGTGTAAGTGCTTATAAAGTACATTTGTGTAGGAGTCAGCAGTCGTAACTCTATTGTCCATCTGCATGGGTGTCATGATGTTTGCCGCTTCTGTCTTAAGTGTGAAGTTGGCTTTGGAGATGTTTTTTACGGTGGTTTCCCTAATTGGGGGTGGGGCGGGATGTGGATGTCTAGGGTGATTAGCTTGTGGTTGGATCTGACCAACGAGGAATTGACCTCTTGTGTGGAACACCAGTTGCCCATGTTGGTAATGACCAGGTCTAGGATATTACTGCCTCTGGTAGGGGTGTGAATAAATTTATTGAAGGCATTGGAATTTATGAATTCCAGTAAACATTGAGCAAAAGAGTTGGTACGAGTAGTTTTCTCAGTTAATGGTGGGGTAGTTGAAATCGCCCATTATTAGGGTGTTAGGTTGTACCCTAATACTTTCCAGTGTATCAAGAAATGAGGAGTGGGAATCCTGGGCCATGGTGGGGGTTCTGTAGCATGCTACAATTTGGATTGCGGTCTTGCCCAGAGTTAGTTGCACTTGGATAATCTCGAATGCATTATGCTGTCCAACTAGCCTGGAGGTGTGAATATCCTTAATGAATATGGACACGCCTCCACCTTTGTGCTTCGTTCTGGGTTAGGTGGCCGAAAGGTGTAGTATGAATTATAGCCTGGTAATGCAGGGGTGCTCTCTGGAGCTTTGAACCAGGTCTCTGTCACTTCACAGATGTCGATGTTCTCCATTTTAAGAAGTGCCTCGAGTGAGTGCATTTTGAGGTTTAGACTTCTAGCATTGAGTAGCATTACCCTCAGATTTTGCTTGCTTGTACCTGTTACAGTGGTGAATTTACCCTTTGAACCTTGCCTAAAAAAGGCACTATAGGGTTGGCAAGAGCCTTAGCCAGTATCCTGAATCCCAAGAGCAACAGGTGTAAGCCATCTCTGGCAAAGCATCGTGGTCTGTCGATCATGTCGTCCCAGGCAGACAAATACTGGACCCCCTTAGAATGACACCAGAAGCTTAGCCAATTGTTGAAGTCAATCATTTTGTCCTTGTACTGTGGCATCATTCTGGGTGATGACAGGATGCTACTCAGGGCCAGGGTCATACCTGCCTGGGCTACAAGATCAGAGATCCTCCATGCCTCTTTTCATGTAGTCCAGGGAGGTATGTCTCAGGTCATTCACACCAACATGGACAATGACAGTGTCAGTTAGGGGTCAACATGGACAATGACAGTGACAGTTAGGGGTATTCCTATTGTCTTGAAACAGAAATAATTACTATGTTTCAAATGTTGAGTGTTTTATTGCTCTGTTACTTCCTAGTAGCTGCACATTTGAGCGATAAGTATTTCTGACACACAGATGTTGGTTTCTGTTAGCCTGGGAACTGAAGGCAGGTGACAAAGAGTGATGTCATCCAGCTGACCCAGAAACAATGTTTGGATATTAATTTGGAAAGTCTCTCAGAGTCTGTTCATTTTTTATATTTGTCTTTGGACCTGGAAACATCCTCTCATCAGCACTTGCCTTGCTAATAGTAAGTAATCAGGGTACAGTAATCTCTCGTAGATAACAATAGGAATATAGTAAAGATTAGTTTAGATGTTTACTGTATTTATTTGAGATTGTCCTGTAATGTTGTTTTAAAATATTTCCTGTGATTGTGAGCTATGTAGTCACTGTGCTGAGTTGAGTATTGACTTGTTCTTTTATTATTTATTGTTAAATATATGTAAACCTTTTAATTGTGGCTTGTTTATTTAGAGATATTTTAGCTCTTATAGTACTTGCATATGTATTTGGTGACACTGTGTAGGCTACTACAATAGCCTTAAAAGTCTTGGTCACATTTACCATTTGGATAATACTAACATTACATATGGGGGCATAGCTAGCAAACATATTTCAGTCTTCCCCAGGACTGTCTGTGGGTTTGAATAAAAGTCAAATCTCAACGTATGTGTGCATCAACTACTTCTGGAGGGATATGAAGCACTGGCTGGACAGACAGGGTGATGGAGGTCTTAGCTTGGCCGCTGTCAGTGGGGAGTTGTATTGAGGATCTGGAGAAAGAAGGAGAAACCAGACCCAGACTGACTGTGATCTCTGTGTGGTCTTAAGGGAAATTGTGATTTACTGTGTGTGTACTTTTCATCTTCCCAATGTGCACGTCCATCATGCTAGTGGTGAGGATTGGGGCTCCTTGATTACTGCACCAGTGCAGGGGCATCACATATTAATTGTTTGGCAGTGGTGGGATAGCCACATCACATATTAATTGGTTGATAGTGGTGAGTTAGCCACATCACATATTAATTGGTTGATAGTGGTGAGTTAGCCACATCACATATTAATTGGCTTGCAGGGGTGTGAATATTGAATTACTCTAGCTTGTGTAAAGTGATCACTGAAGGTGTTTGTACTCTTAATCAGCCACACAGTGAACATTCAGAGTGCATATCACAATTTTTTTTGTTATCTTAGTTAGTCAGGGAGAGCAGGCAAGCAGAGGAGTATGGCAAGCTGACAAAGAGGCAGTTGGCTGAGATGTGCCAGGCTAAATGACTGGTGCATGCCAACCTGACTAAAGAAGACATGATTGCAGCTTTAGTCACAGCTGAATACCAGGAGTACAATCAGACTGGCCATGGAAATGTACAACTCTCAGAAAATGGACAGCTCATCCTTTCCACAGAGGACTTAAAAATCCATCTGGAGTTAGAGACTTGAGTTGGAGTCCAAGTGTTTTGAAATAGAAGCAGCAGAGAGACTGAGACACTTGGAAGCTGAGGGGAAGGAGATGCAGAGACAACATGAAAAGGAGATGCTGACTCCATGCCAGAGTCATACAGATAATGAGGTAGGGAGTAGCTGAACCCCAGAAGCAACAAAGGCCAGGAAATTTATTCCACAATTTACAGAGGGGGATAATTTTGATAGTTTCATTCATATGTTTGAGAGGGTATGTAAACAGTATAATGTTGACCAAGGGCTCTGGGTACGGTTCCTGAGCCTCTTACTGCATAGTAAAGCTGTAACTGTTCTTTCCGAACTGTCTGATTCTGACTGTTTAAATTATAATGTTGTAAAGAACTGTTTGTTAGAATTTTTTACATTAACACCTGAAGCTTATAGGAAAAATTTTGTGAGCATAGGCACAAGGCAGATGAAAGTGTGTGTGAATATGTTGCTGAACTAAGAACTTATTTTCATCGGTGAGTGAGTGGATATCAGGTCACTACTTTTGAAAGGCTGGCAGATCTTTTGGTGAGGGAACAAGCCCTTTGCACTTTGCCTAAGGACATGAGAATCTGGTTAGATGATAGACAATGCACTATTGTAGATGATTTGGGGAAGAAGGGAGACCTATGCCTAGCAAGCAGGGCATCACTGCACAGGAAAGGGACACCCAGTGCTGCTTATGGGTATAAGGGAACCATGGTGGGCTGTCCAGACTGCCCCAACAGAGTCTGCTAGTAGCAGGGGAAGCCAGTAGTCCAGGTACACATCCAGGACCTAGGGTTAAATGTTTTAAATGCAACCAGTGGGGCATGTAGCATATAAATGTCCATGGACGTAAGGTGGGGAACAAAAGGTGGGAGAGCCAGTAAGTGGGAATGACAAAATGTCAACAGTAGGTTGTCGTGAGATAACAAGGGTACCAAACTACCACAAGATGATATATCATATCTCAGTGAATGGGAGAGAGGCCATGGCTAAGACAGAAACAGCCTCTGACCTAATAATTGTGAAGACTGCAATGGGTACAGAGGTGCACTACCTGCTTGGGCAGTCTACTCCAGTCAGAGCTTTAGGAGGGATCCCATTCCAAATACCTTTTTCTAGAGTTTAGCTTGATTGGGAGGGTGGAAAATGAAGCCAGAAAGTAGGTGCATTTGAGGATATCCTTGCAGATGTCCTGATAGGGAATGATTTTGATAATGCAGTACCATGTGTGCATGCAGTTACATGCAGTTAGGCTTGGAGACAAGCATGTGGGTCTGGTAGCCTGGTGGGGGGGGGGGGGGCCCAGACAGACTGAATGCTTGCAACCATGACTGGTGAGGTGGTTACTTCAGAAAGGGAGCTACCCTGTAGCAGTGAGACTGCAGGCGAACCACAACTGCTTTTGGGTACTGATGTTCCCTTGGACAGAGTGACTGCAAGGGCAGAGATGAGTAGTAGTACCCAGCCTGACAGTGAGGCACCACTTTCAGAGGATGCCAGACTTTCTGTGGAAGGGGAGCTGGGAAGGGTTACAAAGAGAGAGTTGCAACAGGCTCAGCTTTCAGACCCTACATTATAAGGCCTGAGGGAGGTAGCTAGTGAGGTACCTGATTCTCAAGGGAAGGGAGAATCTGTATACTGGGACAAAGGGTTACTGTATAGAGAGTGGACCCATGAGGGAGGACTAGAGGGTGATGGAATCCAGAAGATGGTAGTGCCCAGAACCTACCATCTGGCACTTCTCGCCCTAGCCCATGATATTCCCTTTGCAGGTCATATGGGCATAAAACATACAAAGAGACATATTATACAGAACTTTTATTGTCCTGGGATTTCCAGAGATTTAACAGGGTACTGTAGGACTTGTAAGCAGTGCAAAAGGTAGGCAAGGTAGGAGACAAGGTGAAAGCTCATTTGATGGCTTTGCTTGTGATTGAAGAGCCATTTCAGAGGGTGGCTATAGATATTGTGGGGCCTCTGAGTACCCCACATTATACAGGGAAAATGTATATCCTACTGGTAGTAGATTATGCTACCAGATACCCTGAGGCAGTGGTTTTGTCATCCATTAAGGCAGAAAAGGTGGCAAATGCTTTGTTAGAGATTTTCAGCAGGGTAGGTTTCCCAAAAGAAATACTGACTGACAGAGGTGCCAATTTCATGTCAGACCTACTGGCTTGTTTGTGGAAGTACTGTGGGATGAAACACTTAAGACCACCCCTACCATTCCCAGACAAATGGTTTAGTTGAGAGGTTAAGCTCTATACTCAAGACAATACTACAGGAATTTGAAGATCAGTTTAAAAGGAAGTGGGACAAATATTTGCCCCATCTGTTATTTGCTTACAGACAGGTTCCCCAGGAACCCACAGGTTTTTCATCCTTTGTGTTGCTGTAAGGGCATAGGGTGAGGGAACCTCTAGATTTATTCGAGATGAGTGGGAATGTGAGTGTGAATCCTACAAGGTGACTGTTGTGGCATATATCCTAAACCTCAGGACAAGGCTCAGGGAACCATCGGTCTTGACCCAGGAGAACCTGTCAGAATCCCAGCAGCAGAAGAAGGTCTGGTATGACAGGAATGCTCGAGCTAGAGAATATGCTCTAGGGTAGCAGGTAATAGTTTGCATTTCTGTCAGACACAACAAGCTGCAGGCGGCTTGAGAGGGTCCCTACAAGGTGGTAAGAAAGGTCAGTGATGTAACTACATGATAAAACTGCTAGGCAGGAGCACAAATTGTACCATGTTAACATGATGAAACCTTACCATGATAGGGAGGCCTTTGTGCTAAGTATTTGCAGTACAAGGCAGGAGGAGTCTGAGGGAGATCTATGGCTAAAGGGAGCCAGCCAGGAAAATCCTAAATTACTATGGTGCAGCATAGGGTTGTAGGCATATGATGGAACAGAGCAGCACAGTAATGGGGTCAGCAATGCCAAGGCAGCTGCAATCTCAAGAGAGGAAATGGGGTAAAGTATTCTTAGACAGAGTCAACCCTCTCAAGCAAGGATGGCACAATGGTTAAGGTGTTTACCTTGGAGACACAAGGTGCAGGGTTTGATTCTCACATGGGGTAATTGGCTAGGCTTAAAATGGCCAACAAAAGCAATAAGCCTAGTACTAATCTATGAACCTATGAACCTAAGGGTCACTTGAAAAACTAGCTTGAGAATTTGGGGAAGGAGAAATGTGACACCAGGGAAAATCTACCAGTCCAGCTATCTCAACTTTTATAAATAACTGTGTCACTTGAAAATATCAGCATGATTTGTATAGAGATGTGACACTGCCATCCCAGCTGTCTGGAATTTTGTAAATAATCATATGTCATTTGTGAATAGTGCTATGATTCATATGCTTGTCTTACAAATGTAAGAGAACTGTATGTTACGTACTGAGCTTCAAGAATGTAACCACAGTGTACCGTACTGGCAAAGAACAAAAATGGATGTAAGCTATATGCCTGTGCAAATATATGTTTTAATGGTAAAAGCTGCAACATACAGAGTTAACTTACATAACTTTAAGAAAATAAGTTGAAATTAAGTGGTTTACGGTGTTCTATAAAAAGTTAGTTTCAGTACAGTAAGCACACACAATTTCTAGAGCAAGAGGTTTCCCTATTGTCTTGAAATAAAAATAATTACTAGGTTTCAAATGTAAAGTGTTTTTTATTGCTCTGTTACTTCCTAGTAGCTGCACATCTATGAGATAAGTATTTTTGAGACAGAGATGTTGGTTTCTGTTAGCCTAGGCACTGAAGGCAGTTGACAACGAGTGATGTCATCCATCTGACCCAGCAGTAATGTTTTGATATTAATTTGGAAACTCTCTCAGAGACTGTGCATTTTGTATTTGTCTTTTGACCTGGAAACATCCTTTCATCAGCACTTGCCTTGCTAATAGTAAGTAATCAGAGTACAGTAATCTCTGTTAGATATAGATAGGAATAAAGTAAAGATTAGTTTAGATGTTTTCTCTATTTATTTGAGACTGTCCTGCAATTTTATTTTAAAATATTTCCTGTGATTCTGAACTTAGTCACTGTGTTGAGTTATTGAGTTTTGTCTTGTTCTTTTATTATTTATTATTAAATACATTTAAACCTTTTAATTGTGGCTGGTTTGTTTAGAGATATTTAAACTCTTTGAGTACTTGCATATATATTTGGTGACACGGTATAGGTCACTCAATAGCCTTGAAAGTCTTGGTCACATTTACCATTTGGATAATAGTAACATTACACAGTAAGATTAGGCACCCTTTGTTAAGGGCCTTTGACTAGCTGATAAAGAGCTGGCCGGTGTCTGTGATAACTACCTTATAGTCTGGGCAGAAGGGGGCATAGGTAATAAACCTGTGCTAGCCTTTCCAAGGAGTGTCTGTGGGTTTGTATATAAGTCAAATCTCAAAGTGCGTTTATGTGTCAGCTACTTGGGCAGGGACATGAAGCACTGGTTGGAGAGAGAGGGTGGTGGAGGTTTAAGCTTGGCCACTAAGCTGAGATCTTAACCCTGTAGCTGTGTCAGTGGAGAGTCTTATTGGGGATTTGGAGAAAGAGGGAGAAACCAGCCCCAGACTGACTGTGATCTATGTGTGCCCTTAAGGGAAATTGTACTTTACTGTGTGTATGCTTGTTATCCTCCCAATGTGCACATCTCTCACTGGTGCTAGTGGTGAGGATTGAGGCTCCTTGATTACTGGGCCAGTGCAGGGATGTAACATATTACTTCCTAAACTGATTTGTTATAACTAGATTTTTTTAATTAAGACAAAAACACTCATCATATTTTGTTTGTCTGACCAAATATTAAGGAAAATAAGTTTCTGTTTCATGGATTTCATATCCACTTTTCCAAGAAGACAGTTTTTGTTATATCAGAGTAATTCTTTTCAGTTCTTTAATTTGCTGCCTATCTACTCTTTTTTGTTTAAGTGCATAGCCATACTGTGTACTGCAAAAGTTGACTATGAATATCGTCACATTGGTCATAGAGATATACAGCCATGACCTTGGTCCAGGCAACCCAAATTCTATTAGTGGTGTTAAGACTTGACAAAACGGCAACAGAGAAAAGTGTTCCTACCCTGTGTGGGTGAGAACATAATAGGCATCCCTCTGATGAGCTCTGTTGAAGCCTGAATCTCAGGAAAAGATGCTAGACTTGGTGGGATAAAGGATGGAGAATCACAATAGCCCTAGAAAGCACTAGAGCAGGGACAAACACTCATAGTTACTCTGAGGTAGAAGTTAGCCAGATTTCAAGCATGGCTGACTGTGCAGGTACAGTACCAAACTCAGGGCATCACTATTCCATCCCTCTCATATTCCACATACAGGCCCATGCAGAGGATAGTACTGGCTTAATGCTGTTTCCCCTTCTCCTTTACTTTACATTAATGTCCCAAACCTGAGAGGTAGAATAATGGGGTTAGCACCAGACAGATGATAGTGAGGGATGCAGCTAAGACCCCCACTCAGAAATAAAGTTGTCTATGAATACAGGCCCATAGGAAACAAATGAATCTATTGAACGTTGGCCAAGACTTGAAAAATATATGACTAGGTGTCATGTCAATCAATCAAATGCATTTTAGTTTAACCACATTCAACAGAAAAAAGTAGCCAAAACTACTTCTGTTGATCACAAAACAAAACTTGTTTTGTATGGAGGTAAGCCCATCTGTATCCCCCTAAATGGGGTAAGATTCCCACACCCCAAACTTATACATTCCAAGTTTGATGGCGCACACCTGTGGGTAAAAGTGCATCCTTAAAATTAACTGAAAGTTGCTTTTGGCCATTGTACTTGGACTAAATGACTATGGAACTTAATCCATTCGGCAGCTTGACAGTTTCCCATCTAACTGTACTATGATACTGCAGTGTGATTATACAGCCAAGCTGAAGCAGATAACAGACAAAGAAGAAGAAATCAAGTACCAATAATATTAAGAAGCAACTGAAAAACACAGCAGTACCAGGCAAAAGTGCAAAGACAAAACCAAAATCCAAAGAACAAATAATGCATCAGGAGGACTCCAATAAGTAGTTTTTAGCGTAGTCAAAGTTTAATATTCGCTATTCATCTAACAGACTTCTTCAGAAACTAAATATAAAAACCCAGTCAGTTAAACATTTAAATAATACAATTAACACCAACCAGTCAGCACATCACTCTCGTTAAAACTGATTGCATCATACTTAAATGCTGATTAAAAGCCATGGAACAAAATAAAATGTAAGCAGAAAAACTGTTTCAGTATTCAAAACTTTATTGATTTCAGTATTCAAAACTTTATTGATTATCAGTAAAGTTTTGAATACTAAAATCAACAAAGTTTTGAATACTGACATAAGGGGAGGCAACTTTAGAAATCTTGTGGCCCAGATGAGGCTGAGTGGCAATTTAGGCTGGCCTATATTTCCCCAGGTCTTAAGAATGCTGTGAACATTGTGTTTTTTAAACAATAGGAAAGTGACTATTAATAAATATTAGTTTTGTTTGTTTCCTGCAGCACAAGTTTATTGTTTTTTAATCAATAAAGTTTTGAATACTGAAACAGTTTATCTGCTTGCATTTTATTTTGTTCTATGGCTTTTAATCAGCATTAAAGTATGATGCAATCAGTTTTAACAATATTGATGTGCTGATTGGTTGGTGTTAATTGTCTGTATTATTTAAATGTTTAACTGACTGAGTTTTTATGTTTAGTTTCTGAAGAAGTCTGTTATACGAATAGCGAATATTAAACTTTGAATATGCTAAAAATTACTTATTGGAGTCCTCCTGGTGCATTATTTATTGTTTTTTGCTTTTTAATATTAAGAAGCAGTTATATAGAAGTCATACTTTTCTGTGACAACAAGCTGATTAACAAGCAATTCTGAGATTCCAAGAATTTTGTTTTAAATTGTGTTCAGTGGTTTGATTTCTGGAATGCCACTGCGTTTCTGTTTAAACCTGGCTATACATAATAAGTGCATATCCCTACTACAACACAAAGTATCATTTCTGAAAGGGAATATCAAGAAATAAGTTAATGTAGTCCATCAGGTATTCTGAAAAGTAAACATTTGAAATTCATCTATGCTATATTTCCTAACAAAAGGAGCTGAAGAAAATAAGGTATTGTCTCAAAATAAAATTCATTATATGAAAGACCAGTGCAGGTGTACAACCAGAAATGTCAGTTTTCTTTACTATTTAAAATAAAATGTGCACACATCTTCAAATATTGCCTTTGTACACTTCAAAAATATATGAAATTTTTAACTCAAAATCCAACCATCAACAAAGCCTGTTTTTAGATAATTTTTTTTTGCTTTTAAACATACTGCAGAAAGTATTTGGTAGTAACAGTAGTTCATGTACTTTATTAATGCTCTAAATATTGTGAACCATAATACTGCTGAGACAGAATTACAAAAAAATGATACTCAGATGAGCATAATACTTAGGTTGCAGCTTATCTAAACAAGTGATCCATAAATGTGGCATAACTGTTCAGTTTTATCTAAAAGAACCATACAGAAGATAATCTTACTAAACCTAAACTGTTTATGCAATGTAATATAAACAAATGAGAAACCTACTCTAAATTTAATCATGTGCTTTACAACAATATCATAACAATGTGCCCTTAAGCAATGTTAGCTTTACCAACATTTTGTAAAATGCTTTTGCAAATGTGGATGTAAATAAATAAAGAAATAAAAAAATGCACTTGCAAAGCTGGCCATAATTTGTCAAAAGGCCCTTATTGCTGGTTAAAGCTGGCAAGCAATTACCTTATGTCACTAATTTACGTGATGGCTGCATCCTGTTACTTTCCTAAGAATCAGTTAAACAAGATTCCCATGCAATCTATTGTTCTTCTTTTCCTGTTTTTATTTCTGACATCACACAGTAACAAATGGCCAAATTCAATTTGCCTTATTTCCCATTTGCATGGGACGTTAAATCACATTAGACAGAAGTAGCCTCAAAAAGGTGACATTAATAATTGCAAGATTCATTAACCATATGTGTTTTCAAGTGGTGGCTAATTTGTGAAATTAGTGAACATTATGGAACAGAAGAAAACATGCCAGGAGCGTCAGGCTATAGCTGAAGACACTCAAAAACAAGCCACGAAACCCAGAGCAGAAATGGGAGGTGAGTTTTAGTTTCATTTTACATTATCTGATGGGCCAAATCTGTTTGCAACAAGAAAAGGGGGCTGAACAAAGAAATTAGAATATTATTAGTGCAGTAGAATTAATTCACTGAGAATTATCATAAATAAATATATTTGCATTTCTAGTTATGTGCATGTTATATTTGCAGATTTTTTGTATCGATATTCTGTTTGTTTAATCTAGAGCAATTCTGTGATTCAATGGTATGTCAGGAAAAGTACTGGATACATTAATTATGAGAGTGCAGGGATGAAAATGAAAGCTCACGTAAATATAATAAATAGAAAAGTGAAGAAATACAAAAAGTGTGCACTTACATGAATCAATATGTAATAGAAAAGTAAACCGAATTGTAAAATGAATGTATAACATGTACAGTATTAAATTCATTGTTGTCTACAGCTCCTGGGTAGCAAAAAATAGGACCTTCTTATGTCAGTATGCTTTTCTGATGGTGCCGTAAAAGAACATTACTCTTTATATAATGCACCAAAGACTAATGTTCTCCAGCCCCTTTAAGAGAATGCAAAAAAACAATAACTGTAGCATAATATAATCAAGTTACATTTCAGTTATGATTAAAAAACAAACATCCTACACAGTCAGTTGTAAACACAAATCCTGGCATAGACACGTTGCATTATGGTCTGACTTACCAAATGAAAATAAAAAGAACACCCCTTATGTGCACACCAGCATTGTCCTATAATATTTAAATTATTTATATATTTACTCAATAGCTTATTGTTTTGGTCAAGAAAGTCCAGATAGGCACAGTCTATGTTCAAGGGAGAACCGACTAACATTCAACTGACTGGGGTGATTTGGCTAAGAGATGGATGAAAGCCCCTACTGTCTTTAGACTGGAGTGTCGTTTGCCTGTCACATGTAAGAATGTTAAAGTAGATCCCAATGAGAGCACGTCACAGATTGTACCTTTAGGGCATGTTGGCCAAGTGATTATTGCTAGAATAAAACAAATCTGTCAAAATGATGAAAGAAAAGACTTGTGCCCTAAAACCCAAATAAGGGCTTAATGAAGTATGAAGAGACAACAGCATAATATGAAGTAATGAAAATATGTTACTAGAAAGGGAGGCAAAAGAGGAAGAATTTGTAGAATAAAAAAATGAGATGAGATTGTGGCTGTATCAAGTCATACAAGTATCCAGATGTACAAAGAATAAGAAATTGATACCAGCAATGCATATAACAATAAGCAGTAGATGCAAAGTAAGACACATAAGGAGAAGAATCTGTGTGCAAAAAGGTTACTCAGTTGGTCAAAGTGCTTGTAAACAGGACAGATAGCACATGTTTACACTTAGTTAATTAAATGTTGACAGAATTTGTCCACACTTTATTATATGCACACAAAAAATGCAGAAAGGAGATACACATTAATACAATACTTTTTAAAACATTTATAAAAAGCTATTTGCCCATTGTCACATTGGAGAAATTATGTTGTCTTCAGGCAAGGAAGACTGTTCTGAAGTCAAATTTCTAGTAAACTTATGAGAATTGTATGCATTGGTTGTTACAGCCAGGAAGACCGATGTAGGTAGTCAGGCATATGATGCAATAGAAAATGGAAGAGTGATTATGAGACATATCCCACCACAGACTGGGAAAAGTGTTAGACTTAGGTAACAATCACATATGTGTTGGTGTAAATTGATAGAGCATTGACTTGGGGATGTTCCTGATAATTAAAGAGGATAGAAAAAAGTATGTGTTATATTAAGGAGCATTTAGAATTAAATAAAATGTGGAGTTAGTTGTATAGCATGTAATGAAGCATGCATACGAAACAGATCTACAGATTCATGTTTAAGTTTACAGTAATTAAATTTAAAATCAAGTGCAAAGGTCATTTTATTTTGCTGTATATATGCTCTCATTATGTAATGTGTGCTTTCCAATGGTAAATATGCATTTTTTATTTTAATTATTTCATTGAAGTGTAATAAAGCTGTTTGTATTTTCTGTATGCAGATCAGCTGTCCAAATACTTCCTGAGTCTGTGTCACCTGACCCTGAATTCTGATTATGTAATAGTGGGTGGGGCATCTTTCCTGTACTTTGCAGCAGATTTCAGTGCAAAGTGACACAGATCCCGAGAGCACCCCAGCACTACCAGGTTATACCTCATACCATGATTTTTGGCCCCAAAACTCGGACCGAATCACAAAAGGAGGGGGAGTATCGATATTCATCAAAGATACCCACACCTCCAGGTTACTGGCACTGCACGAAGCATCGGAGACCATCCATGTGCAACTAACAGTGGGCAAAACTGCCTTTCAGTTTGTAGCCTGCTACAGACCAGCCTCCCAAACTCAGGAACCCCACTCAGCTTTCCTGAGAACACTGGAGAATATGAAGGTCTCTCCAAACACCATTATACTGGGTGACTTCAACTACCCTAACATAGACTGGGAGCACTACTCAAGCCCCAACACCCTCGCCCAACAGTTCCTAGAATTTATAAACTCAAATGCTATGGAACAACTGGTCACCACTCCCACAAGAGGGGAAAACATATTGGACCTGATCATCACCAACATGGGGATTCTATGTTCCATACCAGAGGTATACCCCTCATTGGTAAGATCTGACCATAAATTAATCTCACTGGACATCCATACCCCATCCCCACCCTCAGCCAAGGAAACCATGGTGAAGAACTTCTTAAAAGCAAACTTCACACTTCTCAAAACCGAGGTGGAATCTTTCAAAGCCCCCGGGCCAGTGGAAAATATGGCCCAAACCGCAGAATCCTTTACAAATGCATTCTATGGACACCTACATGAATGCATGGATCGTGCTATCCCAAATAAAACCAAGACTCACTCCTCCAAAGGCAGGAGACCTGTCTGGTGGACCCCAGCCATAAATAAGCTATACAACAGAAGGAGGAAGCTACTACATGATAGAGCAAAATCACAAAAAGGGAAGGCATCTCTGATCAGTACTAGCAAGAAATTATAATCCCTCATAAAATCATCTAAAGCCAGCTTCAAAAGAAACATTGCACAAAACGCTAACGATAATCACAAGGCCTTCTTTAGTTATGTCAGGAACCTGGGTGGCAACTCCCAGATATGTTCTGAGTTAGTGCAAAATGACAAAAAATACACTGAACCCACAGACATTGCCAACATTCTAGCAGACAGGTTCAGTGCAAACTTCTCCCCCCCTTCCTCCCCAAAAGAGCAAATGTCTATCCCAACAGAGTGTAGCCTCCCTGACATCACAGATGCACAGGTGAGAGCTGCCCTCTCCAAAGCAAAAAACACAGCATCAATGGGACCGGATGGTGTCTCAGGCTGCGCCTTACATGAGCTCCAAGAAGAATTGAACCCTCACATAAAGCCACTGTTCAATCTCAGCCTTACTACAGGATATGTACCCAAGGAATGGCATACAGCAACAGTGGTCCCACTCCACAAAGGTGGTGCCACAACGGACCCTGGAAACTATCACCCTATAAGCCTGACTAGCCTGGTCTGCAAAGCTATGGAGTGTATCATCATGGCACTATTAAACAAAAACATTGGGAACATCCAGACACTGGATCCTACCCAATTCAGCTTTGTTAAGGGCAGATCTTGCCTCTTGAACCTGGTCGACTTTTTTGAAACAGTCACCAAGGCCATAGATGAAGGTAAGGTAGTCCACACAGCCTACCTGGACCTTGCAAAAGCCTTCGACACAATACCCCTCTCAGGCATCATAAATAAGCTCACCAGCTTAAATATCAACCCTTATGTCACTAGATGGGTTACAAACTGGCTCAGGGATAGAACCCACATGGTCAGAATTGCAAGTTCCATGACAGACTCTAAACCAGTTACAAGTGACGTCCCACAAGGCTCAGTCCTGGGACCTCTCTTGTTCAGTATATATTTCTCTGAGGTACAGGCTAACACGGGAGGCCTATGGCTGACCAAGTTCGCAGATAACTGCAAACTGGGTGCCATAATTGACTCTCTGACTGACACAAGCATCCTCAAAAAGGGTCTCACAGAGATGGATGAATGGTGCCAGAGCCGTGGCCTAAAGCTAAATGCCAAAAAGTGCATAGTCATCCCTTTGGGAAAAACAAAGTGCCCACAAACTACCACATAGGTGGTAATCCATTAAGTACGGAAGAAGTAATTAGGGATTTGGGGACCCAAGTAGATAGCAATCTCTCCTTTGACAATCACATTGCCAAAGTGGTTAGAAAGACCTTCTATATAGCCCACCTTATCATAAAAGGGTTCACATGTTGATCAAGAGAGGTCATTGTGCCCCTCTACTCATCACTCATTAGGCCCATAATTGAATACAATTCCCCATTTGGGATGTACCTTACCCGACACCTGCAGCAACTGGAAAGACCCCAAAGTACCTCACCAAGAGGATCAAGGGACTCAAACAGATGCCCTATGCAGTTAGAGTAAATAAACTCCAGCCCTACTCAGTTGCTTATCGCCTACTCAGAGGCGATCTATGCCTGACGTATAAAGCCATGTCCAACCCAGAATTAATGGGCATGCTCCACCTCAGGAAATCCAAATCCCTTAGAGCTACACGCTTCAGGGACTTGAACCTCAGCACAGAATTAAATAGGACATGCTGGAGGGACAGATTCATATCCCAGAGGCTCCCCTCACTCTGGAACAAAATCCCAATGCATGTTAGGCAGAGCTCCTCACTGACCCTCTTCAAGAGAAATCTTGACGAGTGGATGGGAGATCGTAAGTTTACCCCTGGGATCTCTTCTGTGTCCCTACTAGACAGAGGTACAGTAAACTAACCTTAAAAGGGCTATTTTCTGTGACCTACTATACAGAGGCACAGTCAACTAATTTAAAAGGCTGGCGAAAGCCAAACACACTCTGGCTAGTCTTATAAATGCCCTAGGGCAGATAGCCTAGTATCAACCTATGAAACTATTAGGAGTGATATTCTCTGTGATGTATAGCTGTCCCTCCAGCATGTTATATTATTTTTATAAAAGAAGATTTAGGTCCGTTGAGCAATCATTTTGAAACATGTGCACTTGTGAATATGCAATAAGCCTGGCAGAATAGGGTCTATTGAGTCTCTATTAAAAGGCTAAAATCACCCCTCAATACCATTCATAATACATATAACACTGAGAAGAGATGCAAATTCTGAGATGGTCTGCTTAGTTTGTTATAATGTAGACTTTTTTTAGTGATAAAGCGTTGCCGTTGTTCCAGTTGCAACAAGTATTTAAACAGGTACATAACAAAAGGGTATTACACTCAATGGCAAGCCTAATAAGGGCAATGTACAGTAGAACAATTACATCTCTGGGTCATAACAAAAGGGTATTACACTCAAATACAAGCCTAATAAGGGCAAAGTACAGGTAACAATCACATCTCTGGGTCTGGAAGCCAGAGCTTTAAACAGGTACATAACAAAAGGGTATTACACTCAATGACAAGCCTAATGAGGGCAAAGTACAGTAGAACAATTACATCTCTGGGTCTGGAAGCCATAGCTTTAAACAGGTACATAACGAAAGGGTATTACACTCAATGGCAAGCCTAATGAGGGCAAAGTACAGTAGAACAATTACATCTCTGGGTCTGGAAGCCATAGCTTTAAACAGATACATAACAAAAGGGTATTACACTCAATGACTAGCCTAATGAGGGCAAAGTACAGGTAACAATTGCATCTCTGGGTCTGGAAGCAATAGCTTTAAACAGGTACATAACAAAAGGGTATTACACTCAATGACAAGCCTAATAAGGGCAAAGTACAGTAGAACAATTACATCTCTGGGTCTGGAAGCCATAGCTTTAAACAGGTACATAACAAAAGGGTATTACACTCAATGACAAGCATAATAAGGGCAAAGTGCAGGTAACAATTACATCTCTGGGTCTGGAAGCCATAGCTCTAGATGGAAGCTGTGTAATTAAAATGGACTTCTATACAAAGTGATCAAAGGGCCGTTCATAGCAGACATTGGATCCCTGATGTTTTACTGCAGGATCAGTTTTCATGGGAGTGTTGTCACTGTGATATTTACAAGATAATCATGGCTGCCAAGTATATAATTTAAACACTCATTGCCATTATGTTTTACTCCATGGTTTTGACACCAACAATTTTAGAAAGGCCCTCCTGTAGGATCCTGGTGTCCTCTGGGGGGTTTAGAATGGCACCAAGTTTCCAGTCATTTTTGAGTTTGGTCAGCTACAAACCTTTGACCCCTAAAAAGTAAATACCAAAGAGGAGTGTTCCAAGGACTGAACTCTGGAGTATTCCACTAGTGACAGGTACTTTGGAGGTGGTAGAGCCTCTGATCCTTACCTTCTGGGTTCTATTAGCAAGCCAGTGTTCTATCCAATGAGTTACAGAAGGACTAACATTCAGCTAGGAGAGGTTTTTTATGATGTCTGAGTATGGGATGGTGTTGTATGCTTTTGTGATGTCCAGATAAACAGTGTGCACTTATCTGCCCTCATATGTTGCCATAATGACTTTTTTGAAGAAATCAATTAGATTAGGTAGTTATGACCTTACCTTGATGAATTCAAAGTGGGTTAGGTTGACAGACTGTAGGCTACCTATATCCCTGTTTATTAGTTCCGTAATGATCCTTTGCATAGCCTTACACATGAGGCTTGTCAGGTTTATAGGTCTTGAATTATCGAGGACCACGGAAGCCCCACCATTGAGCAGGGGAATGACTGTTGCTGTCCTCCATCCAGCACAAAGCTTGAGGTTAATACTGAATAGCCCCTGTAGTGGGACTGACAATCGTGCTTTAGGCTATCAGCAGGTAGTCTGGTATGTTATCCAGTCCCATAGACATATAAACAGTGTTCTTGGCTTTAGGTAGTGCCTTGAGAACTTGTTATTGGGAGATTTGGTGGGTGAAGATGTAAATATTTGATCTGAGAATATTGGAGGGGAGAGGAGTGTTAGCCATTAAAATGACTAGCTCCTCCGGATCTGAGTATGCTATCATTTAACTATTAGCCATGTGAAGTACTGGGCATTATTTCTGAGATGTCTAACATAGTTAAAGAAGGCATTGTAGGTATAGTTCACCTGAGTGGTTATTTCTTAACTCATATGTGGCTTTGATTGACTTGAACAGGATCCAAAGCTCCTTATTTAGTTTAGCAAGAGCATTTGTAGCTCCTTGAGAGATTTCTTTTTGAGTGCTGTGTTTTATTATTGTTATTATTAGTAGTAGTAGCATCAAAACTTTTTATATGAGAGTTCCCCCATAGAGGGTTTATTTTTGATGTTGGCTTTGTATTTATTGCTGAGGGGGAAGATATATCTATTAAAATAGTTACACATGCATAGAATTTGGCAGTAAGGATTCTGCATAAGCACTGGTGTCATAGAGGTGGGCGGGGCTATTGAATGTTAGCAGGTCATCACTCAGTTTTAGTAGGTTAGCCTTTGCATGGTCTCTGAATGCAGAGTTAAGAAGGATGCTTCAGTCTTATGGTGAATGTGACTGAAATGTGGTCCAGTTTGACCATGGAAGACATTATAACTGGTGGGGAACAGAGCTGCCCTGTATTTTTAAACCCCTGATTTTAATGCCTCTGGTTGAGATGCAGACTAACTGACCAGAGAGTTGGTACTGATAAAGTCCAGAAATCTCTGGGTATACATGCATAAGGATGTATAAGTCTCCTGATTTACAAAACAGTAGTTGAAATTGCCTAGGAGAATTGTGTTTGGCTTAACACACAGGAGACTCCATACTGGTTATGTAGGAGTTACGGACTGAGGGGAGCATAGAGGAGATCCTGTAGTTAGTTTTGATGTCATAAAGGGCTTTCTTTAAAGTAAGTTGGACACAGAGGAGTTATAGCTCATTATATTGCTTAATAAGTCTGGAAGTGAGATTTATTTTAAGAATATAGAGACACCTCTGCTTTTAGTACATTTATCTGATGTGGTGGGCTTATATCATTGATGTGCATTAAAACCCTGCAATGCTGAAGTAATTTCACTGATCTGGATCCATGTAGCTGGGACAATGCATATATCAATGTCTTCCAGGGTAAGGTGTGCTTGTAGGGTGAGGAGTCTTTTGATAAGGCAACTAGTGTTGGGTAGCAATACCTAGGTGTTTTCTGGATTATGTTTAGGTATGTTTGAAGATTTAGAAGACTGAAGCTGCCTAAAAAGGCACTATAGTAGTGGACAAAGTTTTGACCTATTTACAGAATCCTTGGAAAGAGGTGCAAGCCATCCCTAGCAAAGCAGTTAGGACTGTCAACTATCTTGTCCCAGGCTGATATTTATTGTACCCCCACTTTTAATGACACCAGAAGCTAAGCCAATTTCTGAGTCAATTATTATTTGATCATATTGTTACATCATTCTTGGTGATAGTAGAATATTGTGCCAGGATAGAGTCATCCCTGCCTCAGACACATATTTCAAGAGCTGCAGCATGTCTTCCTTCATATAGTCCACGGATATACTTTTCAAGTCATTTATACCCACATGTACAGTGGCTGCATCATATGTGTACCTGCGGTGCAAGGACCTGTGTGTCTGCTTTATGTGGCTAATCCTGGCACCAGACTGACTGTGACCCTCTCTTTACACAGCCTGGTGAGTGGCTCAATGGTGTGTCTTACTATGGAGTCACCTATGATGAGAATATTGGATTGCATGGAGGTCTGACTTACAGGCTTTTGAAACAAGTCAGTGTGACTCTTATATGTGTGTTTCATGGTGAGTGCTGCCTGTCTTGTGTGTTTGTGGGGCTGCTGTGGGTACATATTTCTTAGGTTACATTCAGGGTACTATTTGCTTGATCTGTTTATGATAGGTTTAGTGTGGTGTTTTGTGGTACTGACAACCTGCTTGTTATGTATAGTTTCTTCATGTGGGTGTTTTGCTCCAATATCATTAAATAGCAGTATCTGTCTCACTCACTATGTGTCAGTTTAAGTAGTAGCTGGTTATCAGTAAAAATGAGACAATTGCTACATTGTCTCAGGATGTACATTTCAACCAGGCTGGCTACAGAGATGGTAGGAAAGTGCAGATCCATGGTCCTAGGTGCTTACTATTGCTGGCTGAAGGGGGAGGGTTACGATTTAATAAACTGAAGTGCTATCGATCTAAAATGTGCAATCTTAATATACAAATTAAAAGCAATGTACTGCTTCACACAGACTAAGGTCTCTTTGCATAATTACTGACTCTAGGAATTTGTGGACTAGGGTTATACATGTAAATTTAAGGTTCTGAGTGTCTTTGATGTGCTATGCATGGTTAAACAGGGCTGTTCACTGAGCAGTACCATGCAGATGTGGGCAATTCATAGCAACAGAAAAGGTGAAAAAAACTGAAAATATTTAAATGAGCAAACTGACCAAAGCAAAAGAAAACAGCCAGGCCACTGTATAAACAAAAAGGAACAGTTTAAACAAACAGTTCAAAAATACAGTAAAAATGAGTAAAACTGTAAAACTCACTAGGCAATTCATAAGTGCTTCAGAAAGCTACAGTTTTCTGCTCTTTAGGTGAGGTATCTGCTCAAAATGTCAAATTTGGCATTTTGAATTGATTCCTCAAAGTGCTAGATTTGGTAAATACAATTCAGTAAAACCTACACAGATTTTTCTTTTCCGTGTAGGCATAGTGGCACTGTACTTACATGGATGTATGCAGATGTGTGATATAATAAACAGAGCTGAGGGGTGTGCATGAGCATGCCAACACGGAAGTGTACGTGGCATGCAAATTACCTCATAAGCAGGTGAGTTACATGCAAATGAGGGTGGTAGAGCAATCCAGCAAGCAGATAGGCAGTCCTGCAGACCCCGTGTTGGTGCCCAAATTGTACAGAGAAAAATTCTTTGTACAGGATGTAAAACAGTCAACAGGAGCTGTAAAAGTGCAGTTAGAAGGACAGAAATAGCATAGTAGATACAGATATGTGCAAACTCATCCACTGTATGTCCAAAACACAATGAAAAATAATTTAAAATATATATTTTTTCATAATCAGGTTATGTTTGAGCAGCATGCCACAGTGGGCAAACAACCCATTATGCAAAAAAAAAAAAAAAAAGTGTAAAAACAAATTTTTTCCCACTTTCTAAAAGTTAAGAAAGTTCAGTTACAGATTTGCTGTTCTGAACTGTTTGGAAGTTTCTAGAAGGCCAGTGTTTGCTTGGGCTAAAGGGAAGTCTCTGTGTTCATCAGTGGGAGTGGTTAACACTGAACAGCCTGCCTGTCCCTGGAGGAGTGGCTACTGCCTAGAAGCTGTAGTTTTATTGGCCATTTTGGGTCAATTCTAACTCCTTGATCTCTCTCTCTCTTAAAACCCAGCTGCCTCGTGGTTTTGGCATCTTTTCAGGCTTGCTAGTTGTTGCTGAAGCACCTACCAAAGGGAGAAAATGCTGAGAGAAGAAAAGGTGGCACTTTTGTGATTTTAAGTATTTTCTTCTGATTTCTTTTTAAGTTTTACTGCTTTGCCGCCTACGTTTTGGCATTTTCTGGCTTGCTAAAGTTTATATCTATAACAGTAACAGTATTTGGAACACATCTAGAGCCTGTTTACTGCATTTCCTGTGTTGCACTTAATTTAAAATCATTTTTTTCTCTAAAAACTGCATTTTACCTGATTTTGGCCTAGCACTCAAGTGTGGGGTCATTTATTGCACTGTTGTGATTATTTTGCGTCTTGTGTATCTCTTCTACCTTTAAACTACAACAAAAAGAAAAAAAAATCTTGCTTCTTTCCCACTTTCTGAAAGTTAAGAAAGTTCGGTTACAGATTTGCTGTTCTGAACTGTTTGGAAGTTTCTAGAAGGCCAGTGCTTGCTTGGGCTAAAGGGAAGTCTCTGTGTTCATCAGTGGGAGTGGTTAACACTGAACAGCCTGCCTGTCCCTGGAGGAGTGGTTACTGCCTAGAAGCTGTAGTTTTATTGGCCATTTTGGGTCAATTTTAACTCCTTGATCTCTCTCTCATAAAACCCTGCAACTCTCTTTTTGTGCAGTTTTGCGCACTGAGCAGCGTCGGGCAGCGCCGCCTAAACAGGTTTAAACTATTCCAGGCTCCACAAAGTCTGCTCTTCACTTTTCCCCTTAAAACTGTTCAAACTCTCAAAGTAATCACTCTATTCTCTTTCTAAAGCCCTGCACTTGCTCAGCTCTTATAAGGAAACACTAACTAACTAAAGCACTACACCCTCCTTGACTTCTCATAAGTATTAGGCTCCCGATTGGTCCTTCCTGATCAAGTGAAAAATCAGTTCCCTTCCCTTATCTGATCAGTAAAAAAACAGTTCCCTATACTAATCTGGTATGTCCAAGGATCAGTTTCAGGGTTACTCTCCAGTCCAGCTGGTGAATCTGGGAATTTTGAGGCAATGTTACAATTGCCTTATGTACACAGACAACCCTCTCCTCCTTCCAACAAACTCTAATACATGTGAGAGATGCAGTTACACAGCCAAACTGGAGGCAGAGCTCTCTCAACCAATGACTGGCACAGTCAGTCAGGAGGAAAAGGTAACCACCTGCACCACAAATCCAGTCTCACATAGACCTATTGCATCTGCATACCCAACACATAAACACACAAAAACATACTCGGAGGCTCTAAATAAAAATCTGCCTAAACAGCAAAGACCTCCTAAGCAGATATCCAACCAACAGCCACCCCTCAACAATAACCATGAATCACATATCTCACAAAATCAGTGTGCCTCACAGTCACAGCCCTTAAGGCCAAACAACACACCAAATACACTTGTTATAGGGGACTCTATATTCCAGCACATTGATGTCCCACTCACCAGACTGAACAAAGAGAAGGTCACTGTAAGCTGCCTGTCAGGTGCCAGGATCCGCCACATAACACAAGCACTCAGGTCACTCCAAAGCAAGTACAAGTATGACTCCATCATTGTCCATGCTGGTGTGAATGACCTGAGACGTACCTCCCTGGACTACATGAAAAGAGACATAGAGGAGTGCTCTGATCATGTAGCCTAGGCTGGTATGACCCTGACCTTGAGTAGCATCTTGCCCTCACCAAGAATGATGCCACCGTATAAAGACAAAATGATCAGTTTCAACAACTGGCTAAAGTATTGGTGTCATTCAAAGGGGATCCAGTGTCTGTCAGCCTGGGATGACATGCTCGACAAGCCACGTCGCTTCGCTAGGGACGGCTTGCACCTGTCACCCTTAGGCTTTCATATACTGACCAAGGCTCTTGTCACCCCCATAGTGCCTTTTTTAGGCAAGGCTAAAAGGACAAACCCACCTCCATAGACAACCCAAGGATGAAAAAACTAAAGGTAATACTACTCAATGCCAGATGTCTAAACCTCAAGATGCACGCACTCGAGGCTCTACTCAGTATAGAGAAAATCGATGTCTGTGCAGTAACAGAAACCTGGTTCAAGGCTCCTGAGAGCACCCCAGCACTACCAGGTTATAACTCATACCATGCGTTTTGGCCCCAAAACCCTGACCGAAGCACAAAAGACGGGGGAGTATCTATATTCATCAAAGATACCTACACCTCCAGGTTAGTGGCACTGCATGAAACATCGGAAACCATCCATGTGCAACTAACAGTGGGCAAAACTGCCTTTCAGTTAGTAGCCTGCTACAGAACACCCTCCGCATTCCTGAGAACACTGGAGAATATGAAGGTTTCTCAAAACACCATGTTATTGGGTGACTTCAACTACCCAAACATTGACTGGGAAAACCACTCAAGTCCAAACACCCTCACCCAGCAGTTCCCTGAATTTATAAACTCTAACACGATGGAACAACTGGTTACCACTCCCACAAGAGGGAACAACATATTGGACCTGATTATCACCAACATGGGGACTCTATGTTCCACACCAGAGGTAAACCCCTCATTGGTAAGATCAGACCATAAACAAATTTCCCTGGACATCCATATACCGTCCCCACCCCCAGCCAAGGAAATCACTGTAAAGAATTTCTCAAAAGCCATCTTTGCACTTCTCAAGACTGAGGTGGAATCCTTCAAAGCCCCTGGGCCAGAGGATAATACAGCCCAATCCGCAAAATCCTTTACAAATGCAGTCTATGAGCATCTGCAGGAATGCATGGATTGTGCTATCCCAAATAAAACCAAGACTCACTCCTCCAAAAACAGGAGACCTGTCTGGTGGACCCCGGCCATAAATAAGCTATACAACAGAAGGAGGAAGCTACTATATGACAGAGCAAAATCCCAAAAAGGGAAGGCATCTCTGATCAATATTAGCAAGAAACTTCGATCCCTCATAGAATCATTAAAGACCAGTTTCGAAAGAAAAATTGCCCTAGACACTGAAGATAATCATTAGGCCTTCTTTAGTTATGTCAGAAATATGTGTGGAAACTCCCAGATATGCTCTGAATTGTTGCATAATGGTATAAAATATACTGAACCTACAGACATAGCCAACATCCTGGCAGACAGATTCAGTGCAAACTTCTCCCCCCTTCCCCCCACAAAGGAGCAAATGCCTATCCCAACTGAATGTAACCTCCCTGACATCACAGATGCACAGGTGAAAGCTGCCCTCTCCAAAGCAAAAAACACAGCATCTATGGGACCGGATGGTGTCCCAGGCTGTGTCTTACACAAGCTACAAAAAGAAATAAAACCTCACATTAAGTCACTGTTCATTCTTATTCTTACTACAGAATATGTACCCAAAGAATGGCGTACAGCTACAGTGGTCCCACTCAACAAAGGTGGTGCCCCAACGGACCCCGGGAACTATCGCCCCATAAGCCTGACTAGTCTGGTCTGTAAAGCTATGGAGCGTATTATCATGGAACTCATAAACAAAGACACTGGGAGCCTCCAGACACTGGACCCTACCCAATTCAGCTTTGTTAAGGGCAGATCTTGCCTCTTAAACCTAGTTGATTTCTTTGAAACATTACCAAAGCCATAGATGAAGGCAAGGTAGTCCACACAGCCTACCTGGACCTCACAAAAGCCTTCAACACAATATCCCACTCAGGCATCATAAATAAGCTTACCAGCTTAAATATCAACCCCTATATCACAAGATGGATTGCAAACTGGCTCAGGGATAGAACCCACATGGTCAGAATCGCAGGTGCCATGTCTGAATCCAAACTAGTTACAAGTGGCGTCCCACAGGGCTCAGTTCTGAGACCTCTCTTGTTCGGTATATACTTCTCTGAGGTTCAGGCTAACACAGGGGGATTATGGTTGACAAAGTTCGCAGATGACTGCAAACTGTAGGCCATAATAAACTCTCCAGAGACACAAGCATCTTCCAAAAGGGTCTCACAGAGACGGGTGCTTGGTGCCAGAGCCACGGCCTCAAGCTAAATGCTAAAAAGTGCATAGTCATCCCCTTTGGGAAAAACAAGGTGCCCACAAATTACCACATAGATGGTAATCCATTACGTACGGAAGAAGTAATTAGAGATTTGGGGACTAACGTAGACAGTAATCTCTCCTTTGATAATCACGTTGCCAAAGTGGTTAGAAAGACCTTCTGTATAGCCCAGCTTATCATGAAAGGGTTCGCATCTAGATCAAGAGAGGCCATTGTGCCCCTCTACTTGTCACTCATCAGGCCCATAATTGAATACAATGCCCCTTTTGGGATGTACCTTACCCGACACCTGCAGCAACTGGAGAGACCCCAAAAGTACCTCACCAAGAGGATCATGAGCTGCAAACAGATGTCCTATGCAGCTCGACTAAAGAAACTCCAGCTCTACTCAGTTGCTTACCGCCTACTCAACAGTGATCTATGCCTGACATACAAAGCCATGTCAAACCCAGAATTAATGGACATGCTCCACCTCAAAAAATCCAAGACCCTTAGAGCTACATGCTCCAGGGACTTAAACCTCAGCACAAAAATAAATAGGACATGCTGGAGGGACAAATTCATTTCCCAGAGGCTCCCCTCACTCTGGAATAAAATCCCAGTTCATGTTAGACATAGCCCCTCGCTGACCCTCTTCAAGCGAAATCTGGATGCGTGGATGGGAGATCACAAATTCACCCCTGGGATCTCTTCTGTGGCCCTGCTAGACAGATGTACAGTAAACTAATCTTAAAGGGTACCTTCTGTGACCTACTTTACAGAGGCACAGTAGGCTAATCTAATAGGGAGGCGGAAGCCAAATACACTCTGGCTAGGCTTATAAATGCCCTAGGACAGATAGTTTAGTATCTACCTATGTACCTATGAACCTATGAACAAAAATTATTAGTATGTGACAATAATGCATTGTAGGACCTTTCATGGAGTATGTACACTGGTAGACTGCTGTAGTTCCTAATGAGACAGGGCCTGGAATTGTGTAGTTTTCAATTTGTGTGCACAGATCTCTATGCAAATGAGCTGGGGTTACTGAATACCACAAATGGGTATCGGTGCCCACAGATCCCATCCGTGTAGCCAGAGAACCATGTTGGTATCTACAGAAGAGGCAACTGACATCAAAAGGGGTGTGTCTGCATTCTTTTATGCTCATGGGAGCTCAGCGGCACCTGTTTGCATGGTGCTCCGCTCTGCTGAGTGGGGAAGTGCAGACAGACTGCCAAGCTTTATTTACCTTAAGGGCACATGTTTCATTAGTTTTAAGAATATTTGCATGATGCACCACTCTGCTGAGCATGCCTGTCCATGTGGTGTGTATCTACTGATGTCTTAGCATTGCTTATCTCTGAGGCGCAGGTTTGCAAGGTGTGCCACAGTGCTCAGCAAGGAAGGCTGTCAAACCCCTCCCAAAAAAAAACAAACAGTTGGCTGAAAATGACAATGATGTATAAATTACTGATGACCCCTATTTCACTTAAACTGGACCAATAAAATCCCTTAATAATGTACTTGGAAGGTGGAATGCATCATAGGTAACCAATCACACAGGCTGCACCTACAGCAGAGTGCTATAAAGGTTACATGCACCCAACAATCTGATTTCACCCCCATATTCTGCACCAGTGGAGTACAAATGTGTGATGTTTAACTAAAACAATGCTAAGGGCTCCTGCAGCTCTGCTACATCTGTATGTGCTAGATGCGGAGGTCAGTGCTGATACTGACAATAGGCCTAGACTGAGAAGGAGAAGAGTGTTCAGGCCCAGGGTAACCTTCCAGGAGCTAGGTGAGCTGGAAACTGTAGAGTACTACAGGGTAGACTGGGGCATACTACAAGAACTCACCAAGCTCTTCTGCCCTCAACTCAGACCCAGAGCCAACAGAAGGGAACACATCCCAGTGGAAACAAAAGTATGTGTAACCCTTAGGATACTAGCTACAGGTACTTTTCAATGACCAACTGGGGACATGATGGGGATCTCACAGGCATCAGCATTCAGGGTGCTCCACCAGTTCCTGTATGCCATGCTAGCACATGCCAGTGAGCACATTTATTTACCCCACACTCCTGAGGAGAGGGTCAGCAGTATGTGACTCTTTTATCATATAGCATACTACCCTGAGGTACTGGGTGCCATAGATTTCACTCATGTACACATCAAGGCATCACCTGTTGAGGAGGGTAGAATCTACATCAACTGCAAGAGACATCACTCCTTCAACCTTCAGGTCATGTGCAATGCCCAGGGAATTATCATGAATTTGTGTGCTAGCAGCCCTGGCAGTTATAATGACTCCTATATCTGGCATGCATTACAGCTGTACCAGATGTTTGATAGGGGGGACATCCCATATGGCCATTTACTGGGGGATACTGACTACACACTGGAACCATTGATGATGACACTCATCAGAAATCCACACACACCTAACGAAGAACACCACAATGAGGCACACACACATACTAGGAACATCACAGAGCATGTGTTTGGGCTGCTCATGTTATGGTTCCGGTGCCTGGATATATGTGGTGGAGCCCTGTCTCCAGCCACATGTGCACAAATGTCCACAGTATGTGCCATGCTACACAATATGATCCCGCAGAAACAGCTGCAGCAGGATCAACACAGTAAAGGGGTATACACACCCCCACCAGTGCCTAGGTCCCCATAGCCACAACTACAGGGGGACTCAGAGGAGGAACCTCCTGAGGTTCATAGCACATGCACTGATGACCTAGGGCCCTAGGGACTGACACCTTACTCTAACTCACATGCACATAGTAAAAAGGATGCCAACCAGTCCACACAAACTGTACCTAACCATGTATTGGCTGCGTACTGAATGCAGCAGACAGAGTCAGCCCCGAACTACAGGTCTGTTAACTGCTGCATTCACAAGGTAATTCACTCTCCTATACAACACTTGTATGGGGTACTAGACTATGGTAACATATGCATGGACCTGCTGCATGTATGCAAGGGAATATAGTAGGTGACTGCTCTACTTGCAGAGATTTAACAGTCATTTGGGACAACAGGTACTCTGTCCAATAGTGTGTACCCCATAATATTTAGTAGACCACGTGGCTGGAAACTCCACTACATTATTCAAGGGAGCTGCCAAACACTGGGTTCAGAGGACAGTCACATGACTGTCTATGCCAGCAGATCATGGGCTGGTCATCCCCCGACAACACATCAGTGTTCCCCTACAACTACAGCAACAGTAAGTCTGCAAGGATATATCAGAAGACCAGATTAATTCCAGAGCTGTGACAGAGAACCTGGCCACACGTATTTCCCACAAAACACAGGGGTGACAGTCTATGTCTGTATGCTGATGATAATATAAGGAATGAAACCTCATTGTCTGTTGGTTGCTGTGGCTCACTGGGCTAGGGACATTAGCATGGGTGATGGTGTTGATGGCTTCAAGCTGGCAGCATCTACAACTTTTGTATGTGAGGTACTCGTATGGTGGTATGCCCGCAGACTGTCAGAACGCCTCAATCTGTTAGTGCAAGAAAACTGGACAAAGCTAGGGACATTAGCATGGGTGATGGTGTTGATGGCTTCAAGCTGGCAGCATCTACAACTTTTGTATGTGAGGTACTCGTATGGTGGTATGCCCGCAGACTGTCAGAATGCCTCAATCTGTTAGTGCAAGAAAACTGGACAAAGCCAGATGCAATGGGGGACAGAGAGCTAAACCTACAGACAGATATTATACCTGCTCTGAATAACCGAGAAGGTGGCTAGTATAACAGCAGGTTCAACAGGTCAGATTAGCTGCAGGATGTAAAGGCCATCACTTATCTGTGTCAGTACTTACAGCAATTCAGTGGACTGCATTTTATAGTTTATTACTGGAAAACCACAACTGTATGAGGAGCAGAGCATACATATGGGGCAGAATGTCAGACATTCTGTAAAAACGTACAGTGAGAGGTATGCAGACTGTCACCCTCTGTGTGGTGTTATATCACGTTCCCCAGTCACATTATACCTCTCAACCTCTAATGCAAGACATTGGTCCAAAGCCATGAAAAATAGTGGGACAAGGGCTCAAAAATAAGCACAAGTTTTAACCATTGCCCAGATGAATGTAGAAATTTGATAGCATAACAGTTCTTTCATTAACATGAATTTCTTGATGTGTATGGTGTCTGAAACTCAAATGTCTGTCATTATTTCTTAACTTCACTCTTTAATGATTTGCCACTAATGTGCCAGAAAATCACAATGCTGTGTGAAATGTATCAAAAATATGAAGCAAAAATCTGGACATTCTATTACAATCTGTACAGTTGATAGGTATGAGTCACATATATTCAGCAAACAGCCGGGGAATGCTTTGGAAAATATCAGAGAAGTACTGTACTGTGGAAACAGGTGCAGCAGCCAATGGTCTGAAGCACACAAAATCATAGACTGGAGTACAGGTAGCTCTGGCCTGGAGTCACCTTGTAAGTACTGACAGTCACACTGGGCATGCTCCTACACTTAGGTAACTTGAGCCCATCTCTGTTGCCTCTTCTGCCCAAAGAACTGCTTGGTGGAAATATGTCTGTGCATACAGACAGCTACATATACATATCTCTCTCTCTCTCTCCCTAACCCCCTCAGACATGATTACCCTGTCTATCAGAATGTGGCACACACACACACACACACACACACATATATATATACATATATATATATATATATATATATATATATACATATGTATATAGCTGTATAACGTTGACTGATACATAGACTCTCCACATATAGTGACATAACACAGTTACATAATGTACACACACAGCAACAGTTAAGGAGACATCCCTGTTATACACATCTAAATATATGTATGTGGGGATGTACGAATGTCCCCATATACACTTGGAATGTTGGGGTTATCTGCACCTACACATCACAACAGTTGTCCACTGAAAGCAGACCAAGGCCACAACAGTGCAAAATCCACTCACTCACAAAATCCTGTGCCTGTGGAATGTCACTATGTAGACTGACACCAGTGTGCAGGTGGTGTAATGTACAATGGTTGCAACACATGCCTTGGACAGGTCATATTGTTCCTGGCCAAATGTCCACTATCATATTGTAACCAGCCACATATGGCATACTGATAACTGTACACACATAGCAGGGATATTAACAGGTATCCCACTCCTAGGACACTAGATACAATAACAGTATCAAGCAGGATCCCTCTGCAGGCTACACATGCTGTGTAACACAAGGCCACTTTGCGTACTCCACAAGTACTGTGCCTGCATCCATGTATACAACAGACATAACCTGTGGGCCGTGCAATAAGTACTGTGAGCTATAGAGTGCACTACTAGATAGGTAGGGGCTCTAATCTCACAACAGCCAACTCTGTGTGTGCAAATATAGTCCCTTGCAGAAGTACAGACATGCCTATATGGTCTATTATGTCTCTTATCAAGGGTAGCAGACCTTGAGACAAAGTATGAATGCATAATTACGCTGACTATCCCGTTGTCCCTGACACACTGTTCTACACATATGCACCTAGGGAGCCATGCATGTATGGTGCTGTACCTTGCTAACGTCATATTTCTGCTGTGCTGCCATGCCATCTTGTGCCACTGTATTGCCCCCATGTGTCCATAGTTTAACCACTCAGACCCCTGGAACAGAAACATACACAAGTCCATGACACACCTATCATTCTGTAACACTACCACCAGTCTAACATCATGCAACAAAGATACACAAAATTTGCTGTGTAGTCATGACACATGCCAGAATACAGTACCTGATGTGGCCCACAACAACTGCCATGGCATAACAATACTGCACTACACAAGTGCATTTAAAGTAATATAGTCATCCTATGCTTCAAACATATATTTGCATGTCCCTGCATCGATGACACAGATGGCAGGGATGCGACACAGGTATCATCACTTGCACAGGGTGTGGTGTGGGGGTGCGAGAGGCCTTGGCTGTACCAAATGGTTGACAGCATGTGTCTGAGTCAGGAAGGGGTGCTGGTTAGATGGGCCATGGAGGGGTACCATGTGTGCCTGTTGGTGACCTGCATGTGACAGTGGTGTTTAAGTGTGTGCATGTACACAGTCAAACCCAGTGCTAGCCCTACACATGTATATGCTGGACAATTGTGGACTGTACCTGGTAGAGTGGACAGTTCATCATCTCAGGCCACAAACCCGGGAACTGGCTCCACCAGGAGTAGAACTGGCACCACCATGCCTAAGGTCAGATGCTGTGCTAGTAGCTGATGGTGACTGCTGTCTGCTGGGTCCATGTCCCTCAAGGGTACATCCAGGACCATGTGCCCATGGCCTATCACTTCATGATGTGGACAGCACACTTTCTTCTGTAGCACTGGAGGTACTGCCACTACAGCAGCATGAGTGTGCATGGCCATGTGAACTCTCAGCAGATGGTGTTGCTGAACTACGTCCATGCATCCGACACCCAACTCCAACCAGATGTTCCAGCACAAACACTGTGCAGTCCAAGACAGACACTGTCTCAGCCCACCATCTGTCCACTACATTTGTGAAATGATCCAGGGCATCACCAATGTGCTGAAGGCAGTCATGGGTGTCAGAATGTGCTGCATCTATAACCCTAAGCATCCATCTGGTGTTGCATTCAGAATGTGCCTATGCCTACATGATGATCCGAAACATGCAGCGAGTGACCCGTGATGTGACACCTGTGACAGGTGGTGGATGGGCAGCAGTCCTCCTTCGAGAACCCCTGTCAATCTGCCTGTGTGGGATCTTGCCAGGTCTCTGGCTATGGCTCGTGTCTACAGTCACTGATGTCATAGTTGTCACACTGTTCTGATTAATGTTGCCACCCTCTGACTGTCCAATATCTTGTGGCCTCTGGGGACTGGGTATGTGTGGGCATACTGACTGTGTGTAGTGACAATGGAGGAGGAAGAGGGTTGTCAGCCTCTGGGACAGATTCAGCCCCCAACAACCCCACCTGTGCCTCACTATGGCCACCATCACCATCAGAGTCCAATGAGACACTGACATCAGGTTGTGAGGAGGATAGACTCCACCCCCCCCCCATTCACCTGTGAGATGCAAGATATAAGTAGTGCATTACTACATGCACTATTATGTATGGTAATCCACACAGACTCATGAGGATCCACAACTGCATTACAATTCCCACATCTTCTCATCTCCAATCCCATGCACAACACACAAACTCACAACGACATACACAGACAAGTCAGGTCCTTTAAAACATGCACTTCACCTACATCCAGTTAATGTTGCCAGTATAATACACCTGTGAGGTATGCAATATGACAGTGTATGTTATACAACTACACATAAAACCCAGTACACCTATTTTGAGAATGACATGCCAGTTGTAGTATTACTGACTCAGGTATGTACCATCTCCCTATTGTGTTTTTGCCTCGTGCATAACAGGCTGCATAGTTGCTCATAACTATAAGTGCAAATGTGTTAATGTTTGTTCAAATACACACCTGTGATTACCTAGTCTATGCACTGTAGTTAACTGCTCCAAAATGGAGCATACAACTGTTCTACTCTGGCTATGCACAACAGTTGTGCATAGGGAAAAATGGCAGCCCTTAACTTTCTTATGGTATATATGATAGTAAAACAACAGTATCACACTTACCAGGTACAGGAACATGGATTCTGGCCAAACCTGACAGACCTACGAAAAGGTGAGGGAGAGATATTGTCAGCAACATGTTGCAGTGTTACAAGATAATATGAGTGTATATCCACATGTACAGTAGCTAATGTGATACTGGCTATATTGCTGACATTCTGAGTATGTGCGCACAACTGTGCGTAAAGCCCAAATACCCCCCGATGCAGATAGACTTGATCCCCATGTACTGGTATGTAGAGCCTGTAACAATGACTGATACAGTATTGCACTGGAGAACACACTAAGCTTACCTGGAAACTCTTCTAATGTGGATGCTGTGGCACCCACCTCTAGGATGTATGGCATGATGGATGCCTGGGAGCTGTTGGTTGATCCTAAGTTCATGAGCAATTCCTCTTTGGCTGACAGTGGTTGTTCTGTTGCAGGCCCTGCACCAGTGGCAGCATGATCTTTGGCAACAGCAGCTGTTATTTGATGTGCAGGAATGACCATATCCATGGCCCTGTGTCGGATGTGCTTGTAGGTCCTGTCCTGTTGGCCAATCTAATTAATGGCATTCACAAGGTTGCCCTGCAGTGCTGCCCACTTTTCACAGTTGTGGCAACCCTGGAAAGCAGGATGCGATGGTGGAGTCTGAGGCCATACAATATAACATCATTCTCTGCAGTTGAGAATGGTGGATGTCTCCTGTGATACATCGTTCCTGAAAGACAACAAGAGGAGAACACATTATAGGACGAGATACATGGATGTCCACCATGTACAGACCCGGCACACCCATAATGGCCTTCACTATCCACTGCTCCCTCACACGTCATATGCCACAGTCTGGCAACACACTACATGTGTGGCTATCATCAAGATAGTAGCATATTAGGTAATGTCCCTGTGTGCCGTGACAGATTCTGCTGTATGTCTCTACACCCATCACTGCAGTCTACTGTGGTATGCCCTCTATGGACAAATTCCCACTAACATGTCATATGGCCACTGTCAGACAAATAGCAATGTGTTATTACAACAACTATATGGGGAAAGTCCAGCAACAACAGTGTGCCACAATGACAGAAAGCAATACAAACCTGCTGTAGTATATGTTCCCTGTAGTCATCATACTTCTCAGCTATACTGATGTTTCCAAAATGTCAATGTGTTTGCCTCATAGAGGTGGTCCACTTTGCATAAACTAGCAGATATCTGACAAATGGTTGGCCAATCATTGATGGTTGCTGTAAGAAAATAAATACAGAATCTGACTGTCACATGTCAGCCCCACTCAGAAAACACTTATGCTACAGTAATATCTGTTAGTCTATTCACATTCTTACTTTGTATGGCCAATATGTACACTCCATCACTGAGATTGGTCCTTTGCCCATTAATAATGGCTTTGTCCTTGGGGGCATGGCTAGGGTGCTGAACTGATAGCTGCACTTCATTTCAGCTCTCTTACCTCAATACAATTCCTGACAGGAATTTTACAAAATAATATTTCATTTGAAGAAATATTTATTACTAACTTATTTCTAATAACTCTGAGTATCTATAAGAAAAATTTTATTGTCAGAACTTGAATAATTCCTGTCAAATTAATTACTGGAAAATCAGCACCAATATCAGCTTTACAGCATGAGTCATCTAAGGAATACAGCACAAGACTCTTCTCTCAAAAAAAGACCTGCAATCTCTCATTACAAATATACATGAACTTACAATAAAAATTGACAAGATGGACAATAAAAGAGATACTTTTAAAGAAAAGTGCTCACAACAACTGGAACAGCTTCAAGAAATGTTTACACAGCAGAAAGGACAGAAATCACTTATTGAACAATCATTAAGTGACATTGACACTAGAGTCCAAATAGAAGAACAACAAACTGAATTCTTACTTCAACAGAACACATATTTACTAGAAAAGCTTGATGATACGGAAAATCGAACAAGAAGAAATAATATTAGAATATATGGTCTACCAGAAAAATCTGAAGGGGACAATATGATAAACTTTCTTACCACCTGGATACCAGATGTAACAAAAATATCTGAAGCTCTTTCATATGGTATAGAACGGGCGCATAGATCACTAGCAGCTTCTGGAAATGCTTCTTCTCTGGGTAAGAACAAGCCGAGATCTATAATTGTGAGACTTTTTTCTACACAAGATAAAGATCTTATATTAAGAAATGCTTGGGCAAATTCTCCTATCAAATACAATGATTCATTAATAAGATTTGACAATGATTATTCTACAAAGGTGGTTTCAAAAAGAAAAGAATTTCTACCAATAATAAAAACCTTGAAGAAAAAGCAACTGAAAGTCCATATTTTATTTCCAGCAAGACTGAGAGATTTTCTACCAAATGGAATAAATATCTTTGAAACAGTAGATTCAGCAATAAAATACCTTACCAACAACAACATCCTAACACATGAAGAATCTATGGACTGGACAATAAGTACACCGAAGAGATATGCTGAAGTAAATAATTGGAAAACTGTTGAGCAAAAGAAAAAAAAACTAAAGGACAAATAATCTTACATATGTTATATTCTGTAAAAATCTAAATAATAATACTAACAACAAAAGAAAAGTTCTAACTGTCTTCAAGTTACACCAAAACAGGTACTGTTTTCTTTTATACTTTAAATGTCAAAATTAGCATAAATGTAAATACATTTATCTTAAATCACATCAATATACTAAGCATAATTTAAACATTACTCTATGTTTCATTATTATCCATCTATTATTTTCATATTCTTAATCAGAGTAATCAGTGCATAATAATGTTTCCCAATAGTTATTTATTTATTTATTTTCTCTCTTTGTGTTTTGTTGTTTTTATTTTTCTCTTCTTTTTATAAAGTCTTCATTAACTTATAATACTTTAATCAGTATATTGTTATATTGCTTAATAGGTATAGTAATGGCTGTTATATAACTTATTATCAGTTACATCCCTGACAGCATTACTTTTTAAAAGTTAAGTGTCCCTGTTTGGATAAACGCTAATGCTGGGCGGAAATGTGTTGCTTTTGAAATGAAGTATTTCAGTTTAGATGTATTATAAGACTACTTTAAATAATCTTAAAATATGTTCTGCCTTTGACCCATATGCATATACTGATATAGTCCAGTGAAAAAATGTGTTTAAGTCAGTGGCGGCTGGTGACTTCAAATCATAGGGGGGCTGCAGGAGACAGCTGGATGAGTGTGGCCAACAAGACGGGGTGTGGCCAACAAGACAGGGTGTGGCCAACAAGACGGGGTGGCTATGGTGCAATGGGATCAATGCTTCACATACTTATTTACATGAAATAAATGCTCAGTAAGTATGGCACATGCTGAATAGTCTACACAGCACACATTGTTACATACACACATTGGTTTGAACACTTACCTCTGCGGTATACTGCAAACAGTACTTCATACTCCGTTTCTGCACCTGAGGAGAAGCTGTCGTGCACCTTAGAAGCTGTGGTCTGGAACACAACAGGTCATACTGGATTTCTCCCACCCCCTTTTTCATGGAGGCTCAAAAGGGACAGTTTTAAGTTTCCCAAAGCAAATAATATTCACATGACCCCCAGCTGGTTCCAAATAGGTGCTTGCAGTCTTTCAGTTGTTCCAGTTAGGGGTTTGCACATCAGATCTGTTTCCATTGGTTCCTGTCCTCTGCATCTTGCTCTGTCACCACATCACTTCCTCTACCACATCCATAAATCTAATTACAAGTCCTTCCTCTTTTCTTCCCTGGCAGCTCCATCCTTAGCATCCTTCTCCCAATATACCTAGTAGCATCCCTCAGCACATGTCTAAATCACACTACCTTTGGGCATGCCTTCCCCTTCTAGAGCCAACAGTAGCCTCCCCCAATTTTTTCCTTCCCCCTCTTCTAGAGCCAACAGTAGCCTCCCCCCAATTTCTGCCAGCACCCTTTTGGTAAAGAGTAGTACTGGTGGTGGTGATTGTTAACCTGGGCCTCGACCAATCCTGTATCAAAATCTGTATTGTCCAACAAAATTGTCAGGAGGTTATATGTGGTGATGCCCAGGCTTCCTGACATAACCCTCCCCATTTATCCAGGCTTGGGACCGGCACAAAGAAATGTACTGGCTTGTGCATCCCCAGTGGCTGGGTTACATAAGTGCTTGTAGTACTAGTATAGTACCAAATAAGTGCCTCTTGTGTTCTTCTGTATGGTGTTCCGTTACTTATAGATAAAGTCCATTCGTCTCTCTTTATTTTGTGCAAAATAATCAATAACTCTGTGGTTGAAGTTGGGTATACTCCGCACTAACTCCTTTCCTATGGAAAGCATAGCCAAAGCATTCCATCTGGCTTGCCCCATTGTAGAACAAAGAAACGTTTTAATCCTTTTCAGTGTTGAGAAACACCTTTCTGCCTCAGCAGTTGACACTGGTGTGGTGGCTATAATTAACAACACTTTGTAAGTCTGTGAAAACACACTGGTTAAGGAGTTGTCCAACAAGAATTTTAACATCTTGACTGCACTGCCAGCTGCTTTAAAGTCTTCACGTTAATACAACACTCCAAGTTCTGTTCTAAGTTGTCCCCTCATCAGGAATGCATAGCTGTCCATTGTTCCTGTGAACAGATTTTCTGGAAACTCTCTTATGTATGTTGAAAACTTTCCAGGCAGAAGTAACTGAGAAGCTTGAAGATGGCCAGTTTGTTGAAATCGTGATGTTGCCTGGAACCTTATGACATCACACACTTCCTTTGCAGCAATTGGCAAGGTCTCATGCAGTGGTCGGGAAGCTGATGGCCCTCGTCTACGTTTTGACCGGATGTTCTCTGTATGTAGGTACTGCTCTGCAATACCATTGATACCCGATCTGAGACTGTCAATTGCATCCAAAAATGTATGAACATCCTTTTCAATAGCAGTTGCATCTGTGGTACGACACTGAAGTTGCCTGTATAGAACATCAACATGGGGCATTATACGATGGAAGACAGCAAGCCAAAATTTAAATTGGTCATCTTCAAGTGATCACAGTAGCCCATTTGCTTCCAGTATAGTTGCTGTACCAGATGTAGGACTCCTGTACAAATAATCAAAGCACTCTTCCAGTGACTCCAAGTTCTCGTACACTGCATTTACAGTACGGATGTTAAAATTCCACCGTGTTCCTGACACTCTTGGCATGCGTCGTGATACTATATTATCCAGAGCAGCTTGTCTTTGAGCTGAATGACTGAAAAAGGCTGGAATTCCACCAAGTGTTACAAAAAATGTCCTTGCTTCAGTATTCTGTTGTGCGGCTCTTTGCATTACCAGATTAAGTTGGTGGGCATAGCAGTGTACATAGTAGGCATATTTAAACTTTTATCTTATGATGGCCTGGACCCCATGCTGAACACCACTCATAACCGATGCACCATCATAACTCTGAGCAATCACTTTTTCATGCTGGTCTCCCACTACTTCCTTCAACTGTTGTTTTATCACAACAGCAATATGTTGTGCTGTCTGTCCAAGTGGTGTAAAGTATCCCCAAAAATGTTCCACCACCTGTCCATTGACAATGTAACGGAACACAATAGCTATTTGCCACGTCGCAGCAAAATCAGTGGTTTCATCTGCAATTACTGCTATAAATTTTGCAGTACGAATCTCGTTTTTTATTTCTTCTCTGCATACTTTTAGCATGCAGTCCAGGAGTTCATTTTGAATAGTTTTTGATGATCCTTTGAAAACAGTTGAAGCTGTAACGTGGTCTAACAACTTCTTATCAAACTGGCTGACTAATTCTACTATTGCCCGGAAGTTTCCTGGATTCCTTGACTCTTCAGACTCATCATGACCTCTGAAAGCTAGTTCTTGTGCACCACACGTCTTCATGCATTCTATTAAAATAGACAGAACATGACGGTTGTCATCCACTTTCTTGTTGTGTCTTTCTACTGATAACTGGTATCCACTACTTAACTGACACCTGATATCCACAGTTCCCAACACTGCTAGACTCATTTGGTTGTCTAGATGTTTAGCAGACTGTTCATGCCTTCTGGACTTTTCTTCCAGTCTCTTCAGGTCATCCTTACCCTTTGATGTCCAGGCTTCCTCTCCACCAAATAACAAACATGGGAAGCAGTACAAGCTGTTTGTTTCCTCACAACCACAGATCCAGGTGTGTTTGTCATACACTGACCTGTTGAAGCTGTGTGTGTATGTTCTTGACCTACTTGTACCTGCAGATTCTATCTTCAGATCAGGTGTGGGTCTTCCAGTCCTCTTGATTCTTAACTTCTCATCAAGAGTCAACTCTTTAAAATTAATAGATTTCAGATAGGCCACTGTAACACTCTGCTCACTCTGTTCACTCATTCTGGTTATTGTTGTAGTTGTGTTGTTGCAACTCTGAAATGAAGATATTGCAGAAATGATTTAAGTGCCACTGTTTTATACATGTAATGATTTACAGCTTCAGAAACAGCACTCATTTCATTGACAGTGCCACAGTCATGATCTACCAACTATCTGGCTTGGTCTTGCCAGGATTAAAGACTATTAATGCATTTGTGATGCACACACTGTCACAGCTTACATTGTCTTTGCAGGACTAACAGGGGCAGTCATTCCATTGCCTCCACTATACTTTCTGCTTTGATCCTTCCAGTATTAAAATATATCTGCTGCACAGAGACTGTAGTCACACAGCCTGTTTGCATATTGCTTACTCCCTCAGAGTTTTGCAAAGCCAGAATTACAACACTAAATGGTTATTTCATTCCAACACTGGCGACATGAAAGTCCCCCATCCCAACAGCCTACCAAAAGTACCTGGCTCAAAAACCTCTGAAATCAGAAAGCAAAACAGTAATGAACTGCAAATGGCTGCATTAATTTAGTCCATTGCACAGAAATGGTAGTTACAGGCTTGCCCAACAGCAGACTTTACCCAAACAGTCATCTTGCAAAGCCATAACTGACAGTAAACAAGGGCAGTCACCTCAATGAATTCACAACCCCCCCCTCCCATTACCTAATGAAGTAGCTGCTTTTTACTGGTCAGGATTAAAGTACAAATACTAACAACTGCATTGCATACTTTCATTTTGCTGACAGACTCACTATCACAGCTTGTGTGCATCAGCCAAGTACACATCTAATTTTAAAATTAATTTTACTTACCAGACTTTCTACAATAAAACATGGTTTAACAAAAATTCCTTGACCCCCCCCCCCACCACACACATACAAACCACTCAGATTTCAGAGCTTCAGCTTCTGGTCGATCTTACTTGAGTGAAATCGACATTACTGTTGAAAATGTAGACAGAACTGCAGCTATTCACACAAGCATTGCCCCCAGCCCAACTCCCTACCCAGAGAAACTGCTTTCAGCCTACAATGTTTAAGTGAAATAAATCACCATGGTTGCATTTCTTTCACATCACAATAGCGAAGAAGTTGCACATAATCTTACTTTATTTGCTGGTGTGTCTGTAAACTACAGGCTATTTCATTTCAGAGACCCCGCCCAGGCTATTTCTGACAAAAATGATCTAAAATGCCCCAACAGATGTCCTAACCTCCCGAAAGAAAGACTACTAAAAATGGCCAAAAATATCATACTGTATCATGTTATGTAATCACCATAGTCATGTACAAGCTTCACATGCAGTCATTTCCTTATTTGTATGCACAATATCTTTTAATTTTATTTTCCAGAAATGGAGGATGCATACAGAGTACCAGTCCCAGACCAATACACATTTCCATTTCACATGTACTGATTCTGAAGTATTCAAGTACCACAGATACTGATTTAAAACACAAGGCATGTGTAGTAGTACACTGCCTGCTTATTTTTAGATTATTCTCTAATGCAAGCATTTTACCCTAACTGAAAATGTTATGTTATGTTTTTCATTTTCTTATAATTATAGCTACTCTCAGACAATATACTGTCAAAAAATATATATATAAATACAATATATAGAAGTGCAGTAGTAGTAGTATTGCTAATGACCCACCCCCTAAAAAATAATTAATTACACTTAGACGTCTTGTTCTGGGAAAATGTTAAGAGTACAACAAAGAAAAATATAACACTGCAGTGCAAGTTTGTTAAGAGGGAAGCACATCAGCTAACTTAGATAAATGTGTCACTGGACTGCTTGCTGTTGCCAAGTTAACCACTGAATATGATCACAAGTACACTAAAACAAACACATGAAACATTAATCCTCAGGGCCTCAGGGCAGGGTAAACACCTGGACTGCCATAAACCCATAAAAGTCAGCATTTTCTGCATGTTGTAACTACCAATCTATTCAGCCTGTAGACATTCGGTCTCCAGCTTCATTTAAGAGTGTGAAATAATTTTATAACTTAAAGCCATTTACTATGTGCTGTAACTACCAAGCTATTTAGCCTGTAGACACTCGGTCTCCAACTTCATTTAAGAGTGTGAAATTTTTATAACTTAAAGCCATTTACTTTGTGCTGCTATTTTTGGGGAGGGAATAGAATTCCTAGTCTTCTGATCTTCCGGAATCTAATAAGGGTTATTCTGCTCTTAAGTTAAGAGTCTCTCCACACTGTATAATTACTTATCTCTTGTGTATAATTAATCTGCATCCTTTCTGTAAAGTTGGTGCAATCTGAAGTGGGTCTTGGGGGAGGGCCAAATGAATGTTTAACTACCTCAGACAGTATTGTTTTGCCAGGTGTAGCCTGAAGCCAGTATGATTCACTGGAGTGTATTAATCCATTGCATTAGTCAATCATTAAAATTTGTTCATCTCCAAGACATTAGCTTAGAATACTTTCAAGTGTATATATATATATAAAACCAAGACTGCAAAGTGTGTAAACATTTATTCTTACAGGAAAAAGTACATTTGCTAGCATTCTTTCACTATGCTCAAAATCAAAACCACAAAAGCTGGTATTTTAAATACACTGCTTCCCTGTTTGCCAACAAGCTATCACTATGAGAGTCCAATCAAAACAAAAATGAAGTGGTAAAGAAAACAATATTTCAATGCCTTGGCTACATGACAGCTTGCTTAATATCTAGATGGGAAGCAAAGGCTGTGATGAATCAAAAAAAATAAATTACTTTTAAATACATTACTGGAGTGGAATGCCAGTCAAAATAAAGTATAAAAAGACAAGCAGCCAACAAAATGCATTTTCTGAATACACAAAATCAACAGTATAAAAATGACAGAAAACCAGAACATTCTGCAAAAGAAAGGACAGATTAAGAGCCATGACTGTACTTGTGTCTACCTTGGATACTCTAAGTGCTCCTTGCCTGGACACACCTACCTTGGAGGGATACTCTAAACCTGGACACATCTAAAGTCACTACATGGGGGAGTGGGGGTACAAGTATGTCACAATTTGAAACATCTCTGGCTGATGGCCCCGAGCCCATGACACATTTCATATACTCAACCTCAGAGCAAGAAATCTGGATAAGGCCATAAATAGAAATAGGACAAAGGTCAAAAAAATACAGACAATTTTTAAATGCTGCTCTTACAAACTTAGAAAGTTCAGTAGGTCTTGCATCAGTATGACTTTTCTGTAGGGTATGAAATCTGAAACTCAAAAACACCTGTCAGTGAACTTAACTTAATACTTATGATATAATAAGCATAAAACAAAATGCAGCAAATATATGGAGCACAAAATGAACATGACAGGAGAAAGAGTAGCTAATGGGCTTTTCATTTAATGCACAGTAGTCCAGAGACAACACTACTAACTTCTCAATGCCAAAGACCAAATGCAGAAAGACCATCATTAAAAATCTAAGTTTTAACCTGGCTGTAGCACAAAATACTGAATGTCACTCTGTAAACATGCTAAAACACTTGATGTCATCAACATCAGTCCAACACTAAAACTTCATAACATGAAGCTGTTATCTCCACTAGCTTACCTGTCCTTGGTCAGGTCTAAAATGTGCAAGGTTTAAGCTTGTCAGATTTACATTCCCAGAGCTGCAGGCTAATCATTCAATGTTTTCAGCTGAAAATCACTGCCAGAACAGTTTGTATTAGTGTGCAAACTGTGATTCAAGGATTTTGGGCTTTCCAATGTTCTCAGATTATGCAGTCCTGGATTTAGTATACATAAGGGTGTGGCAGGAAAATTCCCCACATGCGGAGTGCAAGGGCTTTAGCACCCATGTATTTTTCTCCCTTTCAGTTTGGTTGAAACTTCTTCAAATAGTTTACTTTGTGCAGCTGAAGCTGCAACCAGTGTGGGGTGGGCCCATCTGGACACAGTGCAACCATCTCTAATATAGCAGACTATGATTTTGTCAAAACCAAAGCTGACTATGACTGCATGAACTTTACAATAAACTGTCAAACATAATGAAAAAAGTTAATGTAGTCTATAGGTCAGGTGCCATTCAGAAAATCTCAAACAGAAAGCACCATGGGAATGTGTCAGACAAAATGATGCATTGCAAAGAAAGAGCAGCCACCATGAAAGCCAGAACAAAGTGAGCTGATGCATGGAACTACTCATTAGCACAGAAAAGAAATAACATAAACAGACAAACCCATTTCAAATTATGTAAAATAGACAGTGAAACTATGCCAGTACCCAGAAATTATCCTGGAAAATGTACATAGTAAGGTAAGGGCTGAAGCTGATCAGGTACTACCAAATAAGCAGTGAAACTCAGAACACAGAAAAAAGAACACCTATAATATATTACTTTACAAAAATTGAAGAATAATCCTCAATATCAGAACACCTATAATATATTACTTTACAAAAATTGAAGAATAATCCTCGATATCTGGACTATTGCAGATGAATCATGTAAAACTAGACTGAAAATGTGCAGTAATATTGCCACCATAATGACAGATGCAACAGCAACTACTGACGACACATTTAATCACTTAACTTCTGAGGATTTTCAGGTCTGTTGCCATAAAACTGTTTGGGATATTTTAGTTCTTTGATTTAAAAAAATATGGCCAGGTTTCATGAGCACTTGTGCTTCTTACTAAGTACATGTGAGATGATGCAGCAACAGCTGAACAGTTTGAAATTCTGGAAACAGCAGTACATGTTGTGGCCAGCTGCAAAACAAGGGTTAGCAGCAGAATGTGCTAATGATCATATAATCAGACATTCTCTGTGCCAATGAAGCAAAAGATTATGGCGTAGAAATTCAAAAACATAAAACAATCATGAGCATGTCTTATTATGTCCAGGTATACACAAGCACTGAAATGAAACATTTCCCTAAAAGAAAAAAGACCCCTTCAGTAAAATGTCCAGGTACAATATGCAAAAGCACTAAAATTAAACATTTGCCCATGTGACCCCTTCAATAACATGTACAAGCACCAAAATCTTCATTACTATGTCCAGGTATACACAAGCACTGAAATGAAACATATCACTAAAAGAAAAAAGACCCATTCAGTAAAATGTCCAGGTACAATATGCAAAAGCACTAAAATTAAACATTTGCCCATGTGACCCCTTCAATAACATGTACAAGCAACAAAATCTTCATTACTATGTCCAGGTATACACAAGCACTGAAATGAAACATTTCCCTAAAAGAAAAAAGACCCCTTCAGTAAAATGTCCAGGTACAATATGCAAAAGCACTAAAATTAAACATTTGCCCATGTGACCCCTTCAATAACATGTACAAGCGCCAAAATGAAACATTCACCCAAGTGACCTCTTCAGAAAAATGCTGAGGAATCCCCAAGCACCAAAACAAAAAGTTTGCCCCTTTCCTTCAATAACATAAGTACAATACAAACACCAAAATGAAACATTCACCCAAGCAACCACTTCAAAAACATAATTAAACTATAAGCACCAAAATTAAACACTTACCCAAGCAACTCCTTCAGTAAATGTAACAACAAGAACAACAGGTGTAACAAGACTAGTTAGTGACAGTATATATATCATGCCATAACTGATTCATCAGAAGATGAAAGCTAGCATTAAAAGATGCTTAGGATAATTGAGGAATAATAATGGAATTTAGAATTACTGTGATGTCATAAAAGAATGGGTCTTCACATAAAGAATAGCAAATACTTTATACTGGGAGATATTCTTTAGCTAAAAAGTGGAACCTTACCCTACTGTGTAATTATTTATTTAGTATACAGGTAGAAGGACTGATCCATGAAAGGCCATTCATAGATTTTCTGGGGACTATCAGCAGACCCACCCCTAAAAAAGAAAAGAAAAAGGGAAGTGACTACAGCACTAAATATGGTGCAATAGTGTCAAATGACAGCAGCAAGCTGCTTCTTACTGGCTTTCAAACAACGCACATAAAAGTATGGCATGCACATACAGACAGTAGATTGTCATGAGCACTTTAAATCGGGTCTATATTGAATCAGCAAATGCTTAAAAAAGCGAATGCTGATTCATCTACCCTATGTAAGTGAAAGCTTACAATCTCGAACACCCGGAACAATGATTTTTTTTCCCAGGGAATTAAAATCGTAGTCCGATTTCGGGAGTTTGCCATTTCCTTCACTGTGGTGTGATCTTGGAGTTGGTATATTTAAGTAGGGAGGTTGTGGGGGGCACAGCCCTCCACATTGGGGGGTGTGGGGGGCAAAGCCCCACATTATATACTGTTCTAAGATTTTTTTTTTTTTTTTTTTTTTTTGTGGAACAGCGATTTTTTTCCCTGGGAAAAAAATTGCTGCTCCGAGTGTTCGGGATTGCAAGCTTTCACTTAAATAGGGTCAATGAATCAGCATTAGCTTTTTTAAGCATTCACTGATTCAATATAGACCCTTTAAATCAATGATGTGCATAGTAAAAGAAAAAACTCATAGCTATAACAGCACATAACTAACTCTCTTCCCTGCCTCAGAATTGGTTATTAGCTTCATTTTTGTCCTTGCTTTTGGCTTCTAACTTATATGATCTAATGCATTACTTATTCACTTATTAGTGGGGAAAGTGAATCCTTCCTTCTCAAACCCTTTCAGCTATGACCTGAACCACAAAGGAAATTTTCAGTGGAATAAGTTGGACAGTTCACTCTAGCCAGGCAATCAGTTTGTTTTGGGAGTTAAAAGCAATCAAGTGTCAATAGAAATCTCATGCAAACTAAACATAGCATGTAAAAGGATGTCAGACTTGATCCCCAGATGTTGGACCTGTGGGGCAGACCACTTAATTATTGATCCACCATGCTGTCATGGCTAATCCTTTAATTGCTTATACTAATATAAATATTTGCTATACCAACATAGTTAAAATTATTTCAAGTCTTACTTATTCCCAACCCTTACTGCATGCAGTAGAGCTTATTACATTCTAGACGCCAGTCTCGGCTGAGAAGGGACTTTGGCTCAAACTACATGCCCAGTTATAAGATTAAATAAATACACTAGCCAACAACCAAACTATATAGAAACTTTTAACTGAAGCACTACTAATTCAGCTATCTTCTAATTATTTTGTTGTCTGCATGTTGTATTTCTTCTAGCCTTAAAATTGTTATACATCTGGTGTTATTGTTGTCTTAAAATAATTACTGCAATTGCTGTACTTTGTTGCCACACTCTCCCATTTCTCTGAGACATGCATGGAAATAATTTACTAGCTAACCACATCAGTTTTACAAGTATCATATACAAACAAATAACTCATTTAATATAGTATAAATCTAATAAATTTAAGAAACAAAATCTGAAGCAAGATTGTACTCTGTAGTTCAGTTAATCAGAGCCAGTTTGTTACAGACTAAAAATAAATGACAATGTAAACCATTACTCTGACAGTTGCTCACCAGCCTTGCTCCATCAGTACACTATAACCCTGAAGCTTTGTTTTCAGTTTTGTTCTTCATGCTGTCTCAGACACCAGCCACCTGATGCAGCCCAATCTAGGGGTGAAACAAATGCACACTGCTTCAGCTTGCATCCCAAACAGCCCCCAAAAATAACAATTTCTACCTTTCCTGAAACACCAGCAGGCTGCATCACAAGGTAATGCATGACAGTCAGAAACTAAATGCATTTGCACTTTGTACACATTACACAACACTTATTACAGCTATTTTAGAGTCAACGGATTTGATAAGCAAAAGTTTACGACTTAAATTAAATAATTATGGAATGAAATAAATAGTAACGCACCTGTTTTGATTCCAGAAGAACAGCTGAAAGAAGCAGCAATTTGCAAATAATTAAATCCACAGTCCTCCTGATTGCCTCGCTCTATGTGTACTTTATTTACCAATTTAAGACTCTTGTGCCAAAAATAAAAAAAAAAATGTTTTCAATCACTAAATAGCCGGAAAAAACAATGTTATAATCAGGTCCAACGCCGAAAACTGACTGACTGATTCTCGCTCTTTTCCCAGCACATAAAGCCCGGGAAGAGAGCGACAACCAATCAGCAGCATTTGCCCAGCAAGCACATCATGACATGCCTGCAGACGTCGCAGTCCGAGCCCCTTCCATATCTATGCGGTTTGTGTCTTAACCGCATAGACTTCTGGGCATCACAATGATGCCTTCATTGCTTCTCCGGGCTACAATGAAAACATTGCAAGAATTTAAAAAAAAAAAAAAAAACACTGTTGCGATTGAAGTGCGCAATGCGCATGCACGTACTTTCGAGTCGCAGACTCGAAATTTAAAGTGGAAAAAAGATTGTTTTTTTTTACATTAAAAAAACAAACTAAAGAGCTCTAAACAAAAACCTGAGGAGGCTGCAGTCCGGCAGTCCGATGCCACAAGCCGCCCCTGTTTTAAGTGATGTTTTGAGGCTGTGGGTCGGGTGTGTTGTGGCTTCGGACATGCGGAGTTGAGAGATGCTTGTGACTAGCTTAGATATCCTGTTGTATTTTCTTTTGTAGAGAAATAAGGCATAGCATGTTTAAAATGCAAAATTTGATAGTTGTGAACACTACTCCACAAATTAGAGTGCTCGTGTGCACACACCATGAGTTTGTCACGAAGTAAGGGAAGGGAAAATAAAAAAGAAAAAACACATACCTTTTCCTGCTTGGTTCTCAAGACAATTTAACAGCCACAAACATCACTAGAAACTCGAGTTACTTTTTGCTTGTCGCATTTACTTGTGTACGCCATCCCCTGACTCTTTCTAATTGACGTCTAGTGAGGAAATAAGCTAGGTTCACATTTAAAGATACAGAAACCTAAATTCCTTCTAAGGAAACATAAATAATATAAGAGGTTCATCTAAATATACACAGTTATATATTTTTTGAAGCACTTTCAGCTTATGGCTACTAATGTCTTCTAGCACCTTGATAGGTAAGGACATATATCTGCTTGTCTTTCTGTCAGTTTAGTTTTCCAGACATTTTAGCTATCCCTTACTATGTTTTGTACAGCAGAATTTAAAGAGCAGAAATTAATCATCAGCAAATAAAATCACTGCTGTTTTACAAATTCTCTAAAGACACTAGTAAATGTCAAGCAACTGACAGGTTTATTTTAAGGAAAATTGCCATTTCTCACACTGGTGCTCCTACAAAATACTACTAATGTCCTGCTACCAAAATATGCCCTCAGTGGAGAAATGGGATGCAACAAGAAGGTTAAATGTACATTTAGAAAATCAAGCATTTAAATAACAGTGTAATATACTAGATAGAGAAAGTAAAAGCAATAATCATATAAACAACTATAATAAGTAATATAACAGAGGATGTAACCCTATGTGTCAATTATACAATATTTATATCCCATATAGGTTTGAACTTTGTCGAAGCATCTGTCTTCTACACACACATTGTATTAAATCTAATTTGAGTAGAAGAGGGAGAGGCTTAGCCCACACCCAAATTTATTACTAAGTTACCATGCATTATGAACATACATTGTGGCAGGTACTCAGCGAGCTATCCATCCTAAGATGGCTCATGCTGTTCCCATTTGCTCATCTGAATAATGACTGCAGCTATACTCTTCTTATTATATTACCTGGCTGTGGCTACACCCTTCTTATAATATTACCTGGCTTTTTATATTATCAAGAATGACACAATACTAGTGTATGTGGGTATATCATGTTACTGTTAGTGTAAACAAAAATGCTTGACAATGCAACTGTAATTCTCAAACCTTTCTGCAGACAAATGTGTAGCATTGTCTAGCAGTTGAGAGCCTGATTGTTCCTAATCAGCAGACCTGTATGTTCATGTTCCAATATGACTACATGAAAAGACACCAATATTAGTCTGCAAGTTTAGTAAGCAGTAAATTCATCAGGGATTAATTCGAGGGGACACTTATATTATAGCTAAAGCACTTGACATTTGATAAATGTATCCTCACAATGATGCATTCTATCTAGTCATTAACTGTAACACAACTTTTCTGAGAAATATTGTTGTAATGCCAGTTAATTATTTGAGTTAAATATTTCTATATACAGTCATAAAGCAATTACCAGGATAAATAATACTCTTGCAGTGCATGGATCACCATAGCTATCCTCTGATGTTAGAAGAAAAACAAGCTTCTTAAACACCTTTTTGACATACTAAAGGTATTACCCCATAGTTTAAATACATTTTGTCTATTTACTGCAAAGTGGGTTAGGAATTTTAACCTGTAACATTTTCATACATAATAGTTTAAATCATAGCAGCTTCCATTATGTTGATACGTTCTCCAGTATACTTTTTAAATACTATAATGAGAAGCTCCGGATGTTTAATTTTAAACTTTTATTCAGTCATAAGATTAAATTACTGGTGTTAAGTAAGCCAAAATTACATCTCCAGCACTTATTGTCAGCAGATAAACTCACTGATTAAGTGTCAGTCTAAGCTGCAAGAGTTAATATGTGATATACATAGATGTTTCCTTTGAAAATGTGGTCAACTGCACTGTAGTTTTACCTCTGTACTGTATCATTTTGATTATACAAAGTCCCTCTGAAAGTTGATAGAAGTGTTAACAACAAAACACTCAATCAAGTAACAACATTATAAGTAGTCTCTTGGATAAGGGAGATGTCTAAATTTTGATCTTGTTGTCTCCAGCCATGGGAATTGTATTTGAAAAGCTGAAAAATGCAATCAGAGGAACATATTTAATGTCTACTAAAGAAATATTAATATACTTGTACATTGTATTGCATTTCAGTTTATGTTAAACATGAAATATGATGTGGTTTCAGAACTATTCATGTTTTTATTCCAATATGACTTTGCAAATACTAATTTAAACACTGGTTTTGGACTTGAGTAGTCTAAAACATTTGCACAACAATGGTATTGTATTATACAGTAATGTCAGTAAATAGTTTTCAACAGATGTATGAAATATACAGTTATAGATTTTAACACAATGCTTATTAATACCCTAAACTATTTTGAAATGATACTACCTTAATCTAAATATTTGTACCTTTTTGAAACCTGATTAGAAATAAGTATTATTGAATTACAATAAGATGAGTAAAGAATATATGTATATATTTTAGCTGATTAGATTATCTTAATATATTATTCAATTATCTTTATTTAAAAACTAAGAGGATAAGAGAAACTGATCCAAATATTATTTGTGAGGGTAGAAAGTTTGTTTGGTTAGATTCACTAACCAAACAAAGAGGTATATTACCTCATAGCGATAGGGAATGGTTTTTAAGGTTGAGAATTACTAGTTTGGAAGTTCTTTGTTTTTTTTTTATTCTATCACTTTGGTGTCACTCAGAAACATGCAAAAATCATACAAGAAAAACTTTGAATTCTGTATCCAAGATGGAACTAAGAATAAACAATATTTACATAAACTCACACATAAAACAAACTCAAAACTAGGAAATGAAATGTTTATCCATAAATGTTAATGGTCTAAATAATAGTAATAAAAGGAGAAGCCTATTCAAGTACATACACTTACATAAACCACAAATAGTCTTTTTACAAGAGACACACTTATTAGATAGAGATATAAACAACTTAAATATTAATAATTACACAGTACTAATAAACTCTCAACACAAAACAAAAAAAAAAAAGAGGAGTAGCTATACTACTTCACAACTCAACTATAACACCTAAAATAATTACTACTCATCAAGATACATCAGATATGTTTTGTCTAGCTTCAGTAGAATTAAATAAGAGAATCTATATGTTAGTAAATCTATACTGGATCCCAGGACTAGGATTAAAAGCAGTTAAACAGCATTTTGAAGAGATAATTCATTTAACTAAGGGTAGTCTGGTATTGGCAGGAGACTTCAACTGTATAATGAATGAAAAAGATACAGATTCTAAATGTAAAAGAAGAAAACAACCTATCTCTAAAGCGCAATCAAAATTTATAGATACATTGTATTTAAAAGATATAAATGAATTTGTAGAACCAGACTCACTAATCTTCACATTTTATTCTCATAGATATAAAACTAACTCTAGAATTTCTATAATATATGTTGCCAATGACCTAATATCAAAAATTGACAAAGTCAAAATTATAAATTGTCCCTTATCTGATCATAATGCCATAGTCTTGAGATAGAGCTTACACCATTTTATTCAAATCCCATTACTAGGATACCTTCCTATATCACAAAATTGACAGATTTCAAAGAATTTTATGAAGAAACAATAAAAAACATTCTAGAAATAAATTACACAGAAGATATTTCAGAAATATATGTCTGGGATTCATTAAAAGCAGTTACATATGGGAAGATATTATACTGGTACATAAATAAAATGAAGTTATGGAATAAAGATACGCTAGACTTACAAAACAAAGCAGATACATTGAAACTGGAAATACAAAAGGGTAATGCTACTCAAGTTCAAGAATTTACACAAATCAATAAGAAGTATACAGAATTGCTAAATCATAAGATTATGATTAACTTAGAAAAGATAAAAATAAACTCATACTCTACTAATTCAGCACACCTGAGATACTTAACTAATAGAACAAAAAATAATTAAATATAAGCAAATAAAAGAAATATTTATTCCTAATACTAACAAAAGAGTTACGGAATTAAATGATATTTTAGAAGCATTCAGATTCCAATTTAACATTGATAATTCCATAAATACTCAAGATACACCTACTAAGAATATAAAAAATACTTAGAAAATAATATTCATATTAAATTAACACAAGAACAAATAGACATTATAAGCAAACCAATCAATATGACAGAATTAAAATCACAAATTAAAAAGCTCAAGACAAATAAAGCACCTGGCCCAGACAATATGCTACCAGAAATGTATAAATTAATACCCAATCAAGCCATATCCTTATTATTAAAAGTATATGATATAGCTAATAAAGATTTGAATATACCACCCACTTGGAAATATTCATTGATATCCCCAATTATCAAACCAGATAAAGATGAGAAGAAGTGTTCCTCATATAGGCCAATATCATTACTCAATATAGACTATAAGATGTTTATGGCTATATCATGAATAGGATCAAACACTTTCTTCCTTTCTTAATTCACAAAGATCAAACAGGTTTCATTAAAGGAAGAAATACTTCAGATAATATTAAAAGAATACTAACATTAATAGATTATAGCAAACATAAAGTCCTAGATTTAAATGTAATCTCATTAGATATTAATAAAGCTTTTGATTCGGTTAGCAGGAACTTTCTTTCACTAGTTTTAAAAGAATATAACTTTCCTTCTAATTTTAATAATCTTATCCAAATACTATATGAAAAATCTACTGCATATGTTAAACTGGGATCACACAGATCAGGCCCTATAACAGTCAAAAAGGGAACTAAACAAGGTTGCCCTTTATCACCATTGTTATTTGCATTACTAATAGAACCCTTTGCAAATCAAATCAGATCAAACAATAACATAAAGGGCATTTCTATTAATAAAATGTTAAACCTTAAAATCCAACTCTTTGCTGATGACATACTATTAACTCTCTCAGATGCAAATGAGTCATTGAATGCTCTATTTAACTCCATGAATAAATTTCAAAATATTTCAGGCTTAAAATTTAATGAAAACAAAACTAAAATTATGCCCTGTAATTGTAAAAAAAAAATAATAATAATATAAACAAAAGATTTTCCAAATATATAGTAACATAAAGTAAATTATTATATCTGGGAATAAATCTACTCAATGAATTAACAGATTCTCTAGTATTTAACTATAATAAAATACTAGACAAAATAGAACAAACAATCGGTTACTGGAATAAATATATATTTTCAACAGCAGACAGATTATATCTTATTAAAATAATCATATTTCCCAAAATAGTAAATCAAAACTGTTACTGGTGCTCAGAGACGCCTTCCGACAAAATAATCCAAGTAAACAAAATCAGGAACCAGAAGGAGTCACCACGAAAAAAGAACTTCCGTTTGAGACAATGTTATAAAATATTTAATGGGATAAAACAATGAATAAGCGCTTTCGCATAGCGAAGCTGTGCTTCTTCAGATAATCAAATTCCTAATACAGTTAACGCTTATTTATATACAATAAAATCATTTTGGCGGGATCATTAAAGCAATTAATCAATTAATCTAGTATCCAAGGTTACAAATAAAATACTTGCAGAAATACAAATGCGAAAGTTCCTAAAGCGCAAAATGTTTTTGCTTTTTGTAAAAAATAGACCATCTACAAGCAAATATTAGAGAAAGCAAAAAGCAGTTTGTCTGACAGTCATAATGCACACGATGTATAGCAAATAATGCATAAACACATACTGATTTAACCATTCTTAACCCCATTATTAAAAAGTAGTCAAACTTCCTTCTCATCCCTTGCATAAAATGTTGCAGAACCTGCATATCTGGTTTGCATATCAGACAATATTCAACAGGAGTCTACTCCTGGCGGCACAACAAACAGCAAACCATTCGCAATGGTATTGCATGCATAATGCTTAAACCATATAGGAACTATAAAGTACGATGATAAAACATCTTGCTAAATCACTTATACATAATAGGAGCAATATTAAAATCATCGTAAAGACAATTATCTGAACTAAATTAAATGTCCAGACTACAAATACATAACTACTCAGTTTGTTATAAAGTAAACATGTACAAAAGCATAAGCTTGAAAGCACCGTTCTGGCATCTAACAATTTTTCTTCAAACCCTCTGCCAAACGGATGTGAGCATAAACAAAAAATGTAATAATAATAATAATGATAGAAAGTTCCCAAGCCTAACGCCATACATATTATTCTGAAAAAGATGGCAGGAGGAGAAAATATAAGACAAAAAATCTCTCTAAGTAGCATCGCAACAGATCTTGGTATACTTGCAAAAGAAGAAATGTTCTTATCAATAATAACGTCTCCGTTAAGAGAACTGATGCCTGCTCTCTTAGTATATCATGTTCCTTGTCTATTATTATACAACGTATAATTAGAGCCTCTCTTAAAAGAGGCATCCATCCTTTAGGCATAAAGCCTAATAGGGTATCCTACGAAAGGCATATCAACCATTACAAATCATTACTCAAAATGAAAAAACAGTCAAGAAGCAAAAAGGCCAATAAAAACAATAAACAACAGTGAAAAACAGTAAAAAACAGTGCACATATAAATAAGCGAACTTCTATGAAAATGCACATAAATAAGGGTAAAAACTGCTACCACTGAAACAGATTCTCCAGAAAAATAAAAAACCTGACACTATGGACTACATCAATGTAAATATAATGATAATAAAAATAATGAGCAATGTAGTGTCTAACATGTAGGATCATTCATAAACTGTATCTAAAAACGGGATAAACTCAGTTATCCCATTATAGGGGTCTACTATTCAAAATAGGTTTTATGGACAAGAATTGATTTATCCTGGGGTCAATATGTGCTTTCAATAAGAGTATCCATTTTAACTCCAAACATGCTAAGTCGTTAACACCATCACCTCCTCTAACATTATCTCTCATCACCTGTAGCACTTTAAATGTGAAGTAATGAGAATCATATTCAATTATATGTTTTGCAAGTGCATTTTGATTATTACTCTTCCTGATGTCATAGAGATGATTGTATAGTCTGTCCCTGAGTCTCCTTTTTGTAAGTCCCACGTAAAACGCAGGGCAGCATTCACATGTGGCCAGATATACTAAATTTGTGCTATTACAATCAAAGAAGTGGTTTGGATGGAACGTATACAGACCATGGGGATGTTCAAAGGTTTGTTCCTTGGAAATATGGGGACACATATGACATTTCCCGCAGGGAAAAGTTCCTCTTTTATTTGATGTCATATCATTACTAACGGAATTGTACTTGTCTATACATAGTATCTGTTTGAGATGACTACAGTTCCTGTAACTGAAGGTCGGATGATTACCAACTACCCGTGAGGTGTATGGGTCTATATTTAAAACATTCCAATTTTTCTTGATCAATTTCTGAATATTGGAAACATCACTCGTATATTTCAGCAAAAAAGATATGGTACCTGAATTATCATGTTTTCTATTATCATTATATGAGAATCTATATAAATTTTGTCTAGGAGTATGTGTACTAGAGGATATACCTAATATCTTCTGTTTACAGTCTTTTAACAAGTTATTATTGTAACCTCTGTCCCTTAAAAGTCATTCTAAAAGGGCTACTTCTCTCAAACGGTCAGTTTCATTGGTACATATCCTGGATATTCTATTCAGCTGACTTGTGACAATACCTGAGAAGGTGTGCCTAGGATGCATGCTTTCAAATCTTAGAAGAGAATTCTTCCAGGTAGGTTTCCTGTAGAGTGATGTGCTGATGCCACTGCCTGTATTAAGCTTTAGGGTTAGATCTAAAAAATTGACCTCTGAGCTCGAAGTTTCTACAGTAAACTTAAGGAAGGAGCTCTTAGATTCTACATCTCTAACAAACTTGATACATTCACTATGGCTGCCTTCCCAGACAAAGAGTACATCATCTACAAACCTTTTGTAGAGTTTGACATTGTTGAACTGGGTGTGTTTAAATAGATGGTTACTTTCCCAATCAAAAACTACCAAGTTTGCATAACTGTTGGCGCAGGGGGTGCCCATGGCAACCCCCCACTTTTGTAAATAGATTTTATCTTTAAACAAAAATATGTTATTGTTAAGTACTATTTCAAGTAAGTAATTGATCAGTATCTGTCTGTTGTTGGTATATTGAGACCTACTGAGTAACAACTCACTGACGGCTTGCTGACCTAGCTCATTAGGTATACTTGTAAATAGATTAACAACATCCATGGTTACCAGCAGGTAATTAGATGCATCTTTGTCAAGTCTGAAATCTCTCAAGGACTCAATCAGCTGATAGGAGTCCGATAGTATATTTGGAATAGCATTCACAATCGGTCTCAACATGCATTCCAAAAAGGATGAGATTGTGTATGTGCACCATCGCTCACTCGCCACTATCGGCCTCATGGGCACGGGGGTAACATTCTTATGAATCTTGGGCAAACCTTTTATGACCGGTAACGTAGGATATTCAATCATAAAGTATTCATATGCTTCACAGCTGATTTGCCCACATAGTAGTAAATCATACAAATCTGCTTGTATTCTTTTTACTAAATTGTCAACAAAGGTCTTCGATACTAGAGAGTAAGTGTTAGTGTCTGCTAGCATGCATGTCATGGTGGTGTCATATTCAACAGTATTGAGTAAAACCACCACCCCGCCTTTATCTGCAGGTTTGATAGTTATAGCAGGATCACTTTTCAGTTGTTTAAGTGATCTCTGTTCTAATTCTGTCAAATTAAAGAATTTACATTTTTTCTGATTATTTGCAAAGTATTCATAGATATCCTTCTCACATAATTTGCAAAAACATTCCACATCATGTGGGATGGGTGGCATATAATTACTTTTGCGTTTAAAGAACAGTTTAACAGCATCTGTTTGTATGGCAGAATTATCTTTAAAGAACAGCTTTAGAGCTAAATTACGACAGAATAGTCTAAGATCTATCAAAGTCTCATTCAAACTGCTGAGTTGGGAGGGTATAAAATTTAAACCTTTGTTGAGAAGTGTGACAGCAGATTCTGACAAAGGGATGTCAGATAGATTACAGACTAAGTCATTCAATTCCTTTGCTTCCTCGTCTGTCCGTATTTTTCTTCTGACCCCTTCCTCTTGCGGGGCCCCCTGCTGTTGGAGCGGCCTCTCCATGCCGTCTGTTGTTTGACGGGAAATGGTAAAAAATGGGTAGACGTGCTGGCAGTGTCTTTGGGTCTAGCTCCAGAAACCATATGAACTTTATCAGCTTGTTGGTTAGGAAGAGGAGTAGTACTGACAAAATTTCCTCCTAAAGGACTGCTGTTCTGAGCTGATACAAGTGGAGTGTCAATGGATTGGGAGTTCTCAATGGAGCTGAGAGGTGCAACATTAACCTCTGCTGTTATAGAATGAACAGTAGTATTCTGTGAGGATATCCCACTGTCGGTCACCGCTGAAGAACGGGTAGTTCTAGGCCAGACAAATATCTGACCGTTAGCAAAATCATTGGAGTCTCTGATTAGTTTCCTCTGTTTCACTTGCCTGAGTCTTTCACTGAACAAGTGCACCTGTGATCGGATATTGTCTAGTCTCTGCTGAAAGTAGACAGTGTTGTAAGAATCATTAAAATGACGCTGTTGTAAGTCTACCTTATTTCTAAGCTCCGTCTCCAACGGGGCAAAATAGTCCAGTAACAGTTTGATATAATTAAAACCTAGACCTATATTCAGGTCTTGCCATTTTCGTAGTAATATTGGGTGGCTGTCCCCATATGTCGGCATGCAAAACACTCGCATACCGCGAGGTATGACTTTAAAGTGGAGGCATGCCTCAAGATGTAAGCGCTGCCAGGCATACCTCTGTAGTTTAAACAAGTCATCTTGAAAAGTTCTACAAAGAACATTAAATTCAGTTATTACCTCACCGTTGTTAATGGCATTTGCCGGAGCGGACTGATTAGATATCTCCAGAGTCAATCAGTCAGGATCAAACACTTTCTTCCTTTCTTAATTCACAAAGATCAAACAGGTTTCATTAAAGGAAGAAATACTTCAGATAATATTAAAAGAATACTAACATTAATAGATTATAGCAAACATAAAGTCCTAGATTTAAATGTAATCTCATTAGATATTAATAAAGCTTTTGATTCGGTTAGCAGGAACTTTCTTTCACTAGTTTTAAAAGAATATAACTTTCCTTCTAATTTTAATAATCTTATCCAAATACTATATGAAAAATCTACTGCATATGTTAAACTGGGATCACACAGATCAGGCCCTATAACAGTCAAAAAGGGAACTAAACAAGGTTGCCCTTTATCACCATTGTTATTTGCATTACTAATAGAACCCTTTGCAAATCAAATCAGATCAAACAATAACATAAAGGGCATTTCTATTAATAAAATGTTAAACCTTAAAAATCCAACTCTTTGCTGATGACATACTATTAACTCTCTCAGATGCAAATGAGTCATTGAATGCTCTATTTAACTCCATGAATAAATTTCAAAATATTTCAGGCTTAAAATTTAATGAAAACAAAACTAAAATTATGCCCTGTAATTGTAAAAAAAAAATAATAATAATATAAACAAAAGATTTTCCAAATATATAGTAACATAAAGTAAATTATTATATCTGGGAATAAATCTACTCAATGAATTAACAGATTCTCTAGTATTTAACTATAATAAAATACTAGACAAAATAGAACAAACAATCGGTTACTGGAATAAATATATATTTTCAACAGCAGACAGATTATATCTTATTAAAATAATCATATTTCCCAAAATATTACACTTAATACAACATTTTTCATTGCCACCTCCCAAATATATTATTCAAAGATACAATAAACTAATTTTAAATTTTCTGTGATTTCCAAATAAACCCCGTATAGCCTTAAATAAACATTTATCAGATTGGGAAGACGGTGGAATTAATTTATCGGATATTGATTTATATATTACCTCATCCGTTATTAAAAACATAACACTATGGTAAAATAATTCATACACACCTATATAGAACCAAGCCCATGAGCAGATTTACATAGAAATCAATTATAATCACATACAAGACAACTTAACAGTAATGACATCACCCCTTATATGATTGTTAAAAGATTATTTTTTAGGGAAAAGGAATAATATTAATAAATTGCCATCAAACTATATAAGCTCTACACTTTCAGTGTTCAAAACATATATAAACAAAATACCAAATATTAATTCTTGGATTTTTCTTATTTTCCCTACAGCTTTTACACCAAATATTCTAGATACATTCCAAATATCTAAAATAAATATACTTAAAAAAGAAACATTACTCTTTTGGCATCAACTTATAGAGAAAGGGAAAATTCTAACAAATGAACAGATAATTTATAATTATAATATAAATAAAAACAATTGGTTGTTTTTACAAAATCTAAGGCATTTTCTTATAAATAAAATAGAACAAATGCAACTTTCAGTTAGACATGAAGCTCCAAAACTCATTGAATACCTTATTCTTATCACAAAACAGCCTTATCAGGGTACAGGTTATTTGTCTAATATCTATAAAATTGTTAAAAAAACAAAAAACTATCATGAAAAATCATACTGGGATTATTATACTTTAATAAACAACTATCCTCCAATTGAAGAAGAAAAAAGTAATATTCTAAATTCTTCCAAATTTTTCTACATTATCAAAATACTGGCAATTATTCACTTGGAGATATCTACATAGAAGTTTCTATACACCACATAGGTTAGCCAAAATGTATTCTATTGAAGATCAGTGTTGGAGATGCCATAACAAGATAAAAGCAGATTGGCAGCATGCTTTTTTATGAATGTATATGTCTCAATATGTACTGGAAATCCATTAACTATTTTTTCAGACTGTTTATAATGATAATTTTCAATTAACAAAGTCTTTAATTTTATTCAACTCTCCTATTCCAATCTGTGTACCAAAAAAAGACACTAAAATCCTGTGATCACTATTGGCAATTTCATGTAAAATCATAACTATACATTTGAAAAATGAGGCTTCTCCTACGTTCAAGGAATTTGAGAATTTAACAACAACAGTTGCTCACATGGAAATATTAACAGTGAAGAACAGAACTAAAATATCTACTTCTTACTATTACTCTTGGATGAAAGTACTGGAAATACTCGAAAAGATCGAAGAAGATATATCATCTTATGTTTCTAACGTTATATAATATAGAATTTCAATATTATTTGCATAGACACCAATGTAAATAGTTATATAATGGTTTGAAGTTAGTAATGTTTTAGAATTGTAAATATGTTATTTATCTTTATTTCATGTAATGTTTAAGACATTTTATTTGAAATAATAAAAAAAATTTAGTAAAAAAAAAAATAATGGCTTTGTCCTGATTTTTTGTTGTAGTAGGCTGACAGGTATGTTAGGCGTAGCTCAAAATCAAACAGAGATGAATGTCAACTAAACAGGGACTTAGTCAGAGTACATCAGGGACATTCAGGGACACTTTTGACAGACTGAGAGGAGGTGAATTACAGTACATCGTTTGATGTTACAGGAGTGTACACCCTTACTTAGTGTCACTATGTCTTACATGTAATCCAGTGACTTTACTACAACAGCTGACTGTAGGAGGGATTGACAGGGACAGAGCTGAGATGTGATTCAATGCAAGGACAGTTGAGAGGCATGCCTGTAGGTGTTGGACAGCAGAGTATCACTGACATGTCAATGCCACAGATATAATACAAGCCTACTGCTGTAATCCTTATTCCCCATACCTCCATCCTCCCATCTGCATCCTGTTATATGGGGATATATATTACAAGCCTGTAGGTGTTGGACAGCAGATTATCACTGACATGTCAATACCACAGATATAATACAAGCCTACTGCTGTAATCCTTATTCTCCATACCTCCAGCCTCCCATCTGCATCCTGTTATATGGGGATATCTATTACATGCCTGTAAGTGTTGGACAGCAGCGTATCACTGACATGTCAATACCACAGATATAATACAAGCCCACTGCTGTAATCCTTATTCCCCATACATCCATCCTCCCATTTGCATCCTGTTATATGGGGAAATCTATTACATCAAACTGCAAAGAACCCACAGGTATGGCTAGTGCAATGACCCAAAAACATACTGAACAAAAAAATGAAGGAGCCAGGACAACTCTGTGTGGAACATAGTGTATTAAAATATACACATCAATTACTTTATTCACATAAGACTCCAGACCGGTTTTGGCTAAACAGCCTTCTTCAGTGAACAAAAAACAAACAACACACCCTACCAACAGATGGTATATAAATACATACTTTGGCCAATTGTATTAAAAAACCTCATTTAATTAATTAATTAGAAATATTCATTAAGGCCAGGTGGAAAAAGCCCTCCTAGCTTAGCTATCCACTTCTTTTCTTTCAGATTTAATATTTCATGTAGACCAACCCTGCACTGTGTTTTGTTCAAAATACAATCAATGATGGTAAAGCTAAATGTGCCAGTTTTATGTTTGCAAATGTGTTTGTATATAGCACTTGACTGTTTATGGTTCTTTATATCACTGATATGTTCATGTATTCTCAATCTTAAAGGCCTAGACCATAAACAGTCAAGTGCTTTATACAAACACAGGACAGGGTTGGTCTACATGAAATATTAAATCTGAAAGAAAAGAAGTGGATAGCTAAGCTAGGAAGACTTTTTCCACCTGGCCTAAATGAATATTTCTAATTAATTAATTAAATGAGGTTTGTTTAATAAAATTGGCCTTTCCAAGTATGTATTTATATACCATCTGCTGGTAGGGTGTGTTGTTTGTTTTTTGTTCACTGAAGAAGGCTGTTTAGTCGAAACCGGTCTGGAGTCTTATGTGAATAAATGAATTGATGTGTATTTTTTAATACACTATGTTCCACACAGAATTGTGCTGGCTCCTTCATTTTTTTGTTCAGTATGTTTTTGGGCCATTGCACTAGCCATACTTGAGTGTCTTTTGCAGTTTGATTCAGTTTCATTTCTTGGACTCACTGTTGGCACTAGCATTGTGGCCATTTTCCCCTTTAGCAGTTTGTGGATGTGCCCTTTTTTCTTAGCTGGCATCTAACAAAAGATATTTTTATTAACTTCCCATCCTGTTTTCTGTTGTTGATGGAGTGTGAACATGGACTATCCCTGCAATTGTGGATTCTGGTTTTGGAACTTTTTTCTGCCTTCGGAATTTATATAGACTCTAGCTCTTCATAGAGACACTTTGGCGTTTGGAAGCCATTAATCTGGTGTTCGAAGCTTTTCACTTTTGGGATTTTATGTCGTTACAAGTGATGGTAGCTATGTTATTCAACTATTAGTTACAATTTTCGTGTTTGGCCGTTTTTTGGGAAATGGGCAAAAGGGCAGGCGGAATACTATTTAGTTTGGGACAGAGAAATTATTGAAGTTACTGGCATGTTAATATTGCTTACTGTTACCGAATTGTGCCTGAACATGACTATTATTCTTGCCTTTAACCCAACTGGGATATTTATATTTGATATAACGAACTATGGTGTGGCTCATCTTGTGCTTGGACTTTTGCTTAACAGGCCATACTTATATATAAGGAAGATTTGGAGTTATTCTATAATATTATAACATCAGCTCATTTCATCTGCGAGCAATATTGGATACGTTAATTTTCCAAGATAGATAAGTGACTTCTGGAAGTTACTGGACGTGTTGAATACTCTTTCACTGTTACTGAATTGGGTTCATTTGAATGTCATAATAAGTCTTGCCTTTCACCTAATTGTGACAGCTATATTCGATACAAAGAACTACAAGGAGTCTCATTTAATATTTGGACTTTTGCCTAACAGGTCATGTTTATACATTAATTTATTCCATATTAATGCCATTTTCTAATTTTTTGTATTAAATGTTTCTGTATGTTTTTTAGTATGTTTTTCACTATGTTTTTTACTGTTTTTTAACTAGAGCTTTTCTCCCTGGGCCTCCACTGAAAATGGATATGTATCCAGTTGGACTAGCCCAGTCAACAAATGTAAAATAAATAAAATAAAATGATTAGGATCAGGATTGTTATCTAGCATTTATGTTTTAGCTTGTATTTGCGAGCATCATGCGGTAGCATTGTCGCCTCACAGTAAGATGCTGTCTGGTTCAATTCTCAGCTAGAGCGTCTTCTGCGTGGAGACGTGCGTGAATGGGTATATCTTTGTTGAAGGTTGTACATCAGGCCTGGCAAGCCGGTACATAAAAATCAACTGCCAATCATTAGCAGACCGGAGTTCTGCTGTGGCGACCCCTAACTGGGAAAAGCCGAAAGACTCTCTCTCTCTCTCTCTCTCATTGGATAGGAACATTGGACTAATATGGTTTAATTCCTTATATATGTGACCCATTTGAGGTTTATAATTATAGCATTGACCAATGCAGTTTTTGACTAACTATTGTATCAAACTATATATGTATTATTACACACCCTTTTACTTATGTGTTGATAATTCAAATATCAGGGGCCTTTGATGGGCTTATGTTTACCATGTTAGGGAATATGATAACTAGATTCATTTAGGTTTCTGATTTATTGATTTTTCTTTTTGGTGTGCTTTTCATAATATATACTTATGGTACTATTACTACATGCCAATTTGAACAACAGCGTGTATTAGAATTGAGGGAACAAGTACCACTATATTTAGGTTTTTGACTTATAACAAAAACAGACAGGTTCAGCTGAATTTTCTTAGGTTCATAGGTTCATACTAGGCTATCTGCCCTGGGGCAATTATAAGCCTAGCCCGATTCTGTATGGCTTACGCCACCCCTTGATTTGAGTATACTGTGCCCTTTTTAAGGTTTAGTTTACTGTGTCTCTGTCTAATAGTGACACGGGAGTAATCCCTGGGACAAACCTACAATCCCCCATCCACCTATCGAGATTCCTCTTGAAGAGATTCAGTGAGGTGCTCTGCCTCACATGAACTGGAATTCTATTCCAGAGTGAAGGGAAACTCTGGGTTATGAACCTGTCTCTCCAGCAAGTTCTATTTATTTCTGTGCTGAGGTTCAAGTCCCTCGAGCGTGTGGCTCTAAGGGATTTAGATTTACTGAGGTGGAGCATGTCCATTAATTCTGGATTTGACATAGCTTTGTATGTCAGGCATAGATCGCCTCGAAGTAGGCGGTATGCAACTGAGTAGAGCTGGAGTTTTTTTAACCGAGCAGCATATGGCATCTGTTTGAGACCCTTGATCCTCTTGGTGAGATACTTTTGGGCTCTTTCTAATTGCTGCAAGTGTTTATAGTTTGATACTATACTCGTTGGGTCACTATATGTTTACAGTTGAGGTCTATATCTGTCCAATGAACATTGGGTTGGATCTGGGACTTTTATTTGTTTTTGATATCTATGCTTTAACATAAGCATTATACCAAGTTTGGTGTCATAGTTTATGCCAGATTGTGGTCTTGTGGTTGGTTTGGTAACTTGGGTGGGGCCTCCCTGTCTATATGTTTTGGCATTACTACATTATTACTCCTTCGCATAATCCTTAGGACCCATAGTCTACAACAAAATAACCTTTATTATTATTGTGTATACATATGATGAACGAGTTGAGCGTGGTGGTATGTTATCTATAGTACCACCTTTTTTAGCTGAGGAGACTATTCGGCTATATGTGGTGAGACACAGAATATGGATCTGGATATTTTTTGGGTTACCCCATAGGCTATAGGCTATTTATAGCAATTGTATATCTAGGACCACTGTGTTCTTATACCACTAAAATGTTATTTTTGGTTGGTGCGTAGCAACTTGCTCATTTGATAAATATCTAATATTGAGTACTTTCTGAGGTTATTTATAGCACCGCCATCTGAGTTGCGGAGTTTTTCCTGCTCTATTTGTCTTTGATGGGCTATTCATGTGTATTTAATATTTTTTTAATATATTATGGGTCGGATTGTTTTTGTGTTTTGGTAGTAAGAATTTTGAAATTGGTTTGTTTGGGTATTTCCTAATTTTTGTTTTCTCAGTCCTACCATTCGATCATGGATCTGGCATCTATTATTAGAGGATTGTCTTCTGACACTGATGATTTGGGTATTTTTGGTTTGGGTACGCATACACTGAGTAACAGTTTAGGGGCTGAATTGGATGACCCAGTTGATGATTATAAGCTAACTTTTCTTAAACTAACCAAAGAGATGAATTATTTGAGAAGCAATGTATGGCATATATGCCTTTTTAAGGCATATCAACAAAAACAAATATCGCCCAGAGGACTCAGGGTTAAGGTACAGCCATTAGTATCTCAGGCTGATCAGATATTATTAGACAAATGGCTTGCAGTACAACAACAAGCTTTGATGGGCTTTGTTAATGCACTAGCTGCATACCATGAGAGAGTAATACAACAACAGACTCTCGAAGTGGAGAATCTGAGTAAAGGGGTGCAGAAATACCAGTCCCTTCCCTGTTATACTCCCTGTCTCAACCAACTTAGCAAAGATCTTTTGGAGTTGGAAAATACTCTTAAAGACAAAAAAAGGAAAGAATTTAACAGGGATGTGGATGATTTTGATAAGGGTAGGCCATTTGATATTCGCAAAAATGTGAAATTTGTGACACATAACCAAAAATTTGGTAATTCCAAATCCAAAAGACAAAAATCTATCTTGAAAAAGAGAAATAGGGATTCAGCTACCTCAGGTGAGGATACTTCATCAAACACTAAAGGGGAAGATGGCCATATGGATAGGTCACCCGTTTCCGAGAGGCATAATTTAGGTGACAATATGGGTCACCCTTTAGACCTAGGTCTAGAAGAGGGGGAAAAAACATAAGGGTCCATCCAGATTTAGAGAGTATGATGAAAATGATGGTTCAACAATAACAACATGTAATGTACATAACATCTCCTCGTTGGTTCTGTCAGATATACAAATAAAAACTCTCAATAAAGGTTTGAGCTTTGTGCCTGTTTTTTTTTTTTTTTTGTGCCTGAACATAACTTTGCACAAGATGTAATAGATTTCTGTCATTTACTGAATTTACATTTATTTTAACAGGATAGACATAATAATGTGGAATCCAGGGATTCCACTTTTAAACCACCTATGTCTCCAGTTATTTAAATTTTTCAGAATAATGTGTTGAAAGATTTACATTTGCATCTTGGCAAAGACCATTTCATTAAAAACAACATTACTAGAGCAGAGGGACAATGCATTAATGAGCTCAAATCTAATAGGGATATTGTAATTCTACCGGCAGACAAGAGAGGGGCAGTGGTGGTCCAAGATTGGACCCAATATTATGAAGTACAAAAACAGTTGTCAGACAATCAATATTATAGGATCATGCCCCTAGACCCTACAGGCAGATGTAAAGTGGAGATTGATACATTTTTGGACATGGCAGTTAATGAGGGTATTATTTCGAAAGACACAACTTAAGGTTGACCACCCAAAAAAAACAATACTTATACCTCTTGCCCAAAATCCATAAGGATCCTAATAATCCTTTATGGAGGTCTATAGTGTCAGTGCAGGGTTCACTTAGTGAACCCCTTTCTGAATTCCTTACCACTAATTTGAAAACTTTGTTGTCACACATACAGGCTCGGATCCAAGATACCACTCAGTTTTTTGGTATTGTATCAGATTCACAACTTGAACCTCACTGGCTATTATGTACCCTCAATGTCACTTCCCTGTGTACCAATACAATATCCCCCATTGGGCATATTTAGCTGCGCTTCAATATTGGTTAGATAGAGTTGAACTTTACAGCTCGGGTTTTAACTCTTTTTTGGTCTGCCTGGCAGAACATGCCTTAACCAGGAATGATTTTTACTTTCAAAAGCAATGTGTATGGCAGGTTCAAGGCACGGCTATGGCAGCATCTTTTGCCCCCATATATGTTGATCTGCTTATGGCATATTTGGAGGAGCAATTAATTTATGATAATTGTCATAACCTATACCTGGATGAAACTGACATTTGGAGGTGATATCTTGATGACTGTTGGATGGTGTGGAGAGCCAATGAAGTTTATTTACAGGAATTTGTCGAATATCTAAATCAGAACAAATGGGGTATTGAGTTTAAGATTACTCTGCATAAATATGAGATTACTTTCCTAGATGTTCTAGTGAAGAGTACCCCTTTGGATACTCTGGAGACTGAGATATTTCACACATTCCCACAATATATCACTCTGTTACATGCTACTAGCTTTCACCCCCAACATGTCATCAGAAACATCCCCAAGTCTCAATTTCTCCAGGTTAAGAGAATCTGTTCTAGTCCCTCCAAATATAGTCATTATGAACAGGATCTTGTGAACAGGTTTAAAGATTGTAGATACAGGGTTGGTGACATCTGTAGGGCTAGCCGGCTTGCCACCCAGCAGGAGAGATCCGGATTACGTGAGTATAGAGGAAATCCTCCTGATAATAAAAATCAGGTCAGATTAGTAACAACCTATGGTAAGAACACATATTCATTTATGAATATAATCTCAAGACATTGAAACATCCTTCAGGGTGAGGGTTCACGTGGTGAATTTTTGGGAGAGAAATGTTCATACTCCTTTCGGAAGGGTGGCTCTTTAGGGTCCCTATTTAGCCACTACAAAGATGCCAGGTACAACATACAAATATCAGTCAGAGAACCATTACTGGTGACAAATTGGTTGGTTGCAGCCCTTGTAGCCATTGTTCTCATTGCCCCAGGGTGATTAAGATGAAAAGCTTTAGTAGTAAGAATACACCTATAGTATATGATCTTACATTTTTGGGAATTGTAGCACTAGCTGGGTGATTTGTCTGGCCAATTGTACATGCTCGGCCTTTTATGTTGGGCAAACGTCCAGGCCTTTACGATTGAGAATAAGCAAACATATCAGTAATATAAAGAACCATAAACAGTCAAGTGCTTTATACAAACACATTTGCAAACATAAAACTGGCACATTTAGCTTTACCATCAATGATTGTATTTTGAACAAAACATTGAACAGGGTTGGTCTACATAAAATATTAACTCTGAAAGGAAAGAAGTGAATTGCTAAGCTACGTGGGCTTTTTCCACCTGGCCTTAATGAATATTTCTAATTAATTAAATGAGGTTTGTTTAATAAAATTGGCCAGTCAAAGTATGTATTTATATACCATCTGCTGGTAGGGTGTGTTGTTTGTTTTTTGTTCACTGAAGAAGGCTGTTTAGCCGAAACTGGTCCAGAGTCTTATGTGAATAAATGAATTGATGTGTATTTTTTAATACACTATGTTCCACACAGAGTTGTGCTGGTTCCTTTATTTTTTTGAAATCTATTACATACCCGGTAGAGTGAATTATTCCTTTTTTGAAGTGTTCCTCTGCAAATGCTTTGCACATATGCTGTCTGTGTGACCGAAACCACATACAGACCTGTTCCCCATAAGCAGTTGCTTGACTTTTGTATTAATGCTCATTAACAGGTAATTGCCTTTACACCAATCTGTGGTTAAGAACTTATAACTGCATCCAAAACAGCTGAATTGCACTATCATTAGTCAATGACATGACACCACAGTGCAATATATAAGACTTTCATATAGGCCTTGGCACCTTTCTTAGTTTTTGAGATGGACATTATTGAGGTGTGGAGACTACAGCATCACAGAGGGTAGGTACAAATACTGTCCACTGTAGAGATTTATGAAATATGTCCACAGTTGTGCCTCATATGTTTGGTCAGTGTCCCATGACATCGTGGTCATCTGGCAGTTTACTGGCAAACGTTGTGGATTGAGGTCAGTAAGGGGAGAGAGAGAGAGAGACATGTGAGTGTCACACATCATAACCAATGGAATATGCATGCTAATGCACTAGCTGCTATTCCATCAACTTACAATCTTTGTTGGCTTAACTGTTAATGATGTTCCTGTCTCTGGGCCTTTGCCCCCCTTTATGTATGGCTGTGTCCAGATCCCTTGTTGTAGGGGGTTGGGAGGTATGGAAGGTCTGTAGCAGCAACCATAACATGCAGCTGTGTATGCAGCAGCTGCAGCCTAGGACACATAGGGGGGAGTGTGAACACTTTGGAGAACAGCAAGCTGTACTTGTATCTGTGGCAGCAGTGGCAGCCCTTTCATTACAGCAGAGCCAGGGTAAGGGTACCCTTTACAGTCCAATTGAGGCATGTGCTTAAGGTACATCTGTTATGCAACAGTGCCAATAGCAGAGTAGTAAGTGACATATAGTTAGGCTATACAGATATGTGCAGTGTGTCTCTACCTGGAGGCCTTTGACTTGCAAAAATGGGTAGTGGATAATTCAGTAGCAGTAACCTGTGGGGATTAAAACTGCATGACTCTTTCATTACTTGCTGTCTTGACAACAATGTAATTGAAGTGCAACACACTGGATTAGAATCCAGGACTGTCTGTGGCAAAATGTACTGCACGAAAGGCATTTGACAGACTAAGCTATTGAGTCAGTGCTGTAGCAGGTGTATTTGCAAGATATATGTGCAGACATACAGACTGTGAAGCACATTGTCTGCATCAATCAGTATGTGCATAGCTTTCGATGGCTGTTTTTCTGCACCAGGGTCCCAGATGAACATATGTACTTTGCCATTAATGCCTCAGCAGGTGTGTTTAAAGATATTGCTGATAAAAGAGAATATTTACCTGCTATCCCAGGCCTCATGTAATTTCATTATTATTTATTTGGCTGTGTATTGGTGTATTATTGCATCAGAGTCTCAGGTACACTCTCATTTTCCCATAAGGTTTAATTTCAGTCTGTCAGTGGCAATCAGTATGTTTTGCTGGAAACACCTGCTTTAGTCAAGATCTGTGTAGTGTGGTGGGGTAAATAACAAATAAATAGGCTAGAGGCTTCCACAGACTGACTACGAAGGTTTAATAGGATAAATCCACAAGGTCAAACACGAAAATAAAATCAAGTACTTTAAGCGCTTTTCGTTTGTTCAAAGGAACAAACTTCTTCAGAAGTGAGTTACTACAACAGCTGCAAGCAATTTGAACTCAAAAGTCTGGGAAAATTGTAATTGATTATACCTTTTAAACAAACAGTACATAAAAAACTCTATTTAAATTTAAAATCTAATATGTAAAACATTACTTATGTTAAAAATGTTGTGTAACACTAAAATATCAACAATGGTTTAAAACCCACATAATAATACATAAAATATTGGATTTCTTCTGTATTATCTAAGAAGACTTTTCAGCTTAAGTAAGCTAGAAATTGAACATGCTTCATTGAGACCAGGGTGATAGAATGAGTTTAATCTAATCTGCCACAGTAGTTCCATTTCTTCTAGTTTGAAGGAAGCAGGACCCCCCCGGTTGTCAGGAATAAAGTTACTAATGACAGTAAACTTAAATTTGTGGGATGGGTTAATGTGAACATGTTTTGCTAGGGCATTCTCTAACTTATTGTGTGAGATAGCATATTGATGTTCATATATCCTATCTCTAAGCCTACGTTCTGTTTTGCCACGTAAAATGCAAAACAGTCAATACATTTAGCCAAGTACACTAGAAATTTACTGTTACAATTAAATCTAGACTTCAGTCTGTAAGTATTACCATTGATTGTAAAATGGTTATTACAATCGATGTATTTACAGAAATTACAGTTTTCACATTTAAACATTCCTGGTAGTCTGGATGTTACTGGAACATGTCTCTCCAGTACATTCTTTAAATTCCTTCCTTTTTTAAAACCACATGTGGCCTATACCCCAAACAGTCAAGGACAGTTTGGTTAGTTCTGAAAAAAACCCAGTTCTTATTGATCAATTTTACTATAGTACTACTTTGACTGTTAAATGTAGTCACAAAACTAAATTTAAAGTCCTTTTCTTGGTCAGTCACATCCTCTGTATTAGAGGTAATTTGCCTGTCCACTCCAAGATTGTTACTCAATGATACGTGAGCAGCACATAAAATAGGTTTGAACCAATCAATACTTCTTTTGTAAGTGACTTCCTCTATTAGTGTGTCTACAAGTGACTCTGGATATCCACGATGCTGGAACATCTGTTTCAAAAACTGACATTCGCTATGGAAATCTGAGTCCAAGCTAGAAATACGTGATGCTCTCACTAGTTGCCCTTTGACCACAGATCTTTTTTGGTGGAAAGGGTGGCAGCTAGTGAAATGGAGAAATGTATTAGAGTAACTAGCTTTTCTGTAAATTTGCGCTGTGAAAGAGCAATCTGACCTGTTCTTATTTAACTGAATATCTAAATATGAAATAGATTCAGTCTGAAATGTATATGTGAATTGTAAAAAACCTGTTGACACATTGAAGCTCTCAACCAATTCAGATGCACTTTCTGCATCACCTTTAAACAGGATGAAAATGTTGTCCAAAAAGCGGGTATAATAAGCAATCAGAGCAGGTGTTAAGCTAGCTGAAATCACCTGGTTGAACTCCCATTGAGCCATAACCAAGTTTGCAACACTCGCTCCGCAAGGTGATCCCATTGCTAAACCCATTCGCTCCGCAAGGTATAATAAGCAATAAGTGTGGTGGGGTAACACAGTAGGCTGTAGCTGACAGGTGTCCAGGTCCAAAACTTGGCAGAGGTGATTGTTTTGTATATGTGACTAACAATGTGAGAAACACATAAGATCATTAAAGCTCATTTAAGCACATTTGTGTGGAGCTAAGCTAAGCAAAGTGGTGTGGAGTGGCTCGACGTGCCACTTTGCTTAGCTCCGCGCAAATCCACACTAAAAAATCTAAAAGAAAAAGAGGGTGATAGGACAGTGGTGAAATGGGGGGTAAGCAGTGGGAAAAACATAGTGAAAGGCAGGTAAGGATGTGCAGGAAGAGTATAGGAAAGAACCATAGCTTTCCATTTCTTGTACAGCAACAGCTGTGCATTTTGACAGATTTTGTACATGAATTAGACCTCTCAAAACCCATACAGAGGGGTGAGAAAAACATAAATGTGTTGTCAAGCCAACTGGACCAAATTAGTTTTGTCCATTGGGCACGTGTGTGAAATGGAGAGTTATGTATGGGGCTAGATTTTTTAGTTGGAGAGTTGCCAATTTTTTTTTAAAGGAGAAAATGGTATGTTAGGGTAGGGACATAGGTATATATGGGGAGGTAAGTTGGTTAAGAGAGGATGCAATTACAGACAGACATGACAGACAAGACAGCATAAAGGGTGGTGTGTGACACATGAGGGGGTAAACACCTTGGATGAGGACGGTGTTGTGGAATCAGAGTCGCATGTGCCTCCAAACAGCAGCAGTGTGACTGACATCCCCACCCATGGGCAGTCCACACTGCTCCTTAACTGCCCCGAATGTGACTGTGCTAGAGGCTGGATAATAGGGCCAGCCTGCCCAACCAGGTTGGCCAGTGTGCCCTCAGTCTGGCACAGGCAACATTCATAGCTCTGATGAATGATCATGCACACCATGGCTGGTAGTTGCTGATGGGTGACTACAGCCCCTCCTCCATCTCTCCCAGGGGGAGGCCAGGCCTCATACCCTGAGGCAGTTCCACCCGATGCCACAGGTGGTGCAGGGGAGGGGGTACCACTGGCATGAGTCCCAAATGTGCCAGGACTTGGTGCCACGGCTAGTTGAGGCAAGGTAGGCAGATCGCCAGGATCTGGCCTACCCTGACATGCTGCGGTGATGGAGGTATAGCAATAAGTATAGGTTAGTTATGAACAAAACATTGTTAGTAATAACAGCGTGGCTGAACAATGGAAATAATCCAGTTACATACCAATGTATATTATGTAAAACACAACAATAAATAGCAGAACAGTCAGAATGCAAACAGCATGCCAGTGACGGTTACAGCATAAGGCCAACAAAATAGGTAATACAACAAGATATGTTAATATGCAACCCTTATAATACATAACAATAATAAAACACATGCACCAAAATACAGTTAATATAACAACATTTGTTAATAGTAAACCATATCCAATGATATAACATTAATAAATAAATGAAAATGAGGAGTGGAGAGAGAAAGAAAACCAGTCCATTAGTACCATTATAGGCTATTTACTGGGCAACAGTTCTACTAACTACTCTATGGGTCTGTCCTGTCATTATGTGTACAACTTCCCTATAGCTGCTGTAGCACATACATACCTCTCAAACTATTTTCATGGGACAGTATTGTCTGAGCCATAACAACTGTGGATTCACAACTACTCAGAACACTTGCACATCAGGTGGACCTATATAACTACTGAGGTGCACTGTGGGCTGATGTAGTGATACTTCACTATTTAGGTAATCCTGTTGATGGTATTCCTGTGACAGAGGCATTAGACACTACTAAAAAATTGGAATAGCGTATGTGTACAATAGAGAAACTAAACAGCTATCATGCCTTGCTTGGGAGCATGTGGATAGAATCCAATAGCAGTGACTGCAGAGGACATTTGCATGGAATGTATGAATTGGCTGCAGCAATTTTTTTAATAGACATCCCAGGCATACAGCCATACCAAGACTACATATTTTATTTATTTTTATTTTATTATTATTGTATTTATTTCCTTTATTTTATGCTGTATTTTCACATTCCTGATAATTTAACAGTCTATGACATCTAAACACACAACTATTTACTCATAATATGGGCTACTTCACCCATTGACCTGCAGTTCCTATGGAGAGAGAATCTGTAAACATTACATGACTGATACTGTAATTCTTAATGCTACATAGCACTGGATTTGAACCCTGGTCTGTGTGCACCAAAATAAACTATATACAGAGCATTTAGTAAACTGAGCTACTGAGTCACTGCTGATTACAGAGTGACTGATATTTCCCTGGACCCAAAATATTACCTATTATTAGTACTGCAGTTTTATACTAGACTGCAGTGAAAGTTGAATACACATGCATGGACTACCAGCATGACAGAGATATTAGATAAGCTATACATTACTATATAGACTGCAGGTGTACACAATTTATTGTTAGTGAGTTGAAATATCTGTGAAGTCAACAAATAATATCAGATCATGGAGTGGGCTACTTCACCCATAAACCTAGCTTACCTGCTGTTTGTGGATGATAGAGGATTATGTGAAGACTACTGGCCTAGAATCAGCTTTGGATGGTACTATATGTTAAACAATACATTTGGCTGCCATTATATTTGCAGTCTACAGCTATTACAGTCTTATACATGACTGCAGCACATTACCTCACAGCCTGAATGCATACAGCTCTACTGTAGTGGTTAAAACAAGGCAATCCTGATGTTTACAATTTACCTTGGTATTATTGGCAGTGGTCCACATGTTGCTGCAGAATAGTTGTCATAATTAATTTCTTGAAAAACAGCTCTACTTCTACACTTATTGCACTACAGACTTTATTGCGTAAATGTTCATGCAGTCTGTGGTATTGTTTCAGGTTTTTATTACACAACAGTTGTCAGTATTCAGTTCTTGCAAAACAGCTATAATTCCACAATTAGGGCATAGCAGACTTTATTGTATAAACATCAGTCCTGTTACTGGCAGTGTTTCAAGTTTTTATTGCACAACAGTTGTCATTATTCAGGTCTTGCAATACAGCTCTAATTCCACAGTTATTCAACTACAGACTTCATTGTGTATACTTTCTTGCACTTAATGCTTTACTCTTTCTTACTTATTGCAGTACACTTGGCAGTATTTAGTTACTGCAGGACTGTGTTAAATTGACATTTATTGCATTTCAAACTTTACTATATATACTTTATTACAGTTAATGCTTTCCTATTTCTTGCTTATTTCAGTACAGTTAGCATAATATATCAATACTCACCACACGCATGGCACAACCTGGCCAAACTCCCCGCATGCACCTCAATGTTGCAAGCTCTGTCCTCTGCCATTGTTGGGAGAGAAGCACACCATTATACATACCAGTTTAGCAGACATTCGGATTAGATATAGGTGAAACAGAGTTAAACTGATAAAAGTGGGGGTAGGTAAAAAAACTCCAATCTTGAATGCCAACCAAGTCCAAAAAGAAGAGCGGAGAGCAGAAGTTGTTGCCTCGAATCAGTATTTTATTCAAACCACGTTAAAATCAAGCAAAAAACAAAAATCGTGCTACATTCAAACATAATCTGATGAAGTTTGGTCTTGCAGAGGAAAATGCGTGCGTTAAGAGCAATAATGTTTGAATGTAGTGTGATTTTTGTTTTTTGCTTGAGTTTAACGTGGTTTGAATAAAATAGTGATTCGAGGCAACAACCTCTGCTCTCGCTTCTTTTGAACAATTCAGGAAAAGAGAAAGGCCTAAGATAAGTTTTATGGATGTGCTGAGAGAGGACATTAAGGTGTTTGGTGTGATAGAGCAAGATGCAGAGGACAGCAAGAAATGGAAACAGATGATCCACTGTGGTGACCCCTAGAAACCAAAAGAAGAAGAAGAAGAAGATAACTTACCTTTTTGCATCCATTGATGCCCTTGTTATATTTCTGTTGTACTTTTTCCAGTTTACTCATGCTTGTTTTCTTACAAGGTTTCCATATTTTTATTCCATACTCAGGTCTGGGTCTAACATAACTAACAAGTGATGACATCATCATTCCTGATTTCCTATTCTTTATATATTTTTTGTACAGCCTATAGTTATATAATTATTATTAGCCAATTGGTTGATATCATTAGAAAACTCAAAGTTGGATCTACCCATATACCCAGGTTGTTAAATGAATATACCACTTTTAATCACTGTGTGCTGTGTTAAATATTCATTTATCTTTCAATTTATGTCTCCCAAATCTCATATGCTTAGTTTCTGAGGTATTTATCAGCATATGTTCTCCTGGCCCATATAGTGGGTCAAATCTGTAAAACATATAATCAGTTTTCCCAATTACACATTTTCTGCATACAGACCTTGGAACACCTTGTATGAAAAAGATAGATCTGCAAGATACAATCTAAACAAGTATAGGCCTAGGACAGAACTCTCAGGTACACCCTGACTGTAACCAAAAATGTCACCTGTCAAATTACTATATGGTACTTGCCATGTCCTATTTGTAATTAATGCAGCTATCCATATTATCAAGAGCTGCTCTACTAATTGTAGCATGCTACAGGCCACCCTCTCAAACTCAGGAACCCCACACAGCTTTCCTGAAGACACTGGAGGGTATAAATGTATCTCCAAACACCATCATATTGGGTGACTTCAACTACCCGAATATAGACTGGGAACATTACTCAAGCCCTAACTTTCTAGCCCAACGGTTCCTGGAGTTCATAAATTCAAATGCCATGGAACAGCTAGTCACTGTTCCCACGAGAGGAGAAAATATACTAGATCTCATTATCACAAACATGGGGACAAAATGCTCCACACGAAGTATATCTCTCATTGGTGAGATCTGATCATAAACTAATCTCACTGGAAATCCACATCCGCCCCCACCCCAAACAAAAGACCACAGTGAAGAACTTCTCTAAAGCAAACTTCACACTACTCAAGACTGGTGTGGTATCCTTCAAGGCCCTTGAGCCAGTGGAAACCACAACCCAAGCTACGGAAGCCCTTACAAATGCCTTCTATGAACACCTCCAGGACTGCATGGATCAGGCAATCCCAAATAAAACCAAGACTCTTTCCACAAAGGGCAAACGTCCAGTCTGGTGGACCCCAGCCATTAACAAACTTTACAATAAGAGGAGAAAGCTATTACATGATAGAACAAAATCCATAAAAGGGAAGTCACCCTGATCATTATTAGTAAAAATACGAGCACTCATAAAATCAACTAAGGCCAATTTTGAGAGAAAAATTGCCATGGATTCAAAGGACAATCATAAGGCCTTTTTCAGCTATGTTAGGAACCTGGGTGGAAACTCCCAGATATGCTCAGAATTAGTCCAAAATGATACAAAAATCACTGAACCCACAGACATTGCCAACATTCTGGCAGACAGGTTCAGTGCAAACTTCACCCCCGTCTCCCCCCCCAAAGAGAGATAACTATCCCAGCGGAGTGTAGCCTCCCAGACATCTCAAATGCGCAGGTGAAAGCTGCTCTCTCTAAAGCTAAAAACACAGCATCAATGGGACCGGATGGTGTCCCCGGCTGTGTGCTACACGAGCTAAATGAGGAATTAAACTTGCACATAAGGCAGCTGTTTAATCTCAGCCTTACCACAGGATATGTGCCCAAGGAGTGGCGTACGGCAACTGTGGTCCACTCCACAAAGGCGGTGCCTCTATGAACCCTGGTAATTACCGCCCCATAAGCTTAACAAGTCTAGTCTGCAAAGCTATGGAGAGGATCATAATGGAGCTCATAAACAAAGATATAGGGGACCTTGCAGACATTGGACCCGACCCAGTTTGGCTTCATCAAGGGCAGATCATGCCTTTTGAACTTGGTTTACTTCTTCAAAACAGTCACCAAGGCCATTGATGAGGGAAAGGCAGTCCATACAGCCTACCTTGACCTTGCACAGGCTTTCGACACAATACCCCACTCGGGTATTGTAGAAAAACTTACCAGCTTAAATGTAAACCCATATGTCACAAGATGGGTTGCAAACTGGCTTAAGGATAGAACCCACAGGGTTAGAGCTGCTGGCGCTATGTCAGACTCCAAGCCGGTCACAAGTGGTGTCCCACAGGGCTCGGTCCTTGGCCCCCTATTGTTCAGCATCTACTTCTCAGAAGTACAGGCCAACATGGGAGGACTTTGGCTGACAAAGTTTGCAGACGACTGCAAACTGGGCCATAGTGGAAAGTGCATCGGACACGGATATCCTTCAGAAGGGACTCACGGAAACAGATAGCTGGTGCCAGAGCCATGGCTTGAAGTTAAATGCCAAAAAATGTATAGTCATACCCTTCGGGAAAAACAAGGTAACCCCAAGCTACCATATAGGTGGCAATCCACTAAGCACAGAAGAGGTTATCAGGGACCTGGGGACCCAGGTTGACAGTGGCCTTTCTTTTGACACTCACGTTGCTAAAGTGGTTAGAAAGACTTTCTACATTGCCCACCTGATCATGAAGGGATTCACATCCAGATCTAGTGAGGTCATTGTTCCCCTGTACTCTTCACTTATCAGACCAATGATCGAGTACAATGCCCCATTCGGGATGTATCTCACCCGACATCTGCAGCAATTGGAGAGACCCCAAAAGTTCCTCACCAAAAGGATAAAGGGACTCCAAAATCTGTCATATGCTGCCAGATTGAAGAATATCCAGCTCTATTCAGTCGCATACCGTCTGCTCAGAGGTGACATGTGCCTGACATACAAGGCCATGTCCAACCCGGAATTAATGGACATGCTCCACCTCAAAAAATCCAAATCCACCAAAACCACTAGAGCAAGCGACTTAAACCTTAGCACGGATATAAATAGGACATCCTGGAGGGATAGATTTATCACTCAGAGACTCCCTATGCTGTGGAATAAAATCCCGGTCCATGTGAGGCAGAGCACCTCGCTGGCTTTGTTCAAGAGAAATCTTGACCTGTGGATGGGAGATCGTAGGTTTACCCCGGGAATCATCTCTGTGTCACTGCTGGACAGAGGCACAACAAACTAATGGGCACAGTATTTTTTCATATAAGGGGTGGCGTAAGCCACAAAACTTTGGGCTAGGCTTATAAATGCCTTAGGGCAGATAGCCTAGTATAAACCTATGAACCTATGAACCTATAATACCTAGTTGTTCAAATTTATTGGTCAGTGTTTTGTGTATGAACCTGTCAAATTATGAAATTAAATCTATACAAATTACATCACAGCACACAATTTTTCATTCATAGCCATTATTATATTATTGTAGAAAATCATGTTACAGGAGGTAATAAATCTGTTTTCAACATATGCATGCTGATACATGGTTTCAGATCTCAACCATTCCAGTTCTGACAATAAGTTATCGAATATAACCTTCTCCATTACTTTTACACAACCTGAAAGTAGACTTAAGGGTCTTTATGAGTCTGGTTTTGTTATACTCCTTTAAATACAGGTTTAATAAGTGCATGTCTCTAATCTTGATGAAGCTCCCCATATTTATATGACTTTGTAAATAATATATATAATGGTATTGTAAGTTCTTGCTGAAGTGCTCTCAGGTCATTATTGCTAATTCCAGCTCCTACATGTGCTTTACTTGGATCCAGTTTGCATAGTTCTTTTTCAATATAATCTAATCTGTGTCTGAGAATATTTTTTTGAATCTACACACATTTTATCTGTTTGTATATCTTTACTCCTTCCACATTCTTATGTATTTATAAAATGATATCCTATTATGCTCAATATCTTTATATACATTTTCTTCAAATTTTTCTTGATCTTGTCTCACACTATGCTTAATTTAGTTGTCCATCTTGTTTATTTCAGTTTTCAATGTTGAAGTTTGACCTCTTTTTCATTTATTTAATTTTTTGTCTCTCACTTTAATCAAGTATATTGCTGTTATGGAAATACCTGATGTGTGCCTAGATCCTGTTGTTAATTTTTTTTTTTATTTTTTTGCACTCAAACAATTTAACTTTGAAAACTTCCCACAATCCTTTTGTGTTTGTTGTCACTCCAGTTAGTTTTACACTGACTATTCTGATTCCACATCTGTTATTAATCGTCTGTGCATTGGTTTAGATTTCATTTTGCCAGAACACATTCCCCATGATCGCTGGACATAAACAGTGGTAAAACATGACATGAAGTAACAGTAATTTCGTTAGGAGCACAAAATGTCTAGTATGTTCTGCTCCCTGGAAGTTCTTTTTTTTTTCTTTTTTTTTTTTTTTACAATCTGAAGCAATTGTTGCTCTGTCACATTTAAGTTCCCAGCTTCTTCCCTCCTGTGTTTTATGCAAAAAATTTATGAATTCTTGTAGGTCATTAGCATTTATCTTTAGTGGTCTATTCACTCCAACAATTGTTAAATATTTCATTGGTGTTATTATTGAACACGTAATAATCACAGGTCTCATACCGACCTTTAATCCCTATCATAACACCTCCACCTGATTTTCTGTTAGAATGTCTGTTACAGTAAAAATATTTATATTCTGACAGAACTGGTTGCCAGTCATTGTTTTTCAACCATGTTTCACAAACAATAACATAATTTTTGTGGAATGTAGCACATTTTCCAATAAAAACAACATTATTATGAATGCTCCTAGCATTAACAACCATCAGGGGTGCATAAAATGTTATCTGAGAACTGTTAAAGCTTTGACCTGGCAAAGATCATGCCTTGTGTTTGTCAAATACTGCAACATTTCTGCTGAAAAAGTCTTTTCTCTGAGCTTGACAAGTGCATGCCTTCCTCTCTGAACAACCAAGGCCAACATTAGGCTCAGATGCTCTACACATTTCCATTTTTAAAAGGGACATTTTTCATGTAGGTATTTACACCAACATCTTTTCATTCATGGTGACATGACTGTCCTTTCTATATGTGATTTGTGAAAAATACGTCCTAACACCTGTGCCAATTATGCTATCTAAGAGGGCTGTAAGTTCCCTACTAATAGTCAGAGAGTCCTTGTTGGTGAGATCATTTGTACCGACATAAATAAAAACAGATCCATACTTCCTTATATCAATTTATTTACAGCCTGCCTTGCATCTTCTATGTTTGCTGCAGGTGAGCATAACACTATTTGATGTCCATTATCTTCTTTGCAAATGTTAGTATCAGTTCCTCTAATAATTGAATCTCCAATTACAAGAATATCTTTTATGGCCAGATGTGCAGAATCTTCAACTTCTAATTCAATAATATCTGCTCTATAAATTGTTACAAAGGAATGATCGTCATCACCATTGGTTTTATTAATCTCACAGTTTTCATTGCTTATTACATTTGCAAGCAAACAACATCATCCAGCCAGCCTTGTACATCCACAGCTTGAACCATGTTGTCAACATCTGTCTTTCTCCCCTCTTTTCTTACTGTAATGTTCTTCAACCCTTCCATGTCCAGTTTTGATTTCTTTCTTTTTCACCCATCCCTTGCCTCTTTTTTCTACCTTTTCTTTTGGAAAAATGATGCCTTTTTCTATAGACTGAAGGTTTTCTGATAGAAAAGTGTTATCATTCCTGTGTGTATTACAAAGTAGTGTCCTTTTTAGTATGTGTTCTCTTTGCTTTACAAACATTTGTCAGTTTCTTTTTCTTCTTGTTATTTGTTGTGAGCTTCTTCCTTTCTTTTATTTCCTTCTATATGCTCTGCATCCAGAATTCCAAAGCTGTCAATGGCATTATCTTGTTTCATATGGGATGAGCGATGTTTACAGACAATAGACACATCCTTTCCTAAATGTGTTATATCTTCTCTTGATCTAACATTATTTATTTCATCAGTCCAGTCATTAATATATGTAACAGTTCTCCAATCTGCACCAATTGCATAAGTGCAATCATCATAGGTTCATAGGTAGGTACTAGGCTATCGGTCCTACCCTGGCTTTTGCCACCCAAGAAAATTATTTTCCTGTGCCACTGTCAAGCAGAGCTGCAGAAGTGATCCCCAGGGAGAATTTCCTATTTCCCATCCAATCATCAAGATTTTTCTTGAAGAGTACTAATGAGGAGCTTTGTTTGATATAGATAGGTAGTTTGTTCCAGAGTATGAGAAGTCTCTGGGACAGGAATCTATCCCTCCAGCATGTTCTGTTTATTGTGGTGACAAGGTTTAGGTCCCTAAAGTGTGTAGCTCAGAGGGATTAGGACTTCTGCATGTCCAACAGCTCTGGGTTTGATATAGATTTGTATGTTAGGCAGAGATTACCTCTGAGTAGGCGATATGCGACAGAGTAAAGCTGGAGTTTTTTGAGACAGTCTGCGTAGGGCATCTGTTTGAGGCCAGTAATCCTCTTTGTGAGGTATTTTTGTGGCCTTTCCAGTTGTTGTAGATGTCTTGTGAGGTACATACCAAAAGGGATGTTGTACTCTATAATGGGTCTAATGAGTGATGAGTAGAGGGGAACAATGACCTCTTTTTTCTGGAGGAGAAACTTTTTGTGATGAGGTGTGCCATGTAAAAGGATTTACTGACTACTGCAGTTTTGTGATTATCAAAGGAGAGACTACTGTCCACCTGTGTCTCAAGGTCTTTTATCACACTTTCAGTGTTAAGTATACTACCGCCTATGTTGTAGTTCATGGGTACAGAGTTTTTACCAAAGGGGATGACAATGCACTTTTTGGCATTGAGCTTGAGGCCATGGCTTTGACACCAGGCATCTGTCTCAGTGAGGCCCTTTTGTAGGATGTCCACATCATTAGGAGTTTCAATTATAGCTCCTAGTTTGCAGTCTTCTGCAAACTTCATTAGCCAAAGACCTTCTGTGTTAGCCTGTACTTCAGAGAAGTAGAAACAAAACAGGAGAGGATCCAGGACTGAACACTGTGGTACTCCACTTGTCACTGATCTGAAGTCGGATTTGGAGTCTGCTACTTTCACAGTGTGGGTTCTGTCAGTGAGCCAGTTGGCAACCCATCTTGTGACATAGGGATTTATACCTAGTTTAGTGAGTTTATCTATAATTCAAGAGTAGGGGATGGTGTTGAAAGCCTTGACAAGATCTAGATAGGCTGTGTGAACCACCTTACCATCGTCTACGGCTTTGGTGACTGCTTCAAAGAAGTCTATCAGGTTTAAGAGACATGACCTGCCTTTTACAAACCCTAACTGGGTGGTGTCCAGAGTTTGGAGATTACCAGTGTCTTTGTTTACAAGCTCCATGATGATACATGCTATGACCTTGCATACCAGGCTCGTCAGGCTAATGAGGTGGTAGTTCCCGGGGTCCATGGTGGCTCCCCCCTTGTGGAGTGGGATAACCATCGCTGTGTGCCATTCAGCAGGCACAAAGCCTGAGGTGAGGCTATGACTGAACATGGTACTTAGGTGGGGTGCCAGTTTGTTCTGTAGTTCATGTAGAACGCAGCCTGGGATGTTGTCTGGTCCCATGGATGCTTTGTTCTTGGCTTTGGAGAGTGTGGTTTTTTACCTGTGCAGCTGTGATTACAGGAACTTTGTATTCTTCTGGTATAGAGATAGGCACTTCAGAGGGTGAGAGGGGGTAAAGTTAGCACTGAACCTATCTGCCAGGATGTTGGCAATATCAGTTGGGTCTGTATATTTAGTGCCATTGTGCTGTAACTCAGAGCAGATTTGAGTGTTGCCATTGAGATTCTTGACATAGCTATAGAATGCTTTGTGGTTGTCTTTAGAATCGGTGGTGATTTTGGTTTCATAACTAGCTTTGGAGGATTTTATTAGGGATCGCAGCTTCTTACTGAGGCTGATCAGGGAACTCCTCCACTCATGGGATTTTACTCTATTTTGCAACAGTTTCTTCCTTCTGTTGTACAGTTTGTTTATGGCAGGGGACTACCAAACAGGCTTCCTTTTTTTGAGGATAGCATTTTGATTTTGTTTGGGATAGCATGATCCATGCACTCGTGTACATGCTTATAAAGCAATTGTGCAATTGTGTAGGATTCAGTAGTCGTAACTGTATTGACCATCTGCATGGCTGTCATGAAGTTCACCACTTCTGTCTTAAGAAGCATGAAGTTGGCGTTGGAGAATTTTTTTACCATGGTTTCCTTAATGGGGGGTGAGGTAGGATGTGGATATCTAAGGTAATTAGCTTATGGTCAGATTGGACCAATGAGGCGTTGACTTCAGGTGTGGAACGCCGTTCACTCATGTTGGTATTGACTAGATCTGGGATATTGTTGGCCCTGGTGGGGGTGTGGATAAGTTGATCCAGGACATTGGAGTTTATGAATTCCAGAAAGTGTTGAGTGAAGGAGTTAGTACATGAGTAGTTTTCCCAGTTAATGGTGGGGTAGTTGAAATTGCCCATTATTAGGGTGTTTGGCTGTAGCCTAATATTTTCCAGTACATCAAGAAAAGAGGAGTGGGAATCCTGGGGCATGGTGGGGGATCGGTAGCAAGCTACAATTTGGATTGCAGTTTTGCCCAGAGTTAGTTGCACTTGGATAACCTCGGCTGCATTATGCTGAGCAACTAGCCTGGAGGTGTGGATATCCTTAATGAATATGGACACACCTCTGGCTATGGTGTTCCAGTCCAGGTTACATGGCCGAAAAGTGTGGTATGAGTTATAGCCTGGTAAGTGCAGGGGTGCTGTCCAGAGCCTTAAACCAGGTCTCAGTCACTGCACTGATATCGATGTTCTCCATTTTAAGGAGTGCCTTGACTGAGTGCATTTTGAGATTTAGACTTCTAGCATTGAGTAGCATCACCCTCAGTTTTTGCTTGCCTGCTCCTGTTATGGTGGTGAATTTGTCATTTGAACCTTGCCTAAAAAAGGCACTATAGGGGTGGCAAGAACCTTAGCCAGTATCCGGAATCCCAGGGGTGAGAGGTGCAGGCCATCTCTGACAAAGCATCGTGGCGTGTCGACCATGTCATCCCAGGCAGACAGACAATGGATCCCTTTCATCAGTAGGTCTAGATTTATACTAATAATGGTAAGAAAATCATCCAGTTTTTAACATGAGGAGCACAGATTATGAGTTTTATCAGATGTTACCTTTAAGTATACATAGCATTTATTATACTGCATAATATAGCTTTTTTAATTGTCTTGTCATCATCATGTTTTCTTGGTAGAATACAGAAGTAGATTGATGGGCCTTTCTACTGTGCAATATAAACAAAACTAAAATAAGTGATGTATAGTACTGGAAGATGGTCCCCATAAGTTGGAAGGCACTCACCGTGGTATTAAGGAAAGAGCTGATGGTCACCCAGAGTATGCCCCGTGTTTGTGAAGCTGACAGATCATAGCCATTAGGTCATCCTGATGCTGATGTTACTGGACAGAAAAGGAAGATCAGAAGTTACAAAGATATTCTTAACATAGGAACATGGAATGTATGAAGCACAAATCAAGGAAACTTGTTAAAGATCAAATGGAAGAAGCCAAAATCAATTTGTTAGGGTTTAGTGAACTCAAATGGACAGGACAAGGCCACTTTCAATCAAATGAACATTAGATCTGTTACTCTGGTCGCAAAACATACAAGAAAAATGGCATGGCATTCATCCTCAGCAATAAGCTTTCAAAGGTGGTACTAAAGTAAAATGTTATCAGTGGTAAAGTCATGTCAATCTGTCTACAGGGAAACTGATCAATGTTACCTTGATCCAAATATATGCTCCAATGACAAAAGTGGAAGAAGTGGCTCTAAAATTTTTCTGCAAACAACTTCAAAATGAAATAGATCAACTGCTGAAACAAAATCTACTGATCATTATGGGTGACTTTACTGCAAAAGTAAGAAAAGAAAGAAATGAAGCTAGTGATAACTTAGTACAGTTTTGCAAATCCAACCAACTGTCAATCATGAATGTGCTTTATCAACACCATAAACATTGCCAGTACACATGGACCTCTCCAAATGGCATGTATTGAAATTAAATTGACTTCCTCTGCATAGGACAGAGATAGAAACCTGCAGTTTTGATAGCAAGGACTAAACCAGGAGTTGATTGTGGAAGTGACTACATGTTTTTGACATGCATGATAAAGGTAAAGCTTCACAGGAAGATCACTAGAGACTTTCCAAAATATGACATTGAAAATATTCCACAAGACTATTGGATAAAATTCAATAACAGATTTGCCATTCTTGATACAGGAGATAGAGAGCCTGAAGAGTTATGGAATGGCATTAAAACTGTAATTAGTGATGAAGCTGAAAAAACACTCCAGAAGAGAAAGTAAAAAAAAAATAATCTTGGATCTCAAAAGAAACTAGAAAAGTAGCTGAACAAAGAAGACATGCAAAATGTTCTAGTGCTAGAGAAAAAAAGTATCATAAATGAACTGAGAGTTCCAACATCAAATTCAGAAAGACAAGGAAAGATAATCAAGGATATTTGTCAGGAAATTGAATCAGATCATGTAAAGCGAAAAAACAGACTACCTTATCAGGATATTAAGAGATTGCAGCAGACATTCCATCCTCTACTGTGGATGCTTAAAGATGCCAATGGAATGATTCTGAATGATCCAGGAGGCATTAAAAAGAGATGAAAAGAACATACAGAAAATGTATACAAAAAATTCAATGTGGATAACATTGGGAAAATTGAACCAGAAACTGACACGGAAGAAGAATCAGATATTTTAAAATAAGACGTCACAGCAGCAATTAAAGCTTTTTCTAAAAACAAGTTACATGGTATCAACGGTATTACAATTGAATTAATCAAAGGCTCAGAAGGTGCTATCATGGCCCTCACTCGACTGTGTCAACAGATTTGGAAGGAAAAAAATATGGCCAAATGACTGGAGAAGATCATTGTTCATACCTATACTGAACAAAGGCAACACCAAGGATTTTAACAACTGCAAAATGATTGCATTAATTCCACACACCACCAAAATACTGCTGAAAATAATAAAACAAAGGCTACAGTCAAACACGGAGCAAGAACTACCCGAAGTTCAGGCTGGGTAGAGAACAGATCGAGGAAAAAGATACATTATTGCCAATGTTTGATAGATACTGGAGAAGAGCAAAGAATTCCAAAAGCCTGTGTACTTTTGCTTCATCTACTACAGTAAGGCTTTTGGCTGTATGGATCATGACAAGTTACAGAGAACTCTAGCACAAATGGGAATACTCAAACACATAACTCAGCTGAGTGGCCGAAATATAAACAACCTGCACTATGCAGATAACACAACACTCATTACTAGCAGCAAAGAAGACATGCTGTATCTATTGAGAAAAGTCAAAGCCGAAAGTCATAATACAGGATTAGAACTGAACAGAAACAAGACAAAGATCATGAACGTAGAAAATGATAAATATTTTGAGCTTGAAGACGATAGAATAGGAGTTGTAAATAACTGTAATCTCCTGGCCTCTTTTGTAAACATGGAAGCTGGCCATCCTGTTGAACTTTGCCCATTACCCCCACGGTAGTATGATCTCAGAGTTGGTATATTTAGTTAGGGGTGTGTGGGGGGTGGGTTTGATTTTCTGCCATTCACGTGTTTGCTTCAGATGGCCGAGCAGTTACTTACCTGGAATGAATACCCAGTGTTCTTGGACATCTGTCTTGTGGTGCTGTCAGCCTTTTCATCTGGGTGGAATGGGTTTTGGGTAAGTGCCATTTCATTCATCTAAAGTAGACCCATACATATACATATTTATTTATTTATTTTATTTTACATTTGTTGACTGGGATAGTCCGACTGGATACATGTCCATTTTCAGCGGAGTCCCGGGGAGAAAAGCTCCAACAGGGTTAATCAAGAGACATAAAGACATATTACATTGTATTCAGAGTGAAAAGATTATAACAATAGAAGGTACAAATGATTACATTACATTACATTCAGGTTGATTCACACTTAGTTGACTAATACAAAAATTGCATACTTGTAGGAATTGCTCATGTGTAAGCTAGTCAGGGTTTGTACATGGACAGAGCCAATGTGATTTATAGTGGATTTTTAGTTCTTTTTTGAATAGAGCTAGTGATGGTAAGGACGTAAGCTTATAGGGAAGAGAATTCCATACCTTGCCAATAATATTGGAGTACAGTGAATCGCCGCCTAGGTTATGGGACTTGCAAGTTTGTATTAAGAGTTTGTTAGATGAGCGAAGAGAACTTAGGTTGGAGTAAGGGGTTAGGATGTTCTTTAGTGCAGGGGTGTTATCTGGATGTTTCAGGATTTTATAGGCTTCTATGAGTTGGTATTCCAGTAGAAGATTAGGGAGTTCTGGCCAGTCAAGTTTTTTCAGGCTTATGCAATGATGTGTTCTATAGGGTAGGGCAGTGATGAATCTAGCAATGTGATTATAAGCAGTGGAGAGACGATTGAGGTCAGACTTGTTGAGGTTCGTAAGGATTGGGGAGGCGTATAGTAGGGTGGATAGGAGGTGCGAGCGGGCAGTAGCTAGCCTAGCGGCTGGAGTTAGGAAGGTTTTTAACCTGTATAAAGAACCTAGTTTTTTGTTAACCATTTTAATAGTTTGGTTGATGTGGGTGTCAAATCGTAGTTTATTGTCGATGATTACTCCTAATAGTTTAGCGTTGGTAGTAGGAGAAATAATGGTACCATTTTTGGATTGAATGGTAAAGTGTGTGAAAGGTGTTGGGTTGGTTGGGTGGAAAAGAAGAAGTTGGTTTTTTTTTGGGTTTACGATGAGTTGATGGTCAGTTAGCCAATTTTCAACTTTGGTAAAGCAGTGTTGGGTGGTTATTAGAAGGTTGTCAAGGATAGGATTAGAACAGATGAGAGTTGAGTCATCTGCATATTGGATGCAGGTGGCTTCGGGGATCACTGAGTGGAGGTCATTTATAAAAATTGAGAACAGAAGAGGACCTAAGATGGACCCTTGGGGTACGCCTATGCTGTTCGGTAATAGGCAGGAGAGTTTGTTCTGCCACATAACTGCCTGTTGTCTGCCTACGAGGTAGGCCTGAAACCAGTTTAGATTGGTGAAGTGTGGATATCCTTAATGAATATGGACACACCTCTGCCTTTGGTGTTCCGGTCCAGGTTACATGGCCGAAAAGTGTGGTATACGAGTTATAGCCTGGTAGTGCAGGGGTGCTGTCTGGATCCTTGAACCAGGTCTCAAGTCACTGCACAGATATCGATGTTCTCCATTTTAAGGAGTGGCTTGAGTGAGTGCATTTTGAGATTTAGACTTTTAGCATTGAGTAGCATCACCCTTTTTGCTTGCCTGTTCCTGTTATGGTGGTGAATTTGTTATTTGAACCTTGCCTAAAAAGGCACTATAGGGGTGGCAAGAACCTTAACCAGTATCTAGAATCCCAGGGGTGACAGGTGCAGGCCATCTCTGGCAAAGCCTCGTGGTGTGTCGACCATGTCATCCCAGGCAGACAGATACTGGATCCCTTTCATCAGTAGGTCTAGATTTATACTAATAATGGTAAGCAAATCATCCAGTTTTTGACATGAGGAGCACAGATTATGAGTTTTATCAGATGTTACCTTTAAGTATATATAGCATTTATTATACTGCATAAGATAGCTTTTTTAATTGTCTTGTCATCATCATGTTTTCTTTGTAGAATACAGAAGTAGATTGATAGGCCTTTCTACTGTGCAGCATAAACAAAACTAAAATAAGTGATGTATAGTACTGGAAGATGGTCCCCATAGGTTGGAAGGCACTCGCTGTGGTACTAGGAAAGAGCTGATGGTCACCCAGTGTATGCCCCGTGTTTGTGAAGCTGACAGATCATAGCCATTAGGTCATCCTGATGCTGATGTTACTGGACAGAAAAGGAAGATCAGACGTTACAAAGATATTCTTAACGTAGGAACATGGAATGTATGAAGCACAAATCAAGGAAACTTGTTAAATATTAAATGGAAGAAGCCAAAATCAGTTTGTTAAGGTTTAGTGAACTCAAATGGACAGGACAAGGCCACTTTCAATCAAATGAGTATTAGATCTGTTACTCTGGTCACAAAACATACAAGAAAAATGGCATGGCATTCATCCTCAACAATAAGCTTTCAAAGGTGGTACTAAAGTACAATGTTATCAGTGGTAGAGTTATTTCAATCTGTCTACAGGGAAAACTGATCAATGTCACCTCGATCCAAATATATGCTCCAATGACAGAAGTGGAAGAAGTGGCTCTAAAATTTTTCTGCAAACAACTTCAAAATGAAATAGATCAACTGCTGAAAGAAGATCTACTGATCATTATGGGTGACTTTACTGCAAAAGTAGGAAGTACAGCTGAAGATGCAGTGGTTGGAAAGCATGGCATAGGAGAGAGAAATGAAGCTAGTGATAACTTAGTACAGTTTTGCAAATCCAACCAACTGTCAATCATGAATGTGCTTTATCAACACCATAAACATTGCCAGTACACATGGACCTCTCCAAATAGCATGTATTGAAATGAAATTGACTCCCTCTGCATAGGACAGAGATGGAAACCTGCAATTTTGATGGCAAGGACTAAACCAGGAGTTGATTGTGGAAGTGACTACTTGTTTTTGACATGCATGATCAAGGTAAAGTTCACAGGAAGATCGCTAGAGACTTTCCAAAATATGACATTGAAAATATTCCACAAGACTATTGGATAAAACTCAATAACAGATTTGCCATTCTTGATACAGGAGATAGAGATCCTGAAGAGTTATGGAATGGCATTAAAACTGTAATTAGTGATGAAACTGAAAAAAACACTCCAGAAGAGAAAGAAAGCCAAAAAAATAATCTTGGATATCAAAAGAAACTAGAAAAGTAGCTGAACAAAGAAGACATGCAAAATGGTCTAGTGCTAGAGAAAAAAAGTATCATAAATGAACTGAGAGTTCCAACATCAAATTCAGAAAGACAAGGAAAGATAATCAAGGATATTTGTCAGAAAATTGAATCAGATCATGTAAAGGGGAAAAAAACAGACTACCTTATCAGGACATTAAGAGATTGCAGCAGAAATTCCATCCTCTACTGTGGATGCTTAAAGATGCCAATGGAATGATTCTGAATGATCCAGAAGGCATTAAAAAGAGATGAAATGAACATATAGAAAATATATACAAAAAATGCAATGTGGATAACATTGGGAAAATTGAACCAGAAACTGACACTGAAGAAGAATCAGATATTTTAAAAGAAGCCGTCACAGCAGCAATTAAAGCTTTTTCTAAAAACAAGTTACATTGCATCAACGGTATTACAATTGAATTAATCAGAGGCTCAGAAGGTGCTATCATGACCCTTAGTCAACTGTGTCAACAGACTTGGAAGGAAAAAAATATGGCCAAATGACTGGAGAAGATCATTGTTCATACTTATACTGAAGAAAGGCAACACCAAGGATTTTAACAACTACAGAATGATTGCATTAATTCCACACACCACCAAAATACTGCTGAAAATAATAAAACAAAGGCTACAGTCAAACACGGAGCAAGAACTACCCAAAGTTCAGGCTGGGTAGAGAACAGATCGAGGAAAAAGATACATTATTGCCAATGTTTGATAGATACTGGAGAAGAGCAAAGAATTCCAAAAGCCTGTATACTTTTGCTTCATCGACTACAGTAAGGCTTTTGGCTGTATGGATCATGACAAGTTACAGAGAACTCTAGCACAAATGGGAATACTCAAACACATAACTCAGCTGAGTGGCCGAAATATAAACAACCTGCTCTATGCAGATGACACAACACTCATTGCTAGCAGCAAAGATGACATGCTGTATCTATTGAGAAAAGTCAAAGCCGAAAGTCATAATATGGGATTAGAACTGAACAGAAACAAGACAAAGATCATGAACACAGAAAATGATAAATATTTTGAGCTTGAAGACGATAGAATAGGAGTTGTAAATAACTGTAATCTCCTGGCCTCTTTTGTAAACATGGAAGCTGGCCATCCTGTTGAACTTTGCCCATTACCCCCACGGTAGTATGATCTCAGAGTTGGTATATTTAGTTAGGGGTGTGTGGGGGGGGTGGGTTTGATTTTCTGCCATTTATGTGTTTGTTTCAGATGGCCGAGCAGTTACTTGCCTGGAATGAATAGCTGGTGTTCTTGGACATCTGTCTTGTGGTGCTGTTAGCCTTTTCATCTGGGTGAAATGGGTATTGGGTAAGTGCCATTTTGTTCATCTAAATTATATCAGGATATATATATATATATATATATATATATATATATATATATATATATATATATATGTATATATATATGGTTCTACCTGACTTCGTCGACAGCGCATGAAGACCGACATCGGAATCCGGAGCTCCAGAAGATCGAAAGTGAAGAAGACCGCCTTGAATCGTGAGTGGCAGAACATCGACAATGCAGAAGAACGACGACGGAGGACAACACCAACGCCGAGGATGCCGGCATGCGGCAAGGCTGTGTGGTATCGTGGTGACGGACGTTAGGGTGCGAGGCAGGTAAGTGTGGAGATTGTCGGTCTGTGGGGATAGGGGTGGGTTAAGTGAGTTAGGGTTAGGGTGCGATAGGGGTGGGTTAAGTGAGTTAGGGTTAGGGTGCGTTAGGGGTGGGTTAAGTGAGTTAGGGTTGGGAGGCGATAGGGGTGGGGTAAGTGAGTTAGGGGTAGGGAGCGATAGGGGCGGGTTAAGTGAGTTAGGGTTAGGGAGCGGGTAGGTAAGTGTGCGATAGTGACGGACCTTAGGGTTAGGGTAAGGTTTAGTGTGGGATTGTAAGGATTTTGGTGTGCTTGTGTTGTGTGTGTGGTTTGTGGAATGGGGATGTGTTTTGTTTATAATAATTGTTATTGTGGTGTGTGCAGTGTATGGGGTTTCGTGTTTGTGTACCGTCGGTTATTTAGTTGTCGGTTATGTGTGGTTTTAGTGTTTATGGACTGTCCGAATATGTGGTGTCGGTGATGTGGTTGTCGGTGTTGTGTGGTTTCGGCTATGTCAGGTAGAACCATATATATATATATATATAAATATATATATATATATATATATATATATATATATATATATATATATATATATGTATGTGTGTGTGTGTGTGTGTGTGTGTGTGTGTGTGTGTGTGTGTGTGCGTGTATAACATTTTTTCCAATAACTTTTACTGTTCAAAAGATGCACTTGTAGACAATAGCGATTGATCAGATGAAAAAAGAAAGCAAAATCAGTTGCAAACAATGGAATAGCAATAACATCAACTATATACAAAGTGCTGAATGCCTATTAATTTCCAATCAAAATTAATATAGGATACAGTTGTAAAGTCCATCCCAATACTACTTATAAAAAGATTGTGTATTAGACTTAGATGCTAATAATTTCTGTGCTGATAAATATTTTACTGCCATTTGTTTAAATCCATCCCATATTATTTTGTTCTGTCAAGCCACTTTTGAGTGATATAAAGTTTAACCAATGAAAAGAGGATAATTCGAACATGTAAACCAAATTGTGTTAAACCAGAGGGGATATATTTATTAATGCACATTCTCAGGATAGAGTAGATTTTTCGTATCCTACTTTTTCCAGCCTGAATTTAAGGGAACACCAAAGTTTATATGAGCATTTGCAACTCAAAAAAATATGAAGTATGTCTTTATGCTGGCTACATATTGAACAGCTAGGGGATGGTGCAGGGAAGAATTTGTTAATTCTATCAGGGGTGATATAAGCTTTATTTAATATCATTAGTTGAGTATAGGCAATGTTTTGAAAGTTAATGATTTATGATGACTGAATAGAGAGAGATATTTGATTATATGAAAATGAAGGGTATAATTTGTTCCAGTATTCAGAATAAATTATATAATTTTGATATTTAATAGAAGTAATTAACTTATATAAATTTGGTATTTTCTTTTTGGAAGTAAATGCTGACCATAATAGTTTGTATAAATCTGTAGTATGATCATTAATTTTTGTTTTGTCTAAGAGTTTATAAACATATTCTTTAATTTGTCTTAATATGATAAAATAACTTTTTAGGGGGGTTAAAAGCAACTCCTGTTTCATCAATCAAAGCTTTTTTATAACTGAGGAAGTCAATGATGAAGTTATCCTTAAGTAGTGGGTAGTTTGTTAAATTTAACATCAGATTATTTAACTTTATTTTAGCTTCATAGGTTTATAGGTTGGTACTAGGCTAACTGCCCTTATGGGCCATTTTAAGCCTAGCCAATCACCCATGTCAGAAGCAAGCCCTGCATCTTATGTTTCTAAGGTAAGCACCTTAACCATTACACCAACCTCCCCAGATGTAATGGCTGGAATAACATCACTGATTCTTTTAAATCAAAGACAACAAATCTTGAAAAATTCTAATCAAATGCATTAAAAATTTATAGATTTTAAAAGTTGTAAGGTCATCTTTATTTAGAAAAGGTAAAGCACAGGGATTATACTGAAATTTATGCACAAAATTATGCCACAATTTCACCCATAATGGGCTCCATTTGTCTTGGGATTGGTTCAATTTTGTTATTGCTATCAGTTTGCCTGAGTTAATTATATCATAATAAGTCTTAATACCTGGCAAGGCTAATCCACCCACATTTTTAGTAAATGTGAGTTTATGATGGCTGATCCTAGTAGATTTTGGAAAACAAGGAAACTTTGATAGACTAGTAGAAATACTCTTAAAAAATTACTTTTGATTTTAATATTTGGCACATTAATTTGGAATAATAATCTGGCTCACTCAGAAAACAATTTGGGTTTTAACTCTGAATTCTCTGGATGTTGGTCCTTGCATGGTCGCTATTTGTATGGAATCATTATTTTTTGGGCTGAATCCAGAGTTAGATTAGAGCAGTTTTTCCACTTTTTGAATTCCTCCACTAGTTTCCTAAAGATCCAAATGGATGTTTATCTTGAAAGGGTTAACTACTTGGATGTTTCTATTTCTAAGGACAGGCTGATGAAGGAATCTGTGCCCACTTTATATAGAAAGCCAACATATTCCATCTTCCTGTTACACTATAACAGTTGGCACCCTTTCACCAAAAAAGTAATTTCTGAAAGGGAGATGTGTGAGGTTGAACCATATGGCTACCAATGATATAGTTTTTCAGGCTGAATGTGACAAATTACATGGGGTGTTTAAGAGAAGTGGATACCCACATTTGTTTTTGAACAACATCTTCTGGAAATTGGAGACCAAAAGATGGTCAGGGTTATTCCCTCCTTTGTTGGGGGTTGGCAATAGTGGTCTATGTCTCAACAAGGAATGTGATTCATTTGTTACTGACAGTCAGAGTAATTTCCAAAAAGCTTTGGCATTACCTTATAATTTACATTTTGATAAGATTTGTACTGTTATTTGTAAATATTGGAGTCTATTTGGAGCTGACCATGAGCACCTTAGTAAGGTTGGAGAGAAAGCAGTTATAGTTTATAAGGATACTTGTTTAAAGATCCTCCTTGAGTGACCCCGTATGGCCAAGAGTGAAGGTGTTATGATTAAGTGTGTCCATTGTTCACAATGTAGGCATATTTTGGAAGCATCTTGCCTTCCATTGGTGTTATTAAACTTAACCACTGAGACAGTAAAAGGATCATTTATGTGGTCAAGTACCAACTGTGCAAATGGTTTTACATAGGGAAAACTAAGAAGGATTTGAGGAGTAGAATTTATCAACATCAATAAAATATCCAAAGAAGGTATGGTAAGAATGCCCTTTATAAACACATTAAAAGCCATCATACTCATTTATGTAGGTTTATTGCCATTGATCGTCTAAATTTAGGGCTTGGGGTGGACCATCTGAAGAATTTCTTGAACATGGGGAACAGAGATGGCAGTTAAAATGCAATGCTGCTGCGTTCCCTAAGCTAAACAACATGGTCTCAATTAGCAGTGTGTTGAAATTGAAAACAATGTTTGCCTTATAAATGTTGTCCTGTTGTTGATATTATGTTTGCAACTGCCTTGTTTAGGGGCCATTTTTATGAATTTTTTTTCATCTTTTTATTTTTTTTTATAAATACTTATTAAAATCATGTTACATCTTTTAAAAAAAAATTATCCCACTAATTGTTCTAGTCATGTGGTTGTGTCAATGATATAAAAGCTGGATGTCCCAGTTATTTTGATGAAGTCCACAGTACTGGGACAAAAGCATTACATTTGTTCTTAAACTATCGTACACCAGCTTATTGTGTTTCTTATTTGTTTTGATCAGTTTGCAGTGTGTTCAGTGGTTTTATTGTTATCAGGTAAGTAATCAGATTATATTTGGGGTTTAATGGAAAAATAGAAGATTTAATCATATTCACTTCATAGTTAGAGAATTTAGAGACGGTATCAATAGATTGTAAGATTTTTAGGTAAGTCAGTACTAGGCATTAAAACTAGAGATTTAGATCATCAGCAAAAGCCATTAGCTGTATGTGATATTGCAGACTTTCTGGATAGAGTGAAAAGGTTTTGTAGTATTAAAAGAAGTAAAGGTTCTATATAAGTATGAATAGATAAGGAGATAATGGTCACTCTTGTCTTGTGCCATTGATAATTTTTATTACGAAGGAAGAAGCTTTATGTATGTATAATGTTGTATATGCATTAGTGTACAGAATTTTGATCCACTCAATAAAAGATTTTGGAATATTTAATTCTAGCATAACTGAGAAAAGAAAGTCTAAATTAAGGAAATCAAAGGCCTTAGTTTTATTGAAAGGTAATACAAAATTTGAATTATGATGTTTGGATAGTGTGATTAAAGTATCACTGTAAGTGTATGATCATAGGTTAGTCTATTTTGAATAGAACCAGACTGGTAAATTAGTAAGAAGAGATTATTTTTGGAAGTATAATTTGTAGTCTGTTTGCTAATAAAAGTGCATACATTTTAAAATATATGTTTACATTGTAGATCAGCCTATAGTTTTAAGGATTAGGACAGTGCAGTGGTGCAGCGATTTGAATTGTCACCTCACAGCAAGAGGTTCTCTAGTTTGATTTTTGGCTGGGGTGTCTTCTGTGCAGAGTCTGCATGTCCTCCCTGCACTGATGTGGTTTTCCTCTGAGTTCTCCGGTTTCCTCCCACATTTCCCAAGACATACATCTGGAGTGTTTCTCCCTGGGCCTCCACTGAAAATTGATTTTGTCCAAGTTGTACTTTACCAGTAAACAAATGTTACTAAAAAATGTATTTATTATTTTATTTATCAGATTTGCCCTTATGTATGAATATTGTTTTAGAATTATTTAAGTATAAATCTTTAATGCAATTATCTTTAATGTAGTTGCATAAGTTCAATAATAATGTTGAAACTAAGGGAGTGAAAACTTTATAGAATTCAGCAATAATGCTATCTGGGCCAGGTGATTTACCTCCTTTATGGCTGTAGATTGTAGAACCTCTTGCTGCATAACTGGTAAAGTAAGACAGTTATGTTGATCATTAATAATTTTTTGATAAGATAAGTTACTTAAAAAATTATCGCTTTCCTGAAGGTCATAGGAGAGATTGTGCTCTCCATATATATGGTAGTATAGGTGTATAAATATTTGTAAAATCTCTTTTCTAGTGTTTTAAGATTTATCCTGATATGAAATTTCAGTTAATAAGGGAGAAGTTTTATTTACATTTATAATCTTTGTGAGAAATTTGGAAGGAGCTTGGGCCCATTTTGAATATTTAGCCAAGGTTTTTGCCTCATGGAGTGAATGCTGTGATGCATGAAGTAAATTAAGTTTTTTCTGTAGTTCAATTAATTGTTCCATTAACTCAGAGTTATGTTTTAGGTGTAGCTCTTGTTTTATTTTGTAAATCTTGTTTTTTTTATTAAATTCTCTTTTGATTTGTTTGATTTTTTATTCTTTTTGTAGTAAGATCCTTTACTTATAAATAGTCCACTAATTTGAGATTTGATAGCAGCACATTGAATGCCAAGAGGAATATGAGAATAAGAGAAGTTATTCAGGAAATTTTCAAATAATGAAATAATCTATCTTAATATCGTCTTTCTGAAGTAGGTTAGGATTTAAGAACCAGTTATACTCATTAGTCCCTAGTTTACAAGTACTAGACCAGTTTCTATTAAGAGAAATTCTAGAGTGATCAGATAAAACCTGAGTTCTAGTTGATAAGTAAAATCAGCAGTTAAAAATCTACCAGCTATTAGAAAGAAGTCTAGTCTGGCCCATGTTTTATAGCAATGGGAACAGTAGGTATATTTTGTCAAGGTAGTTTTATTGTTTTGAAAGTTAGAAGAGTCAGAAAGACTAAAATCTGTTTTAAGTTCTGTTATCATATCTGATGCATAGAAATTACATGATTTACTTTTACTTGTTCTGTAATTAATGGCATCAGTAATGGTGTTCCAATCCCCTCCAAGAATGTAGTAATGATTTGGAAAGGAAGATAATAGTTTGTATATTATCATGAACAAAATATGTTGTTTAGAGCAAGGTACATATAAATTTAACAATAAAAATGGGTTATCAAGGAATGCACTTGTAATAACCACTTAATACCATCTTTCCTCCTTATCTGAGTCTTGCTTTAATATCACATCCTTAAAAGACTCTTTGATAATAATTGCAACACCAGTGCTAGTTGAATTATTGCCTGATTCAACAATTGATTTAATCCATTTCTTCCTCATATGAGTTTCTTGGAAAAAACAATTTCAGCTTTTGACTTAAATGTTAAATGAAGGCATAGTTTCCTTGTTTAATCCATTTTAATACCTTTAACATTCCAAGGGTCTATTCCAAACACCATTTTCTACTAATAGTATAATTATTGAGATGGTGATTGTATAAATTTCAAGAGTCATATTCCAAAAGTTTAAAATAGGACTTAATGGACAAGACAGCTAGCACTTAATTCTTCCTGGAAAATCCCCATGCCTTACCACAACCCCATGATCCCAGGAGGATATTATATGAACAACCTGTAAAGGGTTAAATGAGTAGAACTTCCATTAACATAAAATTATTATTTAACCTTGATATCTTACCTTGTTTAAACTGATGTTTAGAATAAAAGTACTTTTAACAGGAAAAAGCAAGTAAATCATAGCTGTCCTTTATCATCATCGTACCAAGCTATTAGCTCCACTATGAAGAGAAATCTGTGAATGATAAAAAAGATAAAAAATAAAATGGAGTGAGCAGTATTGTATCCCATCAATTTATTCATTATTCTTAAATTAAATATATTTTTATCTTTAATCATTATTAATAAAACTGACTAAAAGGGAAAAATATTGTCTTATAAAAACTCAGGCTGCATAGATATATAGACTAATCAGGTGTGTGACTTTCAAAACAATTGCAGTAGTAATATACAGCCGTATATCATGTTGATCCTGGCTAAAAATAAACAGAGAACACAGAGAGTGTTAGAATTATAGTTGATAAATTTAAACCATATTATGAATCATTCTTGAGCCAAAAAGATATGTTACACAACAGAGAAATTTCCAGTACAGAAACAGTGCTCCAAACATTACATGGCAGGACCATGTCTCATACTGATCACAGTTTGCAAACACCATGGAGCCATTATAAATTTGTAACAGATAGAAGTAAACAATACCAAACCAGTTTAGTAGATCATAACAGATCTCAGGAGAAAATTTGAAAATATTACAAAAGATCTGTTTCAGCTCTTTTATTGAAGAAATTGAGTACTTACCTCCTTTATGTTGGACATTTAGCATGCATGGATAGTCCATCTGAAATTTAGTTTTTCTGCTTATCAGGAAAGGGCAGTATGGAGCCAGTTTCTGTCTATCCTGTTTTATCTGTATAGGGAGATCATGTGCAAAAGTAATTCTGTTGCTGTTCCATTTAATTACTTTTTTATTTTTGGTGGCTACAATGACCTTGCTTACATCTTAGTAGTTTAAAAATTTAACATAAATTTGTTGAGGTTTGTCAAGACTGGATGATTTCCTGCATGTTCAATATGCCTTTTCTATGATAAACTGATCAGCTTCCACCTGATTTTTCTAGTAACTGGACAAACATTTTGTGTAAAGTTTCAATTAATTTTAGTTGATCATACAACTTAGGAACTCTGTGCACCAAAATGTCATTACGTCTGCTTTTGGCTACCAAATCCAATAATTTTTCATTAATATCTTGAATAGATTTAAGAATAGAGTTGAAATATTTTTGTAGTTGTTCAATTTTACTTAAATTGTCCATGACTTTTGCTTCTGTAGCTTCAACTCTATTAGAAATATATATATTTTTTCATATTGTCAAGTGTTGAAATCTGATTAGTAAGTTGTTGTATGGCTGACTGTAGAGGTTGCAATACCATTCTTAACTCTTTTAAAATGGCAGGTTGGCCCGTTTTTCCTTTATTAATTGATTTTTATCCTCTTGCTGTTTGGCTGTTATTGATCTTTTCAATACAATTTCTTTTTCCTGGTGAGAAAAGCATTGACAGTTTTGCTTTGGTTGTTTGAATGTCAATATGTTCATTTTTACTTGCCATTTTGCAGATGTAATTTTACCTGATGCAATTTTATATAGTCCAATATTCAATTCTGGTTTATTTCAAAAACTTTCTTTTATTACTTTATACTCTCCTTAATGTTAGTTCTTTCCCCTTGCTATACAAAATATTCTAAGCCCCCATAGTTAGATATGTTGAGACACAAGGCCCAATAGGACATGCAAATCAAGTGCTGTTCCTACTGATAATTCAGCCTCCAATCAATTGATTGAAGCTGGGACCAGCAATATAAGTACAGGTTTGGACATTCAACATCCTGAACATAGTGTCAACCTTGGTGTAGGTACTAGACTGAAAGATGGAATTGCTTTTACCTCCTCTACCGGAAACTCAACATGAACACTTCCAAATAGGTGTCTTTAGCTCCTTTATTAAAGCTTTATACCTCTCAGATTTAAATGAATTCATTTTTGGAATATATCTTTGAAGTGCATATTTGGGAATACCAATGACAACAGCCATGAAACCTAGTAATTTTATTCCAACTGCAGTTGAACTTTTCTTGAAACTATGAAAAGGAGATTAGTAGAATAAGAGCACATCAGATCGATGGACAACAAACCAGCTGATAAAGGTGGCTGTATCGTTGTCATGGATGCCCATTGGTACAGGGATAAAATGACTTGCATGTTAGAAGATGAACACAGCTATATTAGAATGAATATTAGACAAGTGAATCTGAGAATTCAAAATATACATCATGAACTTTATGATCTATTTATTGGGGAACTATATGATTTTTTTGTTTGTCCCAATCCCACTATTCCTAGCATAAGTGGTTTACCTAAGATTCATAAAGATCTTCAGGATTCTCCATTACATCTGATTGTCTCAGGAAGGAATTGGATCACTGAATCATTATCCATCTACATTGAAGATGAACTAAAAAAAGTTGTCTGTAAAGCTGATACCATCTTGAAAGATACAGGAAGCTTTCTTCGAGACCTTTATTCCAAGACCAATAGCTTAACAGATTATGAAGCTATCAAGCTGGTAACCATGGATATAACTAGTCTATTCACTGTTATACCCAATGACTATGGCCTCCGTGCAATCAAGACTTTTCTTTCTCGTAATAACATTGGATCCAATTTACTTTGTACTTTATAGGAATTAGTCTTGGAGAATAATATCTTTGTCTACATGGCGAGTAGCAATGGGCACCCATGTGCTAACAGTTACTCAAACTTGGTTTAATGGAAGAAGTATTGAATGGAGAAAATCTTATATACTATGGCAAATTTGTAGATGATATTTTTATCCTATGGAAAGGCAGTACAGATGACCTGATGTCCTTTGAATCAATTTCAATTTAAAGCTAAATTGTCAACCACTGAAGTAGATTTTTTGGATGTAAAGATTTACTTGCATCCAACTAAAGGAATAAGCACTAACATTTATAGGAAACCCACTTGGAATAACCATTATCTACCTAGGCAAAGTATGCCCAAACACATCTTTAACAACATCTATGAAAACCAAGTACTACGTGCTTCTAGACTATGCACTGAGAAAGAAGATTATGAGATTGAGCAGACCAACCTCATTAACAACTTAAAAGAAAGAGGCTATAAAAATGGCAACCTAACGATGAAAAGTAATAGTGAAGAACTTAGAAGAACAAAAGGCAGGCCTGATTTTTCATCCCGAGCTACTTCTTCAAGCATGGATGCCCCCGAGGAAGGAGCTAAAGAGACACAATTTAAGTGTATGTTGACTTATAGCAATGATAGCACACAGATCTATGATGTTATCAAGAGATTCTGGCCTATTTTAACAACTGATGATAAAATTAAAGAAGTTGTGGAGATACCCCACGTTTTATTTTCAAAAACAAAAAGAACATAAAGAGACTTGTTTGTAATAAAGACGGGTTTAGTCATAAAAGATTCTCAGAGAGAAAGGGTACCTTCAAATGTCTTAGATGCAAAGCCTACCCCTACATAGATAGCAATAATTCCTTTATCCATCCAGTGACAGGAAAAACTTATTTCTCTAATTATTATGCAGATTGCAATACTAAACATTTAATTTACATAGCTATATGTTGCCAATGTGAAGCCTTTTATATAGGCAAGACAGATCAAAGATTTAAAGATCGGATATTGAGACATCTTAGGGGCATACTACACAAGGACATGAATAATGCACTTGCTGTACATTATTGTGATAATCCCACCCATAACTTTAAGTTAAGGTATTGGAGGTGATATTTGTGACCAACAGAGGAGGAGACATCAATAATCACACCAAACTATGTGAGATTAACTGGAAAGTTAATTTACAAGCACATCATAGATCTGGCCTAAATGCTGCTGTACCATTTAAACCTATTTTGAAAGCCAGGATAAATATAATCAGTTGCTAAGAAAAGAGACATTAATTTCTCTTTCATATTTATTAGGTTGATGTTGCCTACCATACTGTTTTGCATTCGTAGTAATAGAGTTGCTATTAACTTCAAATAAGTAACTTTTTTATTGGGGGTTACTATCTAGTTTTTTGAAGAATGATCTCCCTTTTTTTGGTCATTATATGTTGGGGTTTGACTATTATTCAATTATTAGTTATATTTTTTGGTTTGATTGCTATTTTGGATGTTTGTTGTTTTTTGTTGGGGGCCTCCACTTTGTTTCATGAAGAATGACCCCCATTTTTGGTTTTGGTTTTCATATTATATACCTTGGTATGATAGTTATTTGCTGTGATTCATACTCCGGGTGTTGGTTGTTTATTACGGCACTTTATTTGATATTAGAATGTTGCCCTTGTCTTGCACAAACTGATGGACTGTATTGTCATATCTAAGTTGTATGTTTGATCTTGAATTTTATCTAGCCGATTTTATATATATTAGACGTCTTTTGACTAAAATTTTTTTATAGTTTTCTATAGCGATCTTTGATGGCTTTCACTTAATTAGCTTTATGTAGGCTAAGTGGCTTTCTATAGCTAAAAATGGTGTATGTTTAATGCTCTTATTTATTTTTTTCTAGGTCGTTTTATGGGAGATGGGCTTGTGTACGACAGCTAGGACCCATTTTGAACCATTATTGGTTGATATCCCTTTCTATAGACCTATGCAAGCCTGTTGCTAGTATTTTTAATGGGGAATTTCTCCGGGGACTGGCCTATCAAGTGGTGTCAGATTTGATTCACCTCATTCATTGGTAACCTCATTGGCTGAATGCTATAGGATGTTCAGTAAACATGGAACACTACATGTTTTTACAGCGATGATTCTACCACAATGTATATTTCTCATTTGAGAAATATGTAGTGATTAACTGATTCTTATTGTTTATGTGTTTCTTTTATTTTATTAGTATTGAAGATCTGCACCTGGTACTATGTTTCTATGATATTCATGATTTCTCGCTAACTGCTTATATTTGCTGGCTGACGATGACAGCCGATGTTTAATACTAAGGTGATAGCTAGGATCCATTGTGAACCAATACTGGTTGATATCTTTTTTTTTACACTCATGAGAGCCTTATGTTAGTGTATACTTTTTATTGGGGGATTTTTTCCATGGACTGGCCTGTCAAGTGGAGTCAAACTGGATTCACTTCATTGGTTGCTAACTGCATTGAATGAATGATATAGGTTGTTTATAAACATGGAATATCATGTGTTTTTATTAGCGATGAATTTATCACGACGCTTATCCTTATCAGAGAAATATGTGGTGGTTAATTGACTTTTTATGTTTTTGTGTTTCTTTTATATTATTAGCACTAAAGATTTGTATCTGTGCTATGTTCTTACGATTTTCATGATTTCTGCAAATCGTGTATGTTAGATGGCTGATGATGATGGCTGGTTCTAAGTGGCAAGGCGAGAATTTGCTGGATAGTTGTGGTGTTGTATTGTTAGGGGAGGTTGGCTTTGATGTATCGTTTTAGATCATCTGCTCCCCCTTCTTATTTGATTTGTATTTGAAACACTATATCCATCTTTTATGCCTGAGAATTAATATGCAAATTAGGTGCCGTTAGCCGTCCTTCGATTGGCTCTTTAAGAAGGTTTGGCTTAAATTCCTTCTATTTGTTGCACTGCGAAATGTACTAATACTATAGGTTGATTAACAAACATTGTTTTTGCTGGTGACTCAATGTAATTAAATAAAGAGTTATTACCTTCCTTTTTGAATGATCTTTGCAAGGAAAGTAGTATATTTGCTATTATTTTTGGCTGAGAAATGGGATGTTAATAGAGTGCCAATGGTGTTTTCAATCGGCTTTTTGAGAAGAGTTGAGTCTACTTTTTATTGCTGGCCCAGTCAAAAGCCCTAATACTATAGGCTGATTACTAAGCACAGGAGACTTTATATTTTTTTCAGGCAATTTAGTACTCAGTGCCCATTTGTAGTTTGTGATTATTCTCAGCTTGAGATATGTGCAATGTCTTTATGTGCTTATGATTTGTTATATATTTTGTACATATTGTTTTTTTGACTAATGTTGAATACTAGCTGCTTTTGCAACTGGACAAGATATGTTGATAATTCTTGTTAACCAGGTCCTAGGGATTAACATCAGTATATTGTCTTATAATTTTATTCACACTGAATGGAATTCATCCTGCTCATTTGATTGAATGTCAATTTTATTCTTGACCCTATAAGAAATCAATGTTTTTGATTGTAACTATTGGTCTTTTATTATTTTTTTATTACTAACCTGATTGGATGACTACTTCTTTTTAAAGAGGTGTTTCAGTTAAAAAATTTACGATCTGATGAAGGCTGAATAGCCGAAAGCGCTTATCGTTCCTGTTTTTTATATAGTTTGTGTTAAGTGTTTGGTCTTCAATAAACACTTATTTTCATCTCTATTTGGTCGTTTTATTGGAATTAGAACAACTTTGCTGCCTTGGTGGTGCTCTGAAGTCCCTACTTGCTGCTGTTT
>NC_056741.1:129625656-129893156 GCF_019279795.1 Protopterus annectens
TAACATCTACTCTTCAGGAATTATCTTTGAAAATGGATGGGTTTCAGGGGAATGTAGAATATCTAAAAGAAAAAAAATTGTTGATATAAAAAATGCTTTGATTGACATAGATGGCAGAATGAAAGAAGAATGACAAACTGACTTTTTACTAAAACAAAATACTTGGCTTCTAAATAAGGTAGATAATTTGAAAAATAAAGAAAGGAGATGCAACATAAGGATATTGGTCTCCCTAAAAAATCTGAAGATGAGGACTTAATTTCTTTCCTGAATACTTGGATTCCTGATATATTAAATCTTGAGGAAGGTTTTACCTATGGCATTGAAAGAGCTCTTAGAGCTATAGGCAAACCTGTTCCCTTTTCTTTGGCTTCTACTCCAAGATCTATTGTTATACAATTTCTATCTTACATAGATAAAGAATTAGTACTTAAAACAATGTGGAGGAAAGCTCCTTTAAAATATAAATACAATACAATCAGATTTGATAATGACTATTCTTCTAAAACAATGAATCTGAGAAACAATTGCTGGCTGTCGCTCATCTTGTAGATACTAAGAAGACAATGAGGGTAGGGTGTTCGTTTAAGTAGTTTTTTTGCATACAAATCCATCAGGATGGATGGCAAGAGCATTAAGCTTAAACAAACTAACTGACTGACTACTACATACATGCATGATATCACTCTGGCTGCTCACTCAAAATGACGCTTGCATGTGCTTAGTACTTATATGCATGTGCCCGCTGATTGAAATGCTTCTTAAGGGTATATAAAACACACTCTAATCTACATCCTTCTTTATTGGGCTGTCTCATATAGGCAATGACATTTGAATAGGCATGCAATTATACAGACAATAATAAATGAAACAACAGTCTTGTCCAGGTTGTTGTGTACCTCTAACTAGGTCTGGAAATGTGACCTAATCTCACAATGTAATAGTTAGGACGGGGTTTATCAACAGGGACAGTCACCGGGGAATATTCTGCTTTTGGACTCTCAGGGATTTTCTCAGGAACAGGGATTACTGATGGAATGTCCTCTGGAACATTGGACAACTCACTCTGAGAATTTGAGTCTTTGTCACAGGCAAGATGCTGTAACACTGGCTCAGACACTGGTAATAAATGTTTCTGATTCTGTCTGAATTCCATTTCTTATGATTCCACAATGTATGATCTCGGCTCTTTACACAAACTTTTCACAAATCCGATGCAATCAACACCTTTTGACATCTACAGCCTCACTATCTCCTCTTCATTAATGAATGGAATGGTTTGCTGATATTATCAGAGTAGGATTTCTGGGACAAACACTTTTCCAACATTTGAGCTTTCACTGCTTTCTTGTTTTTAGCACATGGCACCAATAAATTTCTACTGATTGGTAATGTGGTTCTGGTTTGTCTCCACATAAGTCTCTGGGCAGGTGAACCAAGACAATTATCACGAGGAATGTTTTGGAGATTTAGTAAGTTTAGAAAAACATCAGTATTGTCATGTTTGAATTTCTCTAACAGCTGTTTTGCACTTTGAACTGCATGTTCAGCCAAGTTGTTTAACTTCAGGTATTCAGTACTACTCATAATATGAACAAAGTCCCATGTTTCTGCAAATTGTTTGAACTGCTGACTTGTAAACTGTGCACCATTGCCAGAAATAACTTTGTGTGGACTACAATGGACAGAGAAATGTCTTTTCAACTTAGTAATGACAGTACTGGACGTTAGGTTAGGAAGTACAGTAGGTCGATCTCAAACTAATTTGAATAAGGGTCTACTAACACAAAGTAATGCTGACCATTCCACTTGATGATATCTGTGGCTACTGTCGACCAAGATAGTTCAGGAATCTGGCTTAACTGAAGTGTTGCTTTCTGTTGATGCGGCTTTGTACTATTATATACTGAACAAGATGAAAGTACATTCTCAATATCTTTTGACATAGAAGGCCAAAATGCTAGTCCTCTCACCCTTCTTTTGGTAGAATCAGTTCCAGGGTGGCCATGATGCAAGATCTTAGTGTACTCTTGTTGTACAGATTTTGGAACAATCACTTTAGGACCTTTCATGATGATACCATTGTCCGACAAAGTCTGATCTCTGTATGGAAAATACTTCTGCACTTCTACTGGTAAACAGGATTGTTTCAAAGGCCATCCTCAACTGATAAAGAGTTTGAGCTTCTGGAGAATGGGTTCTGAAGCTGTGCGAGTTCTAAGCTCATTAAGACATGGGGAAGAAGAATGTCTCACTTCCATGACTTTAAAATTCGATTGCTCATTGTTATGTTGTTCTGTGTTTTTTTCTGGGTGATCAAGATAAGGTATCAGTTTGCCTTTTGTGTAAACAAGATTGAAATTGTACTTTTGCAATTTGAGCATCATGCATTGCAATCTGGCAGGAGCTGTATGCATAGGCTTTCTCAAAATAGTGACTAGAGGTTACTGATCAGTTTTGATCTTGATAGGTCAACCATAAATATAATCATGAAACTTCCAACATGCAAACACAATTGCCAAAAGCTCTTTTTCAATCTGGGCATACTGCATCTCAGTTTGGGTGAGAGTTCTCGACACAGTAGGTCTACCCTCTTGAAGAATGATTGCACCTAGACCAAACATAGAAGCATCACAGGAAAGAGTAACTGGTTTGTGAACATCATAGTAGTGTAGAGGTGGTGGATGGTCTATTTTCTATTTCAGGACATCAAATACTGTTTGGTGTTGCTCTTACCAAGACCAGGTTATATCCTTGTGTGTCAGCTCTCTTAACAGTGCTGAAAGTTGGCTCAATCTGGAATGAACTTGCGTAAATAGTTGACCATGTCAAGAAAACATTGTAAGGCTTGAACATTGTCTGGAGCTGGCATCTCAAGAATGGCTGTTTGCCTGAAAGGATCTGGTTGTAAACCTGAACTGGTAAACAAATGACCAATATAACTAACTTTGTGTAGACTAAATTTGCACTTCTGAAGATTCAGGTTATAATTCACTTCACGTGCTCTTTGCAGAATTTTCATCTTTAGTCAGTATAGTATATGCCTGTACATTTATTCACAATGTAACAACTAATATTGTTGGCAAAATAGAAAGATATTTTTTTCTTTTCTGTTTGATAAAATTGTTGCAATAAACAATGAAAAGAAAAAAAAAGAAAAAAAAATGGCTTTGTTATATGCTGGGATGGTAGCTTGAGTTATTATCAACTACTTCACAGCTTTATTATAGCAAATGGGTTGAAGCAAAATTAGCCATGATGACTTAAATATGCATTTCAAAACTCTGATAGTTTTGAATAATACAGTAGCTCTGTTTGTAAGATCTCAATTTCACGGGTTTTATTAATCTAATAAATTATATCTCCATCAGATCTCACTCTCGTGGTTAATTAGATTTACCAGTTCTGTAAACAATTTTTTTTTTATATATTTATGGAAGTGTGATTTATATTACTTACTAATGTAGTAATAAATTAGTTTAGTACTAGTAAGGTGCTAATACTATAGTAAAATATAACTGATTTGCTAATTTCTAGTTTTCTGAAAAGAAAAAAAGAAGATAGGATAAAGGGAAAGGAGAAGGAAAGAAGGAATGAAATGGGAAAGGAAATTCAATGCAACTACAAAGATTGAAGAGTTCTTTTCGTATGATATTCTTTTTCTGTTCACAATTTTTTGTGTGTTTAAGGAAGGGGGAAGAGAGAAGTTGAAGGTGAGAAGTTGAGAGAAGGGAAAGAAAGAAAGAAAGAAAGAAAGAAAGAAAGAAAGAAAGAAAGAAAGAAGGAATGGAATAACTATTTACTTTAGTATTATATAATAGACTATTATACACCCTACACATTTAATATTTGCCTTTGTATATTATGATGCCTTATGTATACTCTTATTTAAACCATAATGTCTCCACTGAATAATTATTCACTACAGAGCTCAAACATATAGGTTTTGTTCTTGTTAATTCCTTAGCTTCTTCATGAATCAGGACACCCACTTTGCCTATTTAGAGCTACTTGAGTCTATTAAGATATAGCTGAACACCATGATTTTGGGCAACTTTAACCATCCATCCATTGACTATTACTCATGCTTTAATTCACTTTCCCAAAAGTTCCTCGACTTCGTTAAATCCAATGCCCTGGGCCAGTTGGTTGACACTCCCAAAAGGGGTACCAACATCCTGCATTTGGTGCTTACCAATTTGGGGAACCACTGTAGCACCCCCACTGTGTCATCTTCCCTTGTGAGATTTCACCACAAACCAGTCTCATTTGAAGTAACTATCACACCTAACCCCCCAGCAGGAACTAAACTAAAAAACTTTACCAAAAGATATTATAACCTCTTACAGGATGGGATAAATAGCTTTACTGCACCTTCCCTCTCAGATGGAATTGGCAACTATGTCGAGTTCTACACCAGTGCATTATACAAACACCTGTATAACTGCATTGACTCTGCCATACCTGATAGGACCAAAACAAGCTCCTCAAGGAAGAGTAACCATGCCTGTTGGACAATTGCCATTAACAGGCTTTACAATAAGAGGAAAAAATTGCTGTCTAAGAGGAAGAGGGAGTGAGCCCTAAACTTGAGACACTCGCTCCTCAGCTTAAACAAGCCAATAAGACTTCTTGTGAAGATCTCCTAAGCAAACTATGAATCCAAATTATCTTTATTTACATCTGAACCTAAAAGGAAAGGCCCAGATTTGTGCAGAACTGGTAGTTAATGATACCACATACACCAAGCCTGTGGACTTAGCTAACCTATTAGCTGACAGGTTCTTTGAAAACTTCATGTCTCTGTCCCCACAGCTAACATGTTAGCCAAAAGATTCTTTGAAAACTTCACTTCCCTGTCCCCACCACATGTACCCCATGACACCCTTACCACCTGTCCTCTACCTTGTATCTCTAAAGAGCAGGTCATTAACAACCTCTCTAAGGCCAAAAACAGAGCATCTATGGGACCTGATAACATCCCAGGTTGTGTCCTACATGGGCTCAAACAAGAATTAGCAGCACCAGTAGGTACTTTTTTATCATAGTCTAAGCACTGGCTTCATCCCAGCTGAATGGACAACAGCAACTGTTGTCCCCTTGCACAAAGGTGGTACTGCCACTGAAACCGGGAACTATAAACCTATAAGTCTGATGAGCTTTATCTGCAAGGCCATAGAAGAAATCATCATGGACCTTATTAACAGAGATATAGGTAATCTCCAAACACTTGACCCTACTCTGTCTGGATTTGTCAAAGGAAGAGCATGCCTTTTAAATCTGGTGGACTTTTTTGAGACAGTCGCTAAGGCCCTGGACAAGGGGAAATATGTGCCTACAGCCAACCTGGACTTAGCCAAGGCATTTGACACTATCCCCCACTCAGGCATTGTTGACAAACTCACCCAGCTAGGTATCAACACTTATTTCGTTAGATGGGTCACTAACTGGCTCACTGATAGAACCCATATAGTCAAAATAGGAGAATCTACCTCCAACAGCAAACATGTAGCCAGTGGTGTTCCACAGAGAGCAGTCTTGGGACCTCTACTGTTTGGAATCTATTTCTCCAAAGTACAAGTTAAAGCTAAAGGTCTGTGGCTGGCAAGGTTTGCTGATGACTGCAAACTGGAATCAGCCATAGAATCTCCAAACAATGTCAACATCCTATAAGAGGATGTTACATAAACAAATGATTGGTGCCAAAGTCACCGACTTAAACCCAGTGCAAAAAAATGTATTATCTTCCCTTTCATTAAGTGTAATATTCCTGCTAATTACCACATCAATAACAACACCCTAATTATGCACTCAGTGGTAAGAGACCTGGGCACACAGGTTGACAGCAACCTTATATTTGATCACCATGTCTCCACAGTGGTAAGAAGGGCATTATTTATTGCTCATCTCACAAGTAATGGCATTGCATCCAGAAAAAAAAGAAGTTATAACCTCTCTGTACTTTTCCCTCATCAGGACAATAATTGAGTGCAACACCCCTTGTGGCAGGTATCTTTCCAACCACCTGCATCAATTGGAGTGACCACAAAGGTTCCTCACAAGGAAAATTCAAAGTCTTCAGCATCTGTCCTATGTGGATCACCTGAAATCACTGTCACTTTATTCTGTTTCATACAGACCACTCAGAGGTGATCTATGCCTTGCATATGTGGCAATCTTTGACCCTGCTGTAGTGAAAATGCTGCATATCTGCAAGTCAAATGATACATGGGTTACTAGCTCTAATGACCTTAACCTGGTATGTGACATTAACAGAACCTTCTAGAGGGACAGATTTATCTCACAGAGGTTACCACACCTTTGGAACAGACTCCCACTTCATGTCAAACAGAGCACATAATTGGCCCTCTTCAAACAGAATCTAGATGAATGAATGGGTAACCAAGAATTCACCTCAGGGGTTCCATCTGTGTCCCTCTTGAACAGGGAAAATTGGTGCTGATCATGGAAAAAAGGGTAGTACTTGGCTAGGCTTGTAAGGGCCTTAGGGCCATTAGCCTAGTAACTTCCTGTGAGCCTATGATCCTATGGTAGGGTACAATTAGATAGTCTGCTGTGTCATTTTTGATTATTTCTCAGCTAGGAATTTTAATAATTCCATGCTTGTAGTTAATATTTATTATTTTTTTTCTATTTAAAGTATATTCCTTGTTTCTTTTGACCTGAGAAATTAACCTTCATGCTCCATAATTATAAGAGGTATTATGTACGTCCTATGTTACACTGATTTTGTTAATCAAAATTAGTAAAGAAACTAAATAGTGAGGACTTCAACTGCCTATTGAAAGATTCTGATACTAGTAATAAAAGGAAACTAAAATTGATCTCTACTGCAAAAACACTCATAAAATAAAAAGATTCTCTTAATTTAAATGATACATTCAATATGAAAGATCCTTGTTCTTTGCTCTTTTCCCATTAGGATTATAGATTTGGCACACAGACTGGAATAGACAGAATTTTAGTCTCTCAAGATACAGTTTCTAAAATCTCAAATTTCAACATCAGTCCTTGCCCTGTCTCTAATCATGATGCCCTTATTCTAAAATTCAAAATTAATTAAAAAAAATCCATCCTGACTAGAATTCCTGCATTTATAACTAAAGTCAAGGAATTTAAACCTTGATTAATCTCAGAACTATTTTTTTCTTGGAATTTAATAATTCACCTGACATTAATATAGTCATGATATTGGACTCATAAAAACCCCACCTTGTTGGTAAAATTTTAACTTGGTATAAAAATAAAATTAAAGAATGGGATTCTTTAATGCGACTACAAAACATTTAAACACAACTCCTAGTGGCCAAATCTAATAGTATTAAAAGTAATAATTAAAATATAAAAGAAATAGAAAGATTCAATAATAAATCAAATTTAGCCTTTGAAAGATTAAAAATGGCTTCTTATTCATTATCACTCAAACAGATGCATAATTTATCAAAAAAAGAGTTAAGTTGAAATCAGAAATCAATATTTTAGACGTTATACATGAAAGAAATAAAATCTCTACTGATACTGGGTAAATTCTTGATGGTTTTAGATTTCATTTTATATCTCAAAATATTGATCCTAATTCGGAGATTATAACACCAATATTAAATCTTTATAACTTTAATGTTAAGAAACTCCCAGCAAATTTAAAAGACAATTTACATAAACAAATTTCCTACAAATAAATTTTTGACAAAATTAAAATTTAAAATCTAATAAGGCTCCAGGCATGGATGGGATAATAATAGAAATCTATAAGCTTTCACTCCCCATATTGTTTCCATTTTTCATGAAACTCTTATTGAGATTCATTCCCACAAGAAAAAAAAAGTCCACCTTCCTGGAAATATTCATTAGTTACTTCCTTATTACCAGAAAATAAAAATCCACAACCTTACTCTTCCTATAGACCCTCATTACTGATAGAATAAAAGAACAATGAACTCAAATAATTCATTCTAACCAAACAGGTTTTATACTTCAAAGACAAATTCATGATATATTAGATGTATATGAACTCTTATAGATTTTTTGAAGAGAAAAAAGAAGCTTTATAATTAATGTAGATCTTGAAAAAGCCTTTGATTCTTTGAACTGGAACTATTTATTCAAAGCTTTAAACTTATTTCATTTCACTAATAGTTTTATTTCACTATTAAAGAATATCTATAAAAATAATGTAGCTGATATTAACATTGTCCCTTTTATTTCAAATACATTTCTTTGACTAAAGGTGCTAAACAAGGTAGCCTACTCTCCTCAGTTCTATTTGCTTTATCCATTTAAGTATTTGCCATTTAATTCAAACAAATCCAAATATTACTGGTGTAGATATTTTTAATCATTTTTGTTCTAAAATTATGTTATTTGCAGCTGATGTTTTACCGACGCTCTCAAATTCAAGATCACATTTGAATCTATTATAAAACTATTTCAGTCTATGTTCAGTCTACTTTAACCAGTCTAAATCCAAATCCATAGTATTAAATAAAACAGACAAAAAAATGCAATCTAAAAAAAAAATATATATATATATATATATATATATATATATATATATATATATTGGCAATCAAGTTTCCTCATCTGATTATTTAGCTGGAAATGCCAATGTGTGACCTCTCAAACCTTTTGAATCAGAAGCACATGGAATATATGCAAATGAACAATCAGTAAAAACTAAATGAAAACTCCAGGCAAGCTGGAACTTCCAATGAGCGACCTCTCAAACCTCTTGAATCAGAGGCACATGGAATATATGCAAATGGCAAAAAAAAAAAACAGTAAAAACTAAATGAAAACTTCAGGCAAGCTCATTTGCATATATCCCATGTGCCTTTGATTCAAGAGGTTTGAGAGGTCACTCATTGGAAGTTCCAGCTTGCCTGGAGTTTTCATTTAGTTTTTACTGATTGATTTTTGTGTGACCTTCACACTCATTGTTTTAATTCATCTGATTATTTAGGTATTACATTGCTAATGTCTTTAGAAGAGATAATAAATGCTAATTATGATAATAGCACAAATATAATAAATAATCTTACTTCTAAATGGATGAAGTTGGTTATTTCATTTAAAGATAGACTTCTATTAATAAAGATGATTTTTTTGCCCAAAATATTGTGCATAATATATACTCTGTCTCTTTGTCCAAATAAACACCACATCAAAAAAATAAACAATAAAGTATTAAAATGTCTTTGGTTTCCTAATAAACCTAGAATAGCCTAGACCTTGGAAACTTGGGAGAATTCATTTTCCAGATATTGATACTTAAATTAAATAATCATTTTTAATTATTTTAAATTGGATTTATCCTAATTATAATTCTAACTGGAAAACCATGCATTTAATTTTAAGAATAAGTATGATATACTAGAAAATATCATCTAAGCTAATTTTGACATTTTCTTTGTAATTTTATATAGCATACTATTTGTCTTAAAATTCTAATTATTTAATACTTATGTCAAAATCTTTTAAAAACATTATCTCGAACATAGATGTTAAACAATTGGTTTGAATCTATCATTCCTTTTAGTATCATTAAAATCTTTTTTAATAAAACACATAGCCACATATTGGCAGCATGAGAAACCAAGATTGTTTTTGGCAACATTGTTTTAAAGATTTGAAAGCTAAAGATATTCAACAACATATTTTAGAATTTGATTTAAACCCACATGATTGGCTTTTATTATGAAGTGTGAAAATATATACTTGGAACTATGCTTATCTCTCTCTCATTCATACTTTAAAGAAATTCCTAAATTAATATTTTTTTCTATGAAATTATATATAACAACTTAAAAGTTGATAATTTAATCTCAAAACTTTATAAAACATCTATTAAATATTAAACAAATTTAAGTACTAAATTCTGGAGTCACATTACAATGGGACATGCCTCCTATTTTACTTCTCAAAATATATCTCAAATATTATACTCTATCATACATGCTTATTGTTGTCATTGCTGCCACATATTCATGTAGAAGGGTTTGGCATGGTGGTGCAGTGGTTAGCATTGTTACCTCACAACAAGAGGTTTACCAGTTCAATTTTCAGCTGAGGTGCCTTCTTTGTGGAGTCTGCATGTCTTCCCTGCAGTCATGTGGGTTTCCTCCAGGTGCTCCAGTTTCCTTCCACACTCCAAAGACATGCAGTAGGTGGATTGGACACTCTACATTGGCTGTAGGTGAGAGTGTGAGTGGGTAGTACGAATGAACTACCATGGCAGGGCTAGCGAACCAGTGGTGTAAACCTTGGCTCAAGATGACTGTCACTAGTGAAGGGACACCCTGGCCCCATGTGCAAAATGGAAAAAAGGGGTTGAGGATGGAAGGAATGACTCACATGGAAATTTTTAGATAGAACCTTTCTTAACTCCAAATAAAATAGCTAAATTCAATGGAAATAGCAATATATTGGTTTGGAGATGTCTGCAAGAATGTAAAGCTGATTGGTTACATGTCTTCTTTAATTGATCCTCCTTGAATTTATTTTGGAATTACATAGATGATTTTAAAAGCCTTATTTTCTCATTCCTTTCCATCATCCAAGGGTTTAATTGTATTTATTATTTATTTTAGCCACTCCCCTCATGCTAACCACCAATCACTGAATCTGCCCCACCCCGTACCCATTTCCTTCTCTTCCACTATTCCACATCCTGAAAAGTACAGTCTTCCATCTAACTACCTTACAATCACAAACAACACCTCTCATCATCCACCACAACCACATTCCACACAGATCTCTCACTCATGACCAAAGCCAACCAAACCATGCCCAAACAATCCAAACCCACATACATACACCTCTTACTATTGCTTCTAGTTGTATCCACCCTCCCACTGTTAATTTCTATCACCAACCACCAAAAACAACTTAATTTTATCCACATACCAAGAAAAACTACTTCCACTAACATTATTACAACACACCCTTTTACTCAACTAGTCACATATCACTACCAAACATTCTTTATTCACCACTATGCACACAGATTACAGCCATCACACTACCAGTCCCAAACAAATGTAAAAAACTTTAAGACCCTAAAAATCTACTCAAACTCCATTTTTACCTCAGAACCCAACTCATTAGCTATGGTGATATACACACAAACCCAGGCCCACAAAATCTAGGAGCCCCAACCCTCAACCTGAATGATACCCTACTCCACTGAGACAAATCCACGCTCCTCATTTTAAATTTAAATGTCAGAAGTATACTAAACAAAGTCCATGACCTTCATGCACTACTCTCCTTTTATCAACCTGAGATAGGCTTACTAACAGAGACTTGGCTTAAACCAGGCAACCACAACAATGAAATCACTCCACCAGGTTACAATATAATTCATAGTGATAGAATAGGTAAATAATGGGGGGTGTTTCTATAGTGTATAAATCTCACCACATCCTTGAGAAAGTAGGCATAACAACCCCAGACCTTGATAAAATTGAACTCACTCTAACAAAACTAAAACGTAATGATAGTAAACACATCAACATCATAGGATGCTACATCCCTCCAGGCAACAATATCACCATTACTGAAAAATTCCTAGAATGGATATCTAACTCCCTCCCGCAAAGCATAGTATTAGAAGACCTTAATACTGACTGGCAAAACTGTTCAAGTCATAACACACTCTCCCATATTGACCTACATGGCCTAACCCAACTCATCACTTCTCCCACAAGAACAGACAAGAGAACCAAACGCCAATCCACTCTAGATTGGATACTTGTATCCCACCCATCACTGATAATCCTAGCAGGGTGTCTACCAGACACCCTGAGTGACCACCAAGCCACATTCTTACTCAGATCAAAATCACCACAACTGATCCAAATATCTACACACCTAATTAGAAACAAAAAAACACTTTAACTGCTCCAACTTTATAAACAACCTAAAAATGTGCAACTGGACCCCCCTAAAAACCTACCTCTTGATGAAGCCGTACTATATTTCAATACTACCTTCTTAAACACCCTTAACCATCACACCCCCTCCAGAATAATACGAATTAAAACTAAATATGCCCCCTGGTTAACCCCAGACACACAATTCCTCCTCAAAAAAAGGAACAAGGCCTGGAACAACAATCTCAACAGTAAATCCCAATTGAACAAGCAAATATACGTTGAACTATAATAACAAAGCCAAAAAACTCACCAAAACAGACAAAACATCTTACTACCAAAAGTTACAGGATAAGCACAGGAACAAACCACAAATATTTTGGGCAGCAATAAACTCTATTCTACAACCACGTAAAACAACTACCCCGACCCCAAAATTATATAACAACCAATAAGACATCCCCACTCAATTTAATAAATACTTTACAGAAACCATCCAGACCCTTGCAAACAACCACCCTATGACAACATCCCCACCCCTGCAAATCCACCCCCCATCTAACAATTGCCCCAAGTTCAGCTTCCACCCAGAACCAACCAAATCCATTGAAAAACTACTCCGCAAGCTCAAACCAACATCTCTAGTTGCAGATAAATTACCCGCTGAATACCTTCACCTGGCTGCAGAAGCCATATCATATCCTGTCTCCATCCTAACTAACAGATCCATCGCCAAGTGTATAGTACCCAAGCTATGGAAAATATCACATATCATCCCTCTACATAAAGAGGGAACCTCCCTGGAACTCAATAACTACCACCCTATAGCCATACTACCTCCTTTATCTAAAATTTTAGAGAGGGTAATACACAAGCAACTAATGAAATATTTCCTAGAAAATAATCTAATAGCAACACAATGACATGGCTTTAGACCCTTCCATAGCACCTCCACCGCACAGAATTCACCAACTTGTCAATACTCACAGAAACAAAGGACTCCTTGTATCTGACACCTTCCTTGACTTGTACAAAGCATTCGATATGGTTAACCACAATAAACTCCTTCTTTCACTTGCAACTCTAAACCTTACCACCCCTGCCATCTCCTGGTTCAAAAACTACCTAGAGGGAAGGAAACAAGCTGTTATGTGGCAAACCCACCTCTCCCCCTCCCTACCAGTCACCCTAGGAGTACCCCAAGGCTCCATCCTGGGGCCACTTCTTTTTACCCTCTTCACCAATCAGCTCCCATACAGTATTCCTAAAGCCTCAATAGTGCAATATGCAGATGATACCACCATAATATGTGCAGCCAAATTAATTGACATCCTTCACTTCCTAACACAAGAATGCTTTTCCTTAGCAGAAACTTGGATTACAAACCAAATGCTCATTCTGAACCCAAGTAAAACAAAGCTAGTACTCTTTAGCTCCCACAGAGCCACACCTCCCACTGATTCCTTCTTCATCTCCTCCTTTAATAAGACCACAATCACCCCCACAAATCATACCAAACTCTAAGGGGTTGAAATAGATAATCACCTTAGATTTGACCTACATATTTCTATAACCATGAAAAAGTACATAAAAAACTTGGCCTACTGTATCGCAATAAAAAATGCCTCACTGACCACTCCAAAACTACAATAGCGAGGACTCACCTACTATCCACCCTACTTTATACCTCCCCCGTGCTTACAAATCTCCACAAATCTGAACTAAACAAACTTGATAGTTGTTATAATAAGATAGCCAAATTCGCTACAACCTGTCCCATCAGAACACATCACTGTGAATGCCTAAAAAATCTCAATTATTTAGAACTACCACTACTACTTCATCTCAATCAACTATCACTAGCCCACAAAATAATACATAACTTTGAAAACACCCCAGCCCTACAAAATCTTTTGCAACCCTATACAACCACCAGGCCCTTGAGTTCTAGCACACAAAGCCTCCACAGAGTAACCAAATTTAACAATGAAGCTGGTAAGTCTCTCTACAGCCACTGTATAGCATAATCCTGGAACTCCCTTCCTGCCCACATAACTGACAACAAATCCCCATCACAGTTCAAGAAACTTGTTAAAACTCACTTTTTGAATAATTGACTGTGCTCCTGTATCCCCCTGGCTAATGTCTCATTAGAACACTTCACCTAACTTAAGTAACACTGCTAAGCCAACCAATCATAGTACTGAACCCACTTAGGACTGTTAATCTACTGCTCATCCCATCTCTCCAGGAGTTAGGGAAAACTACCCCAGTAATGTTGAGCTCTCCATAAGCAACTAAAACCAGAAGAAAACATATTGTAAATCAATTTGTTATCCTTCTCAACTAAAACCAGGTGAAAATATATAGTGAATCAATTTGTTATCCTTCTCAACTATAGCAAGCATCATCTACTCTCTCAGAGCCTTATTCTACGTCTTTCTACTTTTACTCTGATAGTAAATCTGTCACAGGAATCCTAAACTTAGGAATGTATTCTAAAATGGAATATTATATTGTAGAGAATGAATGTATCCTATCTGTTAGTTAATATGTATGTCAAGGTCTCTTCTATGGAAATTATATGTCAAAAGTCTGTCCTTAAAACTAATGTTTTGTAAAAAATTGTTCTCGTGGAGCTTTTCTCCCCAGCCCTCCAATGAAAATAGACTTGTAATCCAGTTGGACTCTCCTGGTCAACAAATGTAAAATAAAATAAAATAAATAAATTTAATGTAAATGATGACGATCTGAAAAATCGTAATTCTTTTCTCTTACGGACGATTTTTGTGGTTGCAAGGAAATGTATTATTAAAAAGTGGAGAACAAACATACTTCTATCTTTTGGAGATGCAGAGACCAAAGTAATAGAACTTTAGACTTATCCTATTCTATTCATTAATAATCTTTGGACAAAAGTGATATTGTTTATTGAATTTTACAAACAGAATCTTGCATCTGATATTTAGAGAACTAAAGGAAGAATAAAATTTACTGATTTTGAAATGAAAAAAATGTTTTATTTTTTCTTGTGTTCTTATTGTAGCTATAACACTATTAAACTTTATTTCTTATTTGTAATTTCATTATTTTATCTTTATCATTATACTAATAATATATATATATATATATATATATATATATATATATATATATATATATATAATTCCACTTGAAAACATCGACATTTCGAAATATCGAACTTCATATGGTCGAGACCATATGATCGATATTTCAATATATCGAACATTTCAACAGCAACCAAAAAAAAAGTAATTTAAAAGAAGTGTATGCAAGGGGGCATGCACCCCCCACACCCCCTACTTTAATATTCCAACTCTGAAATCGGACTACAGTGGGGTAAAGGGAAATCTCCCATTTAGCACTATATGCAGAAGCACTAAATGGGAGATTTCCTGTACCCTGTCTGCAGTGCCATCACAGAGATGGCACATTCACAGTCACAGTCTGCAGGGCACCTTACTACCCTGCAGAAACACTACTTGTTTCCATTTTTGCTCACCTTTTTCTTCCACTTGAAAACATCGATCTTATGAAAGGTCGACCATATGGTCTCAACCATATGATATTCAACCTTTTAAAAGTTCAATGTTTTCAAGTGTAACTATATATATATATATATATATATATATATATATATATATATATATATATATATGTGTGTGTGTGTGTGTGTGTGTGTGTGTATGTATATATTTACACATGCGCGCACTCACACACACACACACACACGCACACACACACACACACACACACAAAGAACAATAAAGTTCCTTTGAGGAAAAAGAAACATGATGTCTTGAAATGCATGGAATGTTTTGTTTCTTATGATTCTGCACATTTTATACATTAATCTGATATGTTGCATTAATGTCCCCAAGCAGACAGATTTCCAACCCTAGATAATGCACTGACTTTGACAAAATAACTGTGAGACACAAAAGTTACATTCCCTTGTGTTATATATATATCCTCAGCAACCACCTCCATCATGCTCAATCCCTATGTGAGTACATTCAGAGATTGCATTTTTAACATTCCTTTCACCATATGGATTGCCAGACACATACAACTTTGCCAAAACTGCATTTGAATGAACACTCAGCTCCCCAACTAAAAACTCCAGGTAAGTAACTACTTGTCTGCACCACAAAATAAAATAAAAACCAAAGCAAATTAAGCCCACCCATGTGGGGGGATTTGCCCCACACCCCCATGTCTAGGTCTGTGCCCCCCACACCCCACTAATTAAATATACCAACTCTGAGATCTCACTGCAGTGTGGAAAGGGGCAAAGTTTACCATGGTGGCCAAGTGGTTACTTACCTGGAGTTTTCAGTCATTGATCTGAGTGTTTATTCAAATGTGGATCCGGTGAAGTCATCTCTGTCTTAATAAAATCAGGTAAGTGGGTTTTCGTTCATTAGAAGTAGACCCATATATATATATATATATATATATATATATATATATATATATATATATACTCCATCTTCAGTAACTGATCAGATATGACCAATGGAATATAAAACCAAAGCAAATGACTCTTTGACAACAGTTAGCAGAGAGCAGCTTTGCTATCCACAGCTGAGAAATGGTAACTGACAGTTCTTGCCTTATAGCAAAAATTTAAGAAAATACCTTCAACTGCATAGATATCCTGACTGTCATGCATCAGCTTAGCCTCAATACATGAACGAAAGCAATACCGACATAAGCATGAGTTGACATTTCCCATTTTAAGTGTAACAGCTTCTGTGGATACATGCACTCCTGACTGGATTTTCATATTGTCGTTAAGGTATGTGGGGATGTTGTGATCCATTGGCTACTGGTGTCTGTTTAACATGGCTCTTTTGGCTGTCTTCCCCAGTTGTGACACTCCCTTCAAATGTGTTTTGTCTGACAAGTTGTATGACTTCTTCTGTAGCATTAGTAGATAGTGCACATGTCAAATGAATGTGAGTTAAGCAGGGGTTCAAATCCAGTAATACGTCAAGAAAAGAAACAAGAAAATTCCCTAGCACCTTTTAAAAGATGTGAAAGAGCTCTTAAGTTAATTAAAACCAAAAATCAAGTTTCCACAAAACAGCTGACAAGTATTAAGGTTCTGTAAACCGCAATACAAAAGGAAAGTAGTGTTTGCTCATCACAGCCTCATTTAATGCTCCAAAGGTCTATACAATTGGTTTGTACTGTTATGTCACATGAAACCAGGAAATGAGGCAGAATAATTATCTGGTATCTTCACAAAGACACTGGAGAGCTCTCAAATAAACTAAAAACAAAAATCAAGCTTCCACTAGGCAGCAGACAAATATCAAGTATCATTAAACTCAGACACAAAATACAGCCTGAGGAACATTGTCATTTTTTTTAATTTTTCTGAAAGTTTTTGCCACTGTTGAGATGGGCATTTGGGAGATATAAGTCCTTAATAGCTATAGTGACTTATTGGATTGTTCTGTCTACTCATGCATGGATAGATGATGTGTTGTAGGGGACTTCCAATGTGACTGCTTCAGTGGCTAACTGTGCTAAGATGGTTCAACAACACATTGTAGTGTGGGATTTCTGGGTTTGTGTACCTGGAGACTATTGTTCTTTTTAGTTACAATCTGCCTGCACATGAGATACCTTTTCAAAGGTATATGTTTTCATGAGCTGCTGCACTCTGACGGCAGCATTGTCTTACCTTTACATTATAACCTGGATATCCTGGCTTCTGGACTAACTTGCTGCAAGGACTCACCTTGGGATAACCATATTCTTATTTGTAATTACATTCATGCATTCATGGTATAGTAGGGATGCATGGCTAATACTCTCTTTTTCGTTAGGTATGGTGTGGGGTGTATTCTTGGTTCTACTTTACATAATTGAATGCCCATAACACTGACTCACTTAAAAGCGAGACGACAACATCAAACGTTAAAAAGAGCAAACTCCCAGAATGGCAAATTTTGCCTCCAGGAACATACCTACCTGGCCACCACTGACAACAAAAAAATAAATAAACAAATTAAACCAAACAAAGTTGCGGGGGGGGCTTCATTCCCCCACACCCCCTACTTAAATATTACAACTCCAAGATCACACTGCAGTGGAGAAGAGGGCAAAGGTTGTCAGTGGCGGCCAAATGGTTATGTTTCCGGAGGCAAAATTTGCTGTTGATGTTGTCATCTCACTGTTAAGTGAGCCAGCATTATGGGAATTTGATGATGTAAAGGGGAACTGTTACATCACATTTCCATATTACTATATATCCCACATCACCCATGTATACTTCACTTTAATGAAATGGCCTTACTGATGGCCTTATTGCCAGAAATATTTGTGGTCTACCTTTCTGTGTAATGTTTTATTACATAACTGACTTGCATTTTAATGTTCCCCCACTCCATAACTTCTGTTAGTGACCTCATCTCTTGTCTCACCATCCATGTTGCTTCTCATTCCTTTGCTCATATATTTATATCTGTATCTGCACATGCTCCTGACATCATCATTTAAAAAAAATGTGCAAGCACACTTGCAGCAGCAACTGTGGTTCTGCTTGCTCACTCATTGTTTACTATTAAATTTAGATGTGGCCTTGAGTTGGCTTACCTTGATCTGTGCTCTGGCCATGAGGAGAGGCTCCTCACATGCAAAGTGCTTTGGCTGAATGCATATGTGATGAGCAGTGCTGCTTGTATTCCAGGGAAGGGAAATAGTGTTATCATGGCTGTGATGCAGTCTCACTGTTAATAAATCCCTGGGATAGTATTTTGTGTACTCTACTCTGACCTGTTTTAACTGCATGTGTTGTAGAGGATGTAGCTTCTAATAATATTTAATTTTATTATGCAGGGGTTATAACTTTTGCCATATATGAAAAAAAGCTGCCCTTGTAATAGCTAATATATATATATATATATATATATATATATATATATATATATATATATATATATATATATATCCGTAAGATATTGTGAAAGGTAGGTGTGCATAATTTGTTCTAGAGCAGCCAGTTAACTTAGGTAGTGATACTCAGTTTGGGGTAAATACGCAAGAGTTTAAAGATCGGGTCAAAAACTAGCAGGGAATTTAAAGAATGCTGAAAAAGCCCTGATATTTCCAGGAGAAAGGAAAGGTTAGTCAGAATAAGAGAAGGATTAATAAATGATAGAATGGAAATAAAAAAGAGTTAGCTTGACAAAGCAGCTAGGAGACAATTAGTGGAGGTTCATGTTTTGTTAGTTTGGAGAAGATGAGAAAAAGAGTAGCTTTAACAGAATAAAAGAAAGGGCTTGCAGAGGAGTTATGTAGTTTGTTTACTTGAGAATGTAAGCAATTTAGTATGTTCTACAATGCCTTATCTACATGCTGTTGATGTATTTTCCACAGATGAGCTTTAAATCAGCAATTAAAGGTTATAGAGTTTCACTTCTGTGTGAGGTGACAGAGCATTGTTTTTATTTTCCATTTTCTCCACTGTGGTGTGACAATGGGGTTGCTATATATAATTTAGAGGAGTGGGGACAGGGTACCCCTATGTTGGGTTATAGCAGGTTTTGCCCCTGCAAAAAAGCTTTCTTTTTTTCTGTTTTTTTATCATCATACTCAGCATCTATCTTTTGCAAAACAGTAAGCTGAAAAAAATGTGTTCATAGGTAAAGCTTCTACAATTGTTCAGTGTGAAAGAATAGCTGAGTATGATGGGTTCATAGGAAGATTATGAGCCCTCCATTTTGGTAAGGACCACCTTCAAATAATAAGGCCTTCCTAAGAGAGAATCCAGTGTTTAGTCCAAAAGCTTGTTCAAAAAATGCTGCATCCATTAAGTGTGGGTTAAAATTATCATTGTGGAATCATTTGTCTAGAACAACCAGTATTGTGGTAATGTATTCCACATTTTAGGGGTAGTAATAGTAATAACATTACCCTGCTATGATGAATAATATTCTGCAAGGCAAAAATTTAATTACTTCATTTCTGAGCTATAGAATTATGAGCAACTGGTATAAAATTGACTGCAGGATATCATTAAATGCCTTGTAAGCAGTTATCACTTCCTTTTGAAAATATATATAATGAAGTGTACTATTCTGCACCTACATGAGTATTTTATTTTCTTAACTAAAGGCATGCTTCCAGTAATTGAACAATAAACAGATTCTAGCATATCTAACTGATTATTAGTGTAGATAAAACAGCACACTTGCAATCTGTGTCATCTGTGGGTCTTATATGTGGTACATGCAGATGAATAAAATGTTCCGAATGTAGACTTTAAAATGATAACAATGCAGCTGAATGTCTTGGTTCTAATAGTTTTTGCATGTTGAACAAAACTAAAATTATTTTTAATCATGATTCCAAACTCTTTATTAATAATTATTAAGGTTATACCATTAAACAGCAAATAGTTTCTAGGATTTAGTTTACCAAAGTAAAGAATATTACAGTTTCTGTAGTACAATGAACATCATCTGGCCCATGAACAAAGATCATTAAAAAAATAATGTATAACACATAAGCTGTCAATGGAAGTAAGAACTCCTAATTTGCAACTTTCAGCTTACTTATTTATCTATAATGCAGAACATGCTGGAGTAGTAGAGAAAACTAAATAGAAATGGTGTGAGTACCATTCCCTGTGGGACTCCAAGCAGAGCAAGCAGATAATCAGAACAAATTCCTTTGCTAGAAACACACTGTTTTCAATCATTTAGCCAGTTTGATGTACAGTTGAGTAAGTATGGATTCAAGTTATATTTCCTTAGAATTCATTGCATTGAAATGTGTGGTAAAGTGTTAAATATCTTGGTAAAATCTAAATATGTTTCTCTCACTGTCTGCCCAAGGTCCATAGCAATGTTTAATAAATTGGTTAGAGTTTGCCTTCCAGTGGTAAAGTCATGCTTCCAAAGAAAGAGTGGATTAAAACTGAAAGCTGGGTCTAAGAAAAGTTTAACTATACAACTTTCAAACAGATTTTTTTTCCAAAATGCAGATGCATTATGTAATAGACCATTAAATACAGGATAAAGTACATTAATTCACATGAGATTTCTAAAATGAATATTCCTGGAATGTTCTCTGGATCCATGGCTGTTTTTGTTTGTGCTGTTTAAGACTCATATATTATCTTTTTGATTTTGATACATATATTATCTTTTTGATTTTCATACATATATTATCTTTTTGACAATAATGGGAAGTGTTGCATTGAGTATAGACATTGGTCTCACAGCTGTGCTAGCTTTAATATTAAAGTTGTCTTAGTATATTAACAAATAAATTCAATAAATTCAAAAGCAATAAAATCAGGATTAGAAATGAATACATTATTACTAGAAATCACACACACACACACATACACACACACACACACACACACACACACACACACACACACACACACACACACACACACACAGAATCACACACACCCACACACACACACACACACACACACACACACACACACACACACACACACACACACACACACACACACAGAATCACACACACCCACACACACACACACACACACACACACACACATATATATATATCTATAATTGTTATTATGTGTAACAGTATTGATATATTAATAATATAACTTTTTAGTCAAAGAATTCTCAGCTAACATAGATTCAAAAAGTGTTTTTTCCAAAATGTAAAGTCACATATCTTATTAAATCTATCAAGAATGTGTTTGTTTAGTATTTCATGAAATTAATTATTCTTTTTATAAAAATAAGTCAGAAAACTGCAAAGGTGAGGCTCCAGCTCGTCTTAAGGCGTTCAGAATATACATCCAAAATATCGAATTTTCATCAAACTCCAAAAACAAGCCAAAGATCTGGATTCCACTCCACTATAACACAGCTTTAATGGTACACAAGCGCTTTCACAAATAGCTTCTTCAGGTGTATAACATTCATTAAAATGCACACACCTTATATAATACTAAAATCAATCACATGACTCTAATAAATAATTTTAAAGACATATACACATTATATTCCTAATACTAATTACACTCTTATCAAATCATGAAAAACTTTAAAATACATGTATATAAAATTATATATATAAAAATGTGTAAAAATATATAGAAATATATGAAAAATACATATAAAAAATATATATGTGAATGGGGAGTCAACACTTTATCTGTTTAAAGGCCTCTTTTTCAACACAGGTCTCATAGGGGCAGAATCATTCAGGCCATGTCCTGAGCTGGCCCTTAACCTAACAATCCAATCTGCTTCCTTCTCTTCAGTCCTTGCTTTAATATCACCCCCTCTTATATCAATAAATGTTCTCCCTAGAATGACAAATTTGAAGACACGTTCATCATTGGTGGCTACTATATGCTTCGCCAATGCATTAAAATTACTTTTTTTCTTTATGTGATAGAGATGCTCCCTAATTTTACCTTTTAATGGGCAATCTGTTTTCCCCCTACGTAAAATTTATGGCATGTCTGGCAAATAGCCAAGTATACTACATGCGCAGTATCACATCTTGCACTAACTCTCAGATCAAAGGTCTCCCCTGTGTCAGGGTGTTTAAACTGTGTGTCCTTAGAAATAAAACTACAAAAGTGACACTTTCCACAAGGTTTAGTCCCCTTTTCTCCTTTCTTATCATTCAAATCTCTATCTATACAAAACCTTCTTTTCAAACTTTTCTTATTTTTAAAAGAGAACTGAGGTTTAATGCCTACCAACTCTTTGATTTGGTAGTCTGTAGTTAATATATTCCAGTGATCATTTATAATATTAGTATACCTTCCTACATCCCTGGAATAGCTTAGGCACATTCTTAGTTTATTATTAGCCACATTATTTTTACCTTTTCCAGATTTCTTTGAGAAGTATGTTTTAGCTCTGCTTTCCCTTTTTCTCTTGACTTCTTTCATACTCTTGATTACCATTTTCTTGTCATAACCTCCCTCTAATAATTCTTTCCCCATCAATTCTGTTTGTTTTTCAAAGTCTTCCGTCTTTACACTCAATTTTTAGGCTCTTAAAAACTGTTTTTTTGCTACATTTCTGAATATAAAATTGGGGTGCATGCTATCTCTACTTAATAACTTATTGGCATGACAAGCCTTCCTGTGTATCCTTTTGCTAATTTTGCCTGCGCTGCCCTTCTCTACGTAAACATCCAAAAAACTAATACCTAACTGGGAAAAGTCCACAGTAAATTTAAGGAACTCAGTGGAATTATTTATAAATTCTAAAAATTCATGTAACTGTAATATGTAATATATATATATATATATATATATATATATATATATATATAATTATTTTGTGTAACAGTATTGATATATTAATAATATAACTTTTTAGTCAAAGATTTCTCAGCTAACATAGATACAAAAAGTGTTTTCTCCAAAATGTAAAGTCAAATATCTTATTAAATCTATCAAAAATGTGTTTGTTTAGTATTTTATGAAATTAATTATTCTTTTTATAAAGCCTTTAAAGTGTATGACTCTAGCAAATAGGAGTTTTACTATTTCTATTTTTTAGTAATACTGGATTTTGTTTCATTATCAAATTAATCAGTATTGATTCTAAATGTGTATAGCCAGAATAAATATCAGTCTATGCCATTGTATCCCTATGCCATTGTATCCCAGTGATTAAAGACATTGACTGTAAAATCTTTCCATAATTTAAAGCAATAACTGAATAGTGAGTGTGGTTATATTGAGGATTTACCTACAGTTGTCATAGTTTGATCATGAGGGGGAAGCCTGAGTGAACAAGGCAGCTGTGGGAAAAACCTCATATATCCACAACCATGAAACGGTTGTCGCTATTATACAATAATATTATTTAAGAAAGAAACTGTTTACTTTGTATAATGGCACTGTAGTGTTCTTCCATGGTGTTTGCTCATTCTTTTGTGTTTTTTCTGATGTACTGCACATGCAATGGGGCTTACATTCCCAAGCTTGTTGAAAACAAGCAACTGAGAAAGGAAAATCTTTTTTTTTTTCTTTTTTTTCTTACCATAAAGTCCCAACTGTTTAGTGGTGCAAGAAAGATGGCAGAAATATAAGGAAACTCGAGTACATTTCTTTAGTTTGACAGAATGTACATGATTTTCCTTGTATTTCTTCTGCCATTTGTATGTACCTCTCAACCTCATAGCTCAAGAAATGTGGACAAAATCTTAAATAATGTGGTATAAAGGACTCAAAATAGAGACCAAATGTAAATGTTGCTCTTAAAAACTTAGCTGCTAGAATAACAGGATTTGTGTTATCGTGCATTGTCTGAAGGATATGAAGTCAAAAACTGAAATGATTGTCATTATTTAGTGACTTCACTCCTCAGTGATTTGTTGGAAAACCACAAATTTTATGAGGAACAGAGCAAAAATATGGGGCAAAAATCTGTACCATTGTAATGTATGCCTCCATAGCAAGTACTAATAGAAGAAAGTCTGGCCACTGAATGGTACTTCGGTGACCAGACTTCTGTTGTTATACCTTTGATTTACAATGGGCATGCTGGTTGGGCTGACCAATCACCATGCATGGTTCTGAATAGTAATGAGCTATCATTATATAATACTCTATAATCAAATGTTTTGCCAGTAGACATACACTTAATCATTGTAAGTGAAATCTTAAAACATACTGCATCGTGATATGAGTTACCTAGCAGTGGTAATTACTCAATATCTTTGGTCAGGCACTTTCTTGATTTGTAGCAAGAAGGTCTATCATGCTTTTATTTCTTGTAGGATATTACCAGTTGTTTTAACCCATTAGACAACAGAATATCAATGAATTCTAATTCCCATGTCTTCTTAGAAGAATTAGTAGTCCAATTAGTAGCAGGATAGTTCATATTCCCAAGCAAATTTACCTTATTATTATTTAGTGGTAAATCCAAAAAAGATAAATAATTTTTATTATTTAATTTAACATTTGTTTATTGGAAAAGTCTGACTTGGAATGAAGCCAATTCTCAGAGGAGGCCCAGGGAGAAATGCTCCAGACGTATGTTTTTGTAACGTGGGAGGAAATCGAAGTAGCTGGAGGAAACCCACATGAACACAGGGATGACATGCAGATTCTACATAGAAGGTACCCCAGCCAAGAACTGAACTGAAGAACCTCTTGCTGTGAGGTGACAATGCTACCATTGCCCCACTGCGCCGTCCAATAATAATTCTGAATTTTACTGTCCATGTAAGAAGATGTGTAAGTTACTATCACCCTAACATCATTATTTATATAATTACCATTAATACCTTCTATAATGATCTCCAAAGCTGTGTTTATAGCTATTAAGTCAGATAATAAAAGGTTACAAATTAAAAGCAACAGATCACCATCATTTCTTTTATGTCTTAAGCATTCATATTTAGTGAATCCAGATATGCTCAAAAATAAGTCCCATTCTTCAGTAATATCAATAACAGACAAGCCATCTCAATGAATTACATTATGTAATTCACTTACTTAAGAACTGCATGCATTGCAAAAATAGAATGTCAACACTGAATCAAATCTGTTGTCATTGTTTGCCGATCTGTTGAATTCAACATTGCCTCCAAGAACTCAATAATGATTTTGAATTTATTAACAACTTGTTTAACCCCACTAAAACTCTAATGCAAAAGATCTTTGAAAAATTATAATTTCATTTGAACTATTCCCAAAAATGTTACTATATCAACCTGATAAGTAGAGCATAGTTTTGGTATTTAGGCATTATTTAACTGGCCTACATACTGCATAAAGTCTGATTTACTTCTAAGTTATAAGGGAAGTGTATTGCATAGTTTAGCTCTTTTGACTAGACAAAGTGTGCCCCTATGATGTCAGACAGATTCTCATGACAGCATTGCATTTAAACATTTATATTTCATTTGTTTTTTTTTAAGTGCAGTACCATAGACAATTATAATGACAGCACAAATGTCAGGTCTACGTATTTTAGTCTGTTATTAACCCTAACAATTTAATGTGGTGTATGGGTTGTATGGTAGTTTTGTTAATAAGGGAATGTAGAGAATATTTCATTTGGCTTAGGAAGATGTACTAGTAAATTGTATCAATGAATTTTAAAGCATATAAGAGTAGCTATCATTGTATTACCCAGTTTTTCATGGAAGTGAAAGATTATTGAATGATAGTCTGTCATCATGGCATGCCATGCCAGAGCATGTTATTTTATCAGTATCAGCATGTAGCACTAATGTAGTATGGTGTGAGGCAGTATTTGTCTGTCTGAAAGAAGAGGTACAGGATTAAACCCTTAAGGCATGTCACCAGTGATTGATAGGCAGATAGAGTAAGTTTCCAGTCAATGTGCATATACACTTTATCCACTGACCAACACATTCACACATATAACACCTTTATGAGACCAACTCATTCACACATATAACACCTTTATGTGACCAACTCATTCACACTTATAACACTCTTATGTGACCAACTCATTCACACATATAACACCTTTATGTGACGAACTCATTCACACATATAACATCTTTATGTGACTAACTCATTCACACATAAAACACATTTATGTGACAAACTCATTCACAAATATAACACCTTTATGTGACCAACTCATTCACACACATAACACCTTTATGTGAACAAAACATTCACACATTTAACACCTTTATTTGACTAACTCATTCACACATTTAACACTTTTATGTAACTAACTCATTCACACATATAACACATTTATGTGACTAACTCATTCACACATATAACACCTTTATGTGATTAACTCATTCACACATATAACACCTTTATGTGACTAACTCATTCACACATATAACACCTTTATGTGACCAATGCATTCACACATATAACACCTTTATATGACTAACTCATTCACACATATAACACCTTTATATGACCATTTCATTCACACATATAACACCTTTATGTGACCAACTCATTCACATACATAACACCTTTATGTGACCAACTCATTCACACATATAATACCTTTATGTGACTAACTCATTCACACATATAACACCCTTCTGTGACCAACTCATTCACAAATATAACAATTTTATGTGACTAACTCATTCACACATATAACACATTTATGTGACTAACTCATTCACACATATAACACCTTTATGTGATTAACTCATTCACACATATAACACCTTTATGTGACTAACTCATTCACACATATAACACCTTTATGTGACCAACGCATTCACACATATAACACCTTTATGTGACCAACTCATTAACACATATAACACCTTTATGTCACTAACTCATTCACACATTTAACACCTTTATGTGACTAACTCATTCACACATATAACACCTTTATGTGACCACTTCATTCACACATATAACACCTTTATGTGACCACTTCATTCACACATATAACCCCTTTATGTGACCAACTCATTCACACATATAACACCTTTATGTGACCAACTCATTCATACATATAACACCTTTATGTGACTAACTCATTCACGCATATAACACCTTTATGTGACAAACTCATTCACACATATAGCACCTTTATGTGACTAACTCATTCACACATATAACACCTTTATGTGACTAACTCATTCACACATATAACACCTTTATGTGACTAACTGATTCACACATATAACACTTTTATGTCACTAACTCATTCACACATTTAACACCTTTATGTGACTAACACATTCACACATATAACACCTTTATGTGGCCAACTCATTCACACATATAACAACTTTATGACTAATCCATTCACACATATAACATCTTTATGTGACTAACTCATTCACATATATAACACCTTTATGTAACTAACTCATTCACACATATAACACCTTTATGTGACTAACTCATTCACACATATAGCACCTTTATGTGACCAACTCATTCCCACATATAATACCTTTATGTGACTAACTCATTCACACATATAACACCTCTATGTGACTAACTCATTCATACATATAACACCTTTATGTGACTAACTCATTCACACATATAACACCTTTATGTGACTAACTCATTCACACGTATAACACCTTTATGTAACTAACTCATTGATACATATAACACCTTTATGTGACTAACTCATTCACACATATAACACCTTTATGTGACTAACTCATTCACACATATAACACATTTATGTGACTAACTCTTTCACACATATACCACCTTTATATGACTAACTCATTCACACATATAACACCTTTATGTGACCAACGCATTCACACATATAACCCCTTTATGTGACCAACTCATTCACACATATAACACCTTTATGTGACCAACTCATTCACACATATTACACCTTTTAAGTGACTAACTCATTCATACATATAACACCTTTATGTGACTAACTCATTCACGCATATAACACCTTTATGTGACAAACTCATTCACACATATAGCACCTTTATGTGACTAACTCATTCACACATATAACACCTTTATGTGACTAACTCATTCACACATATAACACCTTTATGTGACTAACTCATTCACACATATAACACCTTTATGTGACTAACTCATTCACACATATAACACCTTTATGTGACTAACTGATTCACACATATAACACTTTTATGTCACTAACTCATTCACACATTTAACACCTTTATGTGACTAACTCATTCACACATATAACACCTTTATGTGACTAACTCATTCACACATATAACACCTTTATGTGACTAACACATTCACACATTTAACACCTTTATGAGACCAACTCATTCACACATATAACACCTTTATGTGACAAACTCATTCACACATATAACACCTTTATGTGGCAAATTCATTCACACATATAATACCTTTATGTGACTAACTCATTCACACATATAGCACCTTTATGGGACCAACTCATTCACACATATAACACCTTTATGTGACTAACTCATTCACACATATAACACCTTTATGGGACTAACTCATTCACACATATAACACCTTATGTGACTAACTCTTTCACACATATAACACCTTTATGTGACTAACACATTCACACATATAACACCTTTATGTGACTAACTCATTCACACATATAAAACCTTTATGGGACCAACTCATTCACACATATAACACCTTTATGTGACTAACTCATTCACACATATAACACCTTTATGTGACCAACTCATTCACACATATAACACCTTTATGTGACTAACTCATTCACACATATAACACCTTTATGTGACTAACTCATTCACACATATAACACCTTTATGTGACTAACTCATTCACACATATAACACCTTTATGTGACTAACTCATTCACACATATAACACCTTTATGTGACTAACTCATTCACACATATAACACCTTTATGTGACTAACTCATTCACACATATAACACCTTTATGTGACTAACTCATTCACACATATAACACCTTTATGTGACTAACTCTTTCACACATATAACACCTTTATGTGACTAACTCATTCACACATATAACACCTTTATGTGACCAACTCATTCACACATATAACACCTTTATGTGACCAACTCATTCACACATATAACACCTTTATGTGACTAACTCATTCACACATATAACACCTTTATGTGACTAACTCATTCACACATATAACACCTTTATGTGACTAACTCATTCACACATATAACACCTTTATGTGACTAACTCATTCACACATATAACACCTTTATGTGACTAACTCATTCACACATATAACACCTTTATGTGACTAACTCATTCACACATATAACACCTTTATGTGACAAACTCATTCACACATATAACACCTTTATGTGACTAACTCATTCACACATATAACACCTTTATGTGACTAACTCATTCACACATATAACACCTTTATGTGACTAACTCATTCACACATATAACACCTTTATGTGACTAACTCATTCACACATATAACACCTTTATGTGACTAACTCATTCACACATATAACACCTTTATGTGACTAACTCATTCACACATATAACACCTTTATGTGACTAACTCATTCACACATATAACACCTTTATGTGACCAACGCATTCACACATATAACACCTTTATGTGACAAACTCATTCACACATATAACACCTTTATGTGACCAACGCATTCACACATATAACACCTTTATTTGACTAACTCATTCACACATATAACACCTTTATGTGACCAACTCATTCACACATATAACACCTTTATGTGACAAACTCATTCACACATATAACACCTTTATGGGACTAACTCATTCACACATATAACACCTTTATGTGACAAACTCATTCACACATATAACACCTTTATGTGACTAACTCATTCACACGTATAACACCTTTATGTGACTAACTCATTCACACATATAACACCTTTATGTGACTAACTCATTCACACATATAACACCTTTATGTGACTAACTCATTCACACATATAACACCTTTATGTGACCAACTCATTCACACATATAACACCTTTATGTGACTAACTCATTCACACATATAACACCTTTATGTGACTAACTCATTCACACATATAACACCTTTATGTGACTAACTCATTCACACATATAACACCTTTATGTGACTAACTCATTCACACATATAACACCTTTATGTGACTAACTCATTCACACATATAACACCTTTATGTGACTAACTCATTCACACATATAACACCTTTATGTGACTAACTCATTCACACATATAACACCTTTATGTGACTAACTCATTCACACATATAGCACCTTTATGTGACTAACTCATTCACACATATAACACCTTTATGTGACTAACTCATTCACACATATAAGACCTTTATGTGACTAACTCATTCACACATATAACACCTTTATGTGACTAACTCATTCACACATATAACACCTTTATGTGACCATCTCATTCACACATATAACACCTTTATGTGACTAACTCATTCACACATATAACACCTTTATGTGACTAACTCATTCACACATATAACACCTTTATGTGACTAACTCATTCACACATATAACACCTTTATGTGACTAACTCATTCACACATATAACACCTTTATGTGACTAACTCATTCACACATATAACACCTTTATGTGACTAACTCATTCACACATATAACACCTTTATGTGACTAACTCATTCACACATATAACACCTTTATGTGACTAACTCATTCACACATATAACACCTTTATGTGACTAACTCATTCACACATATAACACCTTTATGTGACTAACTCATTCACACATATAAGACCTTTATGTGACTAACTCATTCACACATATAACACCTTTATGTGACTAACTCATTCACACATATAACACCTTTATGTGACTAACTCATTCACACATATAACACCTTTATGTGACTAACTCATTCACACATATAACACCTTTATGTGACTAACTCATTCACACATATAACACCTTTATGTGACTAACTCATTCACACATATATCACCTTTATGTGACTAACTCATTCACACATATAATACCTTGTATGTGACTAACTCTTTCACACATATAACACCTTTATGTGACTAACTCATTCACACATATTACACCTTTATGTGACCAACTCATTCACACATATAACACCTTTATGTGACTAACTCATTCACACATATAACACCTTTATGTGACTAACTCATTCACACATATAACACCTTTATGTGACTAACTCATTCACACATATAACACCTTTATGTGACTAACTCATTCACACATATAACACCTTTATGTGACTAACTCATTCACACATATAACACCTTTATGTGACTAACTCATTCACACATATAACACCTTTATGTGACTAACTCTTTCACACATATAACACCTTTATGTGACTAACTCATTCACACATATAACACCTTTATGTGACCAACTCATTCACACATATAACACCTTTTTATAACTAACTCATTCACACATTTAACACCTTTATGTGACTAACTCATTCACTCATATAACACCTTTATGTGACTAACTCATTCACACATATAACACCTTTATGTGACTAACTCATTCACACATTTAACACCTTTATGTGACTAACTCATTCACTCATATAACACCTTTATGTGACTAACTCATTCACACATATAACACCTTTATGTGACCAACTCATTCACACATATAACACCTTTATGTGACTAACTCATTCACACATATAACACCTTTATGTGACTAACTCATTCACACATATAACACCTTTATGTGACTAACTCATTCACACATATAACACCTTTATGTGACTAACTCATTCACACATATAACGCCTTTATGTGACTAACTCATTCACACATATAACACCTTTATGTGACTAACTCATTCACACATATAACACCTTTATGTGACTAACTCATTCACACATATAACACCTTTATGTGACTAACTCATTCACACATATAACACCTTTATGTGACTAACTCATTCACACATATAACACCTTTATGTGACTAACTCATTCACACATATAACACCTTTATGTGACTAACTCGTTCCCACATATAACACCTTTATGTGACTAACTCTTTCACACATATAACACCTTTATGTGACTAACTCATTCATACATATAACACCTTTATGTGACTAACTCATTCACACATATAACACCTTTATGTGACTAACTCATTCACACATATAACACCTTTATGTGACTAACTCATTCACACATATAACACCTTTATGTGACTAACTCATTCACACATATAACACCTTTATGTGACTAACTCATTCACACATATAACACCTTTATGTGACAAACTCATTCACACATATAGCACCTTTATTTGACCAACTCATTCACATGTATAACACCTTTATGTGACTAACTCATTCACACATATAACACCTTTATGTGACTAACTCATTCACACATATAACACCTTTATGCGACTAACTCATTCACACATATAACACCTTTATGTGACAAACTCATTCACACATATAACACCTTTATGTGACTAACGCATTCACATATATAACTCCTTTATGTGACTAACTCATTCACACATATAACACCTTTATGTGACTAACTCATTCACACATATAGCACCTTTATGTGACCAACTCATTCGTACATATAATACCTTTATGTGACTAATTCATTCACACATATAACACCTTTATGTGACCAACTCATTCCCACATATAATACCTTTATGTGACTAACTCATTCACACATATAACACCTCTATGTGACTAACTCATTCATACATATAACACCTTTATGTGACTAACTCATTCACACATATAACACCTTTATGTGACTAACTCATTCACATGTATAACACCTTTATGTAACTAACTCATTGATACATATAACACCTTTATGTGACTAACTCATTCACACATATAACACCTTTATGTGACTAACTCATTCACACATATAACACCTTTATGTGACTAACTCATTCACACATATAACACATTTATGTGACTAACTCTTTCACACATATACCACCTTTATATGACTAACTCAATCACTCATATAACACCTTTATGTGACCAACTCATTCACACATTTAGCACCTTTATTTGACCAACTCATTCACATGTATAACACCTTTATGTGACTAACTCATTCACACATATAACACCTTTATGTGACTAACTCATTCACACATATAACACCTTTATGTGACTAACTCATTCACACATATAACACCTTTATGTGACAAACTCATTCACACATATAACACCTTTATGTGACTAACGCATTCACATATATAACTCCTTTATGTGACTAACTCATTCACACATATAACACCTTTATGTGACTAACTCATTCACACATATAACACCTTTATGTGACAAACTCATTCACACATATAACATCTTTATGTGACTAACTCATTCACACATATAACACCTTTATGTGACTAACTCATTCATACATATAACAACTTTATGTGACTAACTCATTCACACATATAACACCTTTATGTAACTAACTCATTGATACATATAACACCTTTATGTGACTAACTCATTCACACATATAACACCTTTATGTGACTAACTCATTCACACATATAACACCTTTATGTGACAAACTCATTTACACATTTAACACCTTTATGAGACCAACTCATTCACACATATAACACCTTTATGTGACAAACTCATTCACACATATAACACCTTTATGTGACCAACGCATTCACACATATAACACCTTTATTTGACTAACTCATTCACACATATAACACCTTTATGTGACCAACGCATTCACACATATAACACCTTTATGTGGCAAATTCATTCACACATATGACACCTTTATGGGACTAACTCATTCACACATATAACACCTTTATGTGACTAACTCTTTCACACATATAACACCTTTATGTGAATAACACATTCACACATATAACACCTTTATGTGACTAACTCGTTCACACATATAAAACCTTTATGGGACCAACTCATTCCCACATATAACACCTTTATGTGACTAACTCTTTCACACATATAACACCTTTATGTGACCAACTCATTCACACATACAGCACCTTTATGTGACAAACTCATTCACACATATAAAACCTTTATGGGACTAACTCATTCACACATATAACACCTTTATGTGACTAACTCATTCACACATATAGCACCTTTATGTGACCAACTCATTCACACATATAACACCTTTATGTGACTAACTCATTCACACATATAACACCTTTATGTGACTAACTCATTCACACATATAACACCTTTATGTGACTAACTCATTCACACATATAACACCTTTATGTGACTAACTCATTCACACATATAACACCTTTATGTGACTCTTTCACACATATAACACCTTTATGTGACTAACTCATTCACACATATAACACCTTTATGTGACCAACTCATTCACACATACAACACCTTTATGAGACCAACTCATTCACACATATAACACCTTTATGTGAATAACTCATTCACACATTTAACACCTTTATGTGACCAACTCATTCATACATATAGCACCTTTATCTGACAAACTCATTCACACATATAACACCTTTATGTGAATAACTCATTCACACATATAACACCTTTATGTGACTAACTCATTCACACATATAACACCTTTATGTGACTAACACATTCACACATTTAACACCTTTATGTGACCAACTCATTCACACATATAGCACCTTTATGTGACAAACTCATTCACACATATAACACCTTTATGGGACTAACTCATTCACACATATAACACCTTTATGGGACTAACTCATTCACACATATAATACCTTTATGTGACTAACTCATTCACACATTTAACACCTTTATGGGACTAACTCATTCACACATATAACACCTTTATGTGACTAACTCATTCACACATATAACACCTTTATGTGACTAACTCATTCACACATATAGCACCTTTATGTGACCAACTCATTCACACATATAACACCTTTATGTGACTAACTCATTCACACATATAACACCTTTATGTGACTAACTCATTCACACATATAACACCTTTATGTGACTAACTCATTCACACATATAACACCTTTATGTGACTAACTCATTCACTCATATAACACCTTTATGTGACTAACTCATTCACACATATAACACCTTTATGTGACCAACTCATTCACACATATAACACCTTTATGTGAATAACTCATTCACACATTTAACACCTTTATCTGACCAACTCATTCATACATATAGCACCTTTATCTGACAAACTCATTCACACATATAACACCTTTATGTGACTAACTCATTCACACATATAACACCTTTATGTGACTAACCCATTCACACATATAACACCTTTATGTGACTAACACATTCACACATTTAACACCTTTATGTGACCAACTCATTCACACATATAGCACCTTTATGTGACAAACTCATTCACACATATAACACCTTTATGGGACTAACTCATTCACACATATAACACCTTTATGGGACTAACTCATTCACACATATAATACCTTTATGTGACTAACTTATTCACACATTTAACACCTTTATGGGACTAACTCATTCACACATATAACACCTTTATGTGACTAACTCATTCACACATATAACACCTTTATGTGACTAACTCATTCACACATATAACACCTTAACTCATTCACACATATAACACCTTTATGTAACTAACTCATTCACACATATAACACCTTTTAGTGACTAACTCATTCACACATATAACACCTTTATGTGACTAACTCATTCACACATATAACACCTCTATGTGACTAACTCATTCACAAATATAACACCTTTATGTGACTAACTCATTCACACATATAACACCTTTATGTGACTAACTCATTCACACGTATAACACCTTTATGTAACTAACTCATTGATACATATAACACCTTTATGTGACTAACTCATTCACACATATAACACCTTTATGTGACTAACTCATTCACACATATAACACCTATATGTGACTAACTCATTGACACATATAACACCTTTATGTGACTAACTCTTTCACACATATACCACCTTTATATGACTAACTCAATCACTCATATAACACCTTTATGTGACCAACTCATTCACACATTTAGCACCTTTATTTGACCAACTCATTCACACGTATAACACCTTTATGTGACCAACTCATTCACACATATAACACCTTTATGTGACTAACTCATTCACACATATAACACCTTTATGTGACTAACTCATTCACACATATAACACCTTTATGTGACAAACCCATTCACACATATAACACCTTTATGTGACTAACGCATTCACATATATAACTCCTTTATGTGACTAACTCATTCACACATATAACACCTTTATGTGACTAACTCATTCACAAATATAACACCTTTATGTGACAAACTCATTCACACATATAACATCTTTATGTGACTAACTCATTCACACATATAACACCTTTATGTGACTAACTCATTCACACATATAACAACTTTATGTGACTAACTCATTCACACATATAACACCTTTATGTAACTAACTCATTGATACATATAACACCTTTATGTGACTAACTCATTCACACATATAACACCTTTATGTGACTAACTCATTCACACTATAACACCTTTATGTGACTAACTCATTCACACATAAACACCTTTATGTGACCAACTCATTCACACATATAACACCTTTATGTGACCAACTCATTCACACATATAGCAACTTTATGTGACCAACTCATTCAGACATATAACACCTTTATGTGACCAACTCATTCACACATATAACACTTTTATGTGGCTAACTCATTCACACATATAACACCTTTATGTGACAAACTCATTCACACATTTAACACCTTTATGAGACCAACTCATTCACACATATAGCACCTTTATGTGACAAACTCATTCACACATATAACACCTTTATGTGACCATCACATTCACACATATAACACCTTTATTTGACTAACTCATTCACACATATAACACCTTTATGTGACCAAGACATTCACACATATAACACCTTTATGTGGCAAATTCATTCACACATATAACACCTTTATGGGACTAACTCATTCACACATATAACACCTTTATGTGACTAACTCTTTCACACATATAACACCTTTATGTGAATAACACATTCACACATATAACACCTTTATGTGACTAACTCATTCACACATATAACACCTTTATGTGACTAACTCATTCACACATATAACACCTTTATGTGACTAACTCATTCACACATATAAAACCTTTATGGGACTAACTCATTCACACATATAACACCTTTATGTGACTAACTCATTCACACATATAGCACCTTTATGTGACCAACTCATTCACACATATAACACCTTTATGTGACTAACTCATTCACACATATAACACCTTTATGTGACTAACTCATTCACACATATAACACCTTTATGTGACCAACTCATTCACACATATAACACCTTTATGTGAATAACTCATTCACACATTTAACACCTTTATGTGACCAACTCATTCACACATATAACACCTTTATGTGACTAACTCATTCACACATATAACACCTTTATGTGACTAACTCATTCACACATATAACACCTTTATGTGACTAACTCATTCACACATATAACACCTTTATGTGACTAACTCATTCAGACATATAACACCTTTATGTGACTAACTCATTCACACACATAACACCTTTATGTGACTAACTCATTCACACATATAACACCTTTATGTGACTAACTCATTCACACATATATCACCTTTATGTGACTAACTCATTCACACATATAACACCTTTATGTGACTAACTCATTCACACATATAACACCTTTATGTGACTAACTCATTCACACATATAACACCTTTATGTGACTAACTCATTCACACATATAACACCTTTTTGTGACTAACTCATTCACACATATAACACCTTTATGTGACTAACTCATTCACACATATAACACCTTTATGTGACTAACTCATTCACACATATAACACCTTTATGTGACTAACTCATTCACACATATAACACCTTTATGTGACTAACTCATTCACACATATAACACCTTTATGTGACTAACTCATTCACACATATAACACCTTTATGTGACTAACTCATTCACACATATAACACCTTTATGTGACTAACTCATTCACACATATAACACCTTTATGTGACTAACTCATTCACACATATAACACCTTTATGTGACTAACTCATTCACACATATAACACCTTTATGTGACTAACTCATTCACACATATAACACCTTTATGTGACTAACTCATTCACACATATAACACCTTTATGTGACTAACTCATTCACACATATAACACCTTTATGTGGCTAACTCATTCATACATATAACACCTTTATGTGACTAACTCATTCACACATATAACACCTTTAAGTGACTAACTACATTCACACATATAACACCTTTATGTGACTAACGCATTCACATATATAACTCCTTTATGTGACTAACTCATTCACACATATAACACCTTTATGTGACTAACTCATTCACACATATAACACCTTTATGTGACTAACTCATTCACACATATAACACCTTTATGTGACTAACTCATTCACACATATAACACCTTTATGTAACTAACTCATTCACACATATAACACCTTTTAGTGACTAACTCATTCACACATATAACACCTTTATGTGACTAACTCATTCACACATATAACACCTTTATGTGACCAACTCATTCACACATATAACACCTTTATGTGACCAACTCATTCACACATATAACACCTTTATGTGACTAACTCATTCACACATATAACACCTTTATGTGACTAACTCATTCACACATATAACACCTTTATGTGACTAACTCATTCACACATATAACACCTTTATGTGACCAACTCATTCACACATATAACACCTTTATGTGACCAACTCATTCACACATATAACACCTTTATGTGACCAACTCATTCACACATATAACACCTTTATGTGACTAACTCATTCACACATATAACACCTTTATGTGACTAACTCATTCACACATATAACACCTTTATGTGACAAACTCATTCACACATATAACACCTTTATGTGACTAACTCATTCACACATATAACACCTTTATGTGACTAACTCATTCACACATATAACACCTTTATGTGACTAACTCATTCACACATATAACACCTTTATGTGACTAACTCATTGACACATATAACACCTTTATGTGACTAACTCATTCACACATATAACACCTTTATGTGACTAACTCATTCATTCACACATATAACACCTTTATGTGACTAACTCATTCACACATATAACACCTTTATGTGACTAACTCATTCACACATATAACACCTTTATGTGACTAACTACATTCACACATATAATACCTTTATGTGACCATCTCATTCACACATATAACACCTTTATGTGACTAACTCATTCACACATATAACACCTTTATGTGACTAACTCATTCACACATATAACACCTTTATGTGACTAACTCATTCACACATATAACACCTTTATGTGACTAACTCATTCACACATATAACACCTTTATGTGACTAACACATTCACACATATAACACCTTTATCTGACAAAATCATTCACACATATAACACCTTTATGTGACCAACGCATTCACACATATAACACCTTTATGTGACAAACTCATTCACACATATAACACCTTTATGTGACTAACTCATTCACACATATAACACCTTTATGTGACTAACTCATTCACACATATAACACCTTTATGTGACTAACACATTCACACATATAACACCTTTATGTGACTAACTCTTTCACACATATAACACCTTTATGTGACTAACTCATTCACACATATACCACCTTTATGTGACCAACTCATTCACACATATAACACCTTTATGTGACTAACTCATTCACACATATAACACCTTTATGTGACTAACTCATTCACACATATAAAATCTTTTTGTTACTAACTCATTCACACATATAACACCTTTATGTGACCAACTCATTCACACATATAACACCTTTATGTGACTAACTCATTCACACATATAACACCTTTATGTGACTAACTCATTCACACATATAACACCTTTATGTGACTAACTCATTCACACATATAACACCTTTATGTGACTAACTCATTCACACATATAACACCTTTATGTGACTAACTCATTCACACATATAACACCTTTATGTGACTAACTCATTCACACATATAACACCTTTATGTGACTAACTCATTCACACATATAACACCTTTATGTGACCAACTCATTCACACATATAACACCTTTATGTGACTAACTCATTCACACATATAACACCTTTATGTGACTAACTCATTCACACATATAACACCTTTATGTGACCAACTCATTCACACATATAACACCTTTATGTGACTAACTCATTCACACATATAACACCTTTATGTGACTAACTCATTCACACATATAACACCTTTATGTGACTAACTCATTCACACATATAACACCTTTATGTGACTAACTCATTCACACATATAACACCTTTATGTGACTAACACATTCACACATATAACACCTTTATGTGACCAACGCATTCACACATATAACACCTTTATGTGACAAACTCATTCACACATATAACACCTTTATGTGATTAACTCATTCACACATATAACACCTTTATGTGACTAACTCATTCACACATATAACACCTTTATGTGACCAACTCATTAACACATATAACACCTTTATGTCACTAACTCATTCACACATTTAACACCTTTATGTGACTAACTCATTCACACATATAACACCTTTATGTGACCACTTCATTCACACATATAACACCTTTATGTGACTAACTCATTCACACATATAACACCTTTATGTGACTAACTCATTCACACATATAACACCTTTATGTGACTAACTCATTCACACATATAACACTTTTATGTGACTAACTCATTCACACATATAGCACCTTTATGTGACCAACTCATTCACACATAACACCTATATGTGACCAACTCATTCACACATATAACACCTTTATGTGACTAACTCATTCACACATATAACACCTTTATGTGACTAACTCATTTACACATATAACACCTTTATGTGACCAACTCATTCACACATATAACACCTTTATGTGAGTAACTCATTCACACATATAACACCTTTATGTGACTAACTCATTCACACATACAACACCTTTATGTGACTAACTCATTCACACATATAACACCTTTATGTGACTAACTCATTCACACATATAACACCTTTATGTGACTAACTCATTCACACATATAAAACCTTTATGGGACTAACTCATTCACACATATAACACCTTTATGTGACTAACTCATTCACACATATAGCACCTTTATGTGACCAACTCATTCACACATATAACACCTTTATGTGAATAACACATTCACACATATAAAACCTTTATGTGACCAACTCATTCACACATATAACACCTTTATGTGAATAACTCATTCACACATATAACACCTTTATGTGACTAACTCATTCACACATATAACACCTTTATGGGACTAACTCATTCACACATTTAACACCTTTATGGGAAAAACTCATTCACACATATAACACCTTTATGTGACTAACTCATTCACACATATAAAATCTTTATGTGACTAACTCATTCACACAAATAGCACCTTTATGTGACCAACTCATTCACACATATAACACCTTTATGTGACTAACTCATTCACACATATAACACCTTTATGTGACCAACTCATTCACACATATAACACCTTTATGTGACTAACTCATTCACACATATAACACCTTTATGTGACTAACTCATTCACACATATAAGACCTTTATGTGACTAACTCATTCACACATATAACACCTTTATGTGACTAACTCATTCACACATATAGCACCTTTATGTGACCAACTCATTCACACATATAACACCTTTATGTGACTAACTCATTCACACATATAACACCTTTATGTGACTAACTCATTCACACATATAACACCTTTATGTGACCAACTCATTCACACATATAACACCTTTATGTGACTAACTCATTCACACATATAACACCTTTATGTGACTAACTCATTCACACATATAACACCTTTATGTGACTAACTCATTCACACATATAACACCTTTATGTGACTAACTCATTCACACATATAACACCTTTATGTGACCAACTCATTCACACATATAACACCTTTATGTGACTAACTCATTCACACATATAACACCTTTATGTGACTAACTCATTCACACATATAACACCTTTATGTGACTAACTCATTCACACATATAACACCTTTATGTGACTAACTCATTCACACATATAACACCTTTATGTGACTAACTCATTCACACATATAACACCTTTATGTGACTAACTCATTGACACATATAACACCTTTATGTGACTAACTCATTCACACATATAACACCTTAACACCTTTATGTGACTAACTCATTCACACATATAACACCTTTATGTGACTAACTCATTCACACATATAACACCTTTATGTGACTAACTCATTCACACATATAACACCTTTATGTGACTAACTCATTCACACATATAACACCTTTATGTGACTAACTCATTCACATATAACACCTTTATGTGACTAACTCATTCACACATATAACACCTTTATGTGACTAACTCATTCACACATATAACACCTTTATGTGACTAACTCATTCACACATATAACTCCTTTATGTGACTAACTCATTCACACATATAACACCTTTATGGGACTAACTCATTCCCACATATAACACCTTTATGTGACTAACTCATTCACACATATAACACCTTTATGTGACTAACTCATTCACACATATAGCACCTTTATGTGACCAACTCATTCACACATATAACACCTTTATGTGACTAATTCATTCACACATATAACACCTTTATGTGACCAACTCATTCACACATATAACACCTTTATGTGACTAACTCATTCACACAAATAACACCTTTATGTGACTAACTCATTCACACATATAACACCTCTATGTGACTAACTCATTCATACATATAACACCTTTATGTGACTAACTCATTCACACATATAACACCTTTATGTGACTAACTCATTCACACATATAACACCTTTATGTGACTAACTCATTCACACATATAACACCTTTATGTGACTAACTCATTCACACATATAACACCTTTATGTGACTAACTCATTCACACATATAACACCTTTATGTGACTAACTCATTCACACATATAACACCTTTATGTGACTAACTCATTCACACATATAACACCTTTATGTGACTAACTCATTCACACATATAACACCTTTATGTGACTAACTCATTCACACATATAACACCTTTATGTGACTAACTCATTCACACATATAACACCTTTATGTGACCAACTCATTCACACATATAACACCTTTATGTGACCAACTCATTCACACATATAACACCTTTATGTGACTAACTCATTCACACATATAACACCTTTATGTGACTAACTCATTCACACATATAACACCTTTATGTGACTAACTCATTCACACATATAACACCTTTATGTGACTAACACATTCACACATATAACACCTTTATGACAAACTCATTCACACATATAACACCTTTATGTGACTAACTCATTCACACATATAGCACCTTTATGTGACTAACACATTCACACATATAACACCTTTATCTGACAAACTCATTCACACATATAACACCTTTATGTGACTAACTCATTCACACATATAACACCTTTATGTGACTAACTCATTCACACATATAACACCTTTATGTGACTAACTCATTCACACATATAACACCTTTATGTGACTAACTCATTCACACATATAACACCTTTATGTGACTAACTCATTCACACATATAACACCTTTATGTGACTAACTCATTCACACATATAACACCTTTATGTGACTAACTCATTCACACATATAACACCTTTATGTGACTAACTCATTCACACATATATCACCTTTATGTGACTAACTCATTCACATATAACACCTTTATGTGACTAACTCATTCACACATATAACACCTTTATGTGACTAACTCATTCACACATATAACACCTTTATGTGACCAACTCATTCACACATATAACACCTTTATGTGACTAACTCATTCACACATATAACACCTTTATGTGACTAACTCATTCACACATATAACACCTTTATGTGACTAACTCATTCACACATATAACACCTTTATGTGACTAACTCATTCACACATATAACACCTTTATGTGACTAACTCATTCACACATATAACACCTTTATGTGACCAACTCATTCACACATATAACACCTTTATGTGACTAACTCATTCACACATATAACACCTTTATGTGACTAACTCATTCACACATATAACACCTTTATGTGACTAACTCATTCACACATATAGCACCTTTATGTGACTAACTCATTCACACATATAACACCTTTATGTGAGTAACTCATTCACACATATAACACCTTTATGTGACTAACTCATTCACACATGTAACACCTTTATGTGACTAACTCATTCACACATATAACACCTTTATGTGACTAACTCATTCACACATATAACACCTTTATGTGACTAACTCATTCACACATATAACACCTTTATGTGACTAACTCATTGACACATATAACACCTTTATGGGACTATCTCATTCGCACATATAATACCTTTATTTGTCTAACTCATTCACACATATAAGACCTTTATGTGACTAACTCATTCACACATATAACACCTTTATGTGACTAACTCATTCACACATATAACACCTTTATGTGACTAACTCATTCACACATATATCACCTTTATGTGACCATCTCATTCACACATATAACACCTTTATGTGACCAACTCATTCACACATTTAACACCTTTATGTGACCAACTCATTCACACATATAATACCTTTATGTGACTAACTCATTCACACATTTAACACCTTTATGGGACTAACTCATTCACACATATAACACCTTTATGTGACTAACTCATTCACACATATAACACCTTTATGTGACTAACTCATTCACACATATAACACCTTTATGTGACTAACTCATTCACACATATAACACCTGTATGTGACTAACACATTCACACATATAACACCTTTATGTGACTAACTCATTCACACATATAACACCTTTATGTGACTAACTTATTCACACATATAACACCTTTATGTGACTAACTCATTCACACATATAACACCTTTATGTGACTAACTCATTCACACATATAACACCTTTATGTGACTAACTCATTCACACATATAGCACCTTTATGTGACTAACTCATTCACACATATAACACCTTTATGTGACTAACTCATTCACACATATAACACCTTTATGTGACTAACTCATTTACACATATAACACCTTTATGTGAGTAACTCATTCACACATATAACACCTTTATGTGACTAACTCATTCACACATATAACACCTTTATGTGACTAACTCATTCACACATATAACACCTTTATGTGACTAACTCATTCACACATATAACACCTTTATGTGACTAACTCATTCACACATATAACACCTTTATGTGACCATCTCATTCACACATATAACACCTTTATGTGACCAACTCATTCACACATATAACACCTTTATGTGACTAACTCATTCACACATATAACACCTTTATGTGACTAACTCATTCACACATATAACACCTTTATGTGACTAACTCATTCACACATATAACACCTTTATGTGACTAACTCATTCACACATATAACACCTTTATGTGACTAACTCATTCACACATATAACACCTTTATGTGACTAACTCATTCACACATATAACACCTTTATGTGACTAACTCATTCACACATATAACACCTTATGTGACTAACTCATTCACACATATAACACCTTTATGTGACTAACTGATTCACACATATAACACCTTTATGTGACCAACTCATTCACACATATAACACCTCTATGTGACTAACTCATTCACACATATAACACCTTTATGTGACTAACTCATTCACACATATAACACCTTTATGTGACTAACTCATTCACACATATAACACCTTTATGTGACTAACTCATTCACACATATAACACCTTATGTGACTAACTCATTCACACATATAACACCTTTATGTGACTAACTCATTCACACATATAACACCTTATGTGACTAACTCATTCACACATATAACACCTTTATGTGACTAACTCATTCACACATATAACACCTTTATGTGACCAACTCATTCACACATATAACACCTTTATGTGACTAACTCATTCACACATATAACACCTTTATGTGACCAACTCATTCACACATATAACACCTTTATGTGACCAACTCATTCACACATATAACACCTTTATGTGACTAACTCATTCACACATATAACACCTTTATGTGACTAACTCATTCACACATATAACACCTTTATGTGACTAACTCATTCACACATATAACACCTTTATGTGACTAACTCATTCACACATATAACACCTTTATGTGACTAACTCATTCACATATAACACCTTTATGTGACTAACTCATTCACACATATAACACCTTTATGTGACAAACTCATTCACACATATAACACCTTTATGTGACCAACGCATTCACACATATAACACCTTTATGTGACTAACTCATTCACACATATAACACCTTTATGTGACTAACTCATTCACACATATAACACCTTTATGTGACTAACACATTCACACATATAACATCTTTATGTGACCAACTCATTAACACATATAACACCTTTATGTCACTAACTCATTCACACATTTAACACCTTTATGTGACTAACTCATTCACACATATAACACCTTTATGTGACCACTTCATTCACACATATAACACCTTTATGTGACTAACTCATTCACACATATAACACCTTTATGTGACTAACTCATTCATACATATAACACCTTTATGTGACTAACTCATTCACACATATAACACCTTTATGTGACTAACTCATTCACACATATAACACCTTTATGTGACTCTTTCACACATATAACACCTTTATGTGACTAACTCATTCACACATATAACACCTTTATGTGACTAACTCATTCACACATATAACACCTTTATGTGACCAACTCATTCACACATATAACACCTTTACGTGACCAACTCATTCACACATATAACACCTTTATCTGAATAACTCATTCACACATATAACACCTTTATGTGACTAACTCATTCACACATATAACACCTTTATGTGACTAACTCATTCACACATATAACACCTTTATGGGACTAACTCATTCACACATATAACACCTTTATGTGACAAACTCATTCACACATATAACACCTTTATGTGAATAACTAATTCACACATATAACACCTTTTATGTGACTAACTCATTCACACATATAACACCTTTATGTGACCAACTCATTCACACATATAACACCTTTATGTGACTAACTCATTCACAAATATAACACCTCTATGTGACTAACTCATTCATACATATAACACCTTTATGTGACTAACTACATTCACACATATAACACCTTTATGTGACTAACGCATTCACATATATAACTCCTTTATGTGACTAACTCATTCACACATATAACACCTTTATGTGACTAACTCATTCCCACATATAATACCTTTATGTGACTAACTCATTCACACATATAGCACCTTTATGTGACCAACTCATTCACACATATAACACCTTTATGTGACTAATTCATTCACACATATAACACCTTTATGTGACCAACTCATTCCCACATATAATACCTTTATGTGACTAACTCATTCACACATATAACACCTCTATGTGACTAACTCATTCACACATATAACACCTTTATGTGACTAACTCATTCACACATATAACACCTTTTGTGACCACCTTATTCACACATATAGCACCTTTATGTGACTAACTCATTCACACATATAACACCTTTATGTGAGTAACTCATTCACACATATAACACCTTTATGTGACTAACTCATTCACACATATAACACCTTTATGTGACTAACTCATTCACACATATAACACCTTTATGTGACTAACTCATTCACACATATAACACCTTTATGTGACCAACTCATTCACACATATAACACCTTTATGTGACTAACTCATTCACACATATAACACCTTTATGTGACTAACCCATTCACACATATAACACCTTTATGTGACTAACTCATTCACACATATAACACCTTTATGTGACCAACTCATTCACACATATAACACCTCTATGTGACTAACTCATTCACACATATAACACCTTTATGTGACTAACTCATTCACACATATAACACCTTATGTGACTAACTCATTCACATATAACACCTTTATGTGACTAACTCATTCACACATATAACACCTTTATGTGACTAACTCATTCACACATATAACACCTTTATGTGACTAACTCATTCACACATATAACACCTTTATGTGACTAACTCATTCACACATACAACACCTTTATGTGACTAACTTTTCCACACATATAACAGCTTTTTGTGACCAAGTCCTTCACAAATATAGCACCTTTATGTGACTAACTCATTCACACATATAACACCTTTATGTGTCTAACTCATTCACACATATAACACCATTATGTGACTAACTCATTCACACATTTAACACCTTAATGTGAATAACTCATACACACATATAACACCTTTATGTGAGTAACTCATTCACACATATAACACCTTTATGTGACTAACTCATTCACACATATAACACCTTTATGTGACTAACTCATTCACACATATAACACCTTTATGTGACTAACTCATTCACACATATAACACCTTTATGTGACTAACTCATTCACACATATAACACCTTTATGTGACTAACTCATTCACATATATAACACCTTTATGTGACTAACTCATTCACACATATAACACCTTTATGTGACTAACTCATTCACACATATAACACCTTTATGTGACTAACTCATTCACACATATAACACCTTATGTGACTAACTCATTCACACATATAACACCTTTATGTGACTAACTCATTCACACATATAACACCTTTATGTGACTAACTCATTCACACTTATAACACCTTTATCTGTCTAACTGATACACACATACAACACCTTTATGTGACTAAGTCATTTACACATATAACTCCTTTATGTGAGTAACTCATTCACACATATAACACCTTTATGTGTCTAACTCATTCCCACATATAACACCTTTAGGTGTCTATGTCGTTCGCACATATAACTCCTTTATGTGACCAACTCATTCACACATATAACACCTTTATGTGACTAACTCATTCACACATATAACACCTTTATGTGACTAACTCATTCACACAGATAACACCTTTATGTGACTAACTCATTCACACATATAACACCTTTATGTGACTAACTCATTCACACATATAACACCTTTATGTGACTAACTCATTCACACATATAACACCTTTATGTGACTAACTCATTCACACATATAGCACCTTTATGTGACCAACTCATTCACACATATAACACCTTTATGTGACTAACTCATTCACACATATAACACCTTTATGTGACTAACTCATTCACACATATAACACCTTTATGTGACTAACTCATTCACACATATAACACCTTTATGTGACTAACTCATTCACACATATAACACCTTTATGTGACTAACTCATTTACACATATAACACCTTTATGTGAGTAACTCATTCACACATATAACACCTTTATGTGACTAACTCATTCACACATATAACACCTTTATGTGACTAACTCATTCACACATATAACACCTTTATGTGACAAACTCATTCACACATATAGCACCTTTATTTGACCAACTCATTCACATATATAACACCTTTATGTAACTAACTCATTCACAGATATAACACCTTTATGTGACTAACTCATTCACAAATATAACACCTCTATGTGACTAACTCATTCATACATATAACACCTTTATGTGACTAACTCATTCACACATATAACACCTTTATGTGACTAACTCATTCACACATATAACACCTTTATGTGACTAACTCATTCACACATATAACACCTTTATGTGACTAACTCATTCACACATATAACACCTTTATGTGACTAACTCATTCACACATATAACACCTTTATGTGACTAACTCATTCACACATATAACACCTTTATGTGACTAACTCATTCACACATATAACACCTTTATGTGACTAACTCATTCACACATATAACACCTTTATGTGACTAACTCATTCACACATATAACACCTTTATGTGACTAACTCATTCACACATATAACACCTTTATGTGACTAACTCATTCACACATAAACACCTTTATGTGACCAACTCATTCACACATATAGCACCTTTATGTGACCAACTCATTCACACATATAACACCTTTATGTGACTAACTCATTCACACATATAACACCTTTATGTGACTAACTCATTCACACATATAACACCTTTATGTGACTAACTCATTCACACATATAACACCTTTATGTGACCAACTCATTCACACATATAACACCTTTATGTGACTAACTCATTCACACATATATCACCTTTATGTGACTAACTCATTCACACATATAATACCTTGTATGTGACCCTCTCATTCACACATATAACACCTTTATGTGACCATCTCATTCACACATATAACACCTTTATGTGACTAACTCATTCACACATATAACACCTTTATGTGACTAACTCATTCACACATATAACACCTTTATGTGACTAACACATTCACACATTTAACTCCTTTATGTGACCAACTCATTCACACATATAACACCTTTATGTGACTAACTCATTCACACATATAACACCTTTATGTGACCAACTCATTCACACATATAACACCTTTATGTGACTAACTCATTCACACATATAACACCTTTATGTGACAAACTCATTCACACATATAACACCTTTATGTGACCAACTCATTCACACATTTAACACCTTTATGTGACTAACTCATTCACTCATATAACACCTTTATGTGACTAACTCATTCACACATATAACACCTTTATGTGACCAACTCGTTCAGACATATAACACCTTTATGTGACTAACTCATTCACACATATAACACCTTTATGTGACTAACTCATTCACACATATAACACCTTTATGTGACTAACACATTCACACATATAACACCTTTATCTGACAAACTCATTCACACATATAACACCCTTTATGTGACTAACTCATCCACACACACAACACCTTTATGTGACCAACTCATTCACACATATAACACCTTTATGTGACTAACACATTCACACATATAACACCTTTATGTGACCAACGCATTCACACATATAACACCTTTATGTGACAAACTCATTCACACATATAACACCTTTATGTGATTAACTCATTCACACATATAACACCTTTATGTGACTAACTCATTCACACATATAACACCTTTATGTGACTAACTCATTCACACATATAACACCTTTATGTGATTAACTCATTCACACATATAACCCCTTTATGTGACCAACTCATTCACACATATAACACCTTTATGTGACCAACTCATTCACACATATTACACCTTTATTTGACTAACTCATTCATACATATAACACCTTTATGTGACTAACTCATTCACACATATAACACCTTTATGTGAGTAACTCATTCACACATATAACACCTTTATGTGACTAACTCATTCACACATATAACACCTTTATGTGACTAACTCATTCACACATATAACACCTTTATGTGACTAACTGATTCACACATATAACACCTTTATGTGACTAACTCATTCACACATATAACACCTTTATGTGACTAACTCATTCACACATATAACACCTTTATGTGACTAACTCATTCACACATATAACACCTTTATGTGACTAACTCATTCAGACATATAACACCTTTAGGTGACTAACTCATTCACACATATAACACCTTTATGTGACTAACTCATTCACACATATAACACATTTATGTGACTAACACTTTCACATATAACACCTTTATGTGACTAACTCATTCACACATATAACACCTTTATGTGACCAACTCATTCACACATATAACACCTTATGTGACTAACTCATTCACACATATAACACCTTTTTGTGACTAACTCATTCACACATATAACACCTTTATGTGACTAACTCATTCACACATATAACACCTTTATGTGACTAACTCATTCACACATATAACACCTTTATGTGACCATCTCATTCACACATATAACCCCTTTATGTGAACAACTCATTCACACATATAACACCTTTATGTGACCAACTCATTCACACATATTACACCTTTATTTGACTAACTCATTCATACATATAACACCTTTATGTGACTAACTCATTCACGCATATAACACCTTTATGTGACTAACTCATTCACACATATAACACCTTTATGTGACTAACTCATTCACGCATATAACACCTTTATGTGACAAACTCATTCACACATATAGCACCTTTATGTGACTAACTCATTCACACATATAACACCTTTATGTGAGTAACTCATTCACACATATAACACCTTTATGTGACTAACTCATTCACACATATAACACCTTTATGTGACTAACTCATTCACACATATAACACCTTTATGTGACTAACTCATTCACACATATAACACCTTTATGTGACGAACTCATTCACACATATAACACCTTTATGTGACTAACTCATTCACACATATAACACCTTTATGTGACTAACTCATTCACACATATAACACCTTTATGTAGCTAACTCATTCACACATATAACACCTTTTAGTGACTAACTCATTCACACATATAACACCTTTATGTGACTAACTCATTCACACATATAACACCTTTATGTGACCAACTCATTCACACATATAACACCTTTATGTGACTAACTCATTCACTCATATAACACCTTTATGTGACTAACTCATTCACACATATAACACCTTTATGTGACCAACTCATTCACACATATAACACCTTTTTATAACTAACTCATTCACACATTTAACACCTTTATGTGACTAACTCATTCACTCATATAACACCTTTATGTGACTAACACATTCACACATATAACACCTTTATGTGACAAACTCATTCACACATTTACCACCTTTATGAGACCAACTCATTCACACATATAACACCGTTATGTGACTAACACATTCACACATATAACACCTTTATGTGACTAACTCATTCACACATATAACACCTTTATGTGACCAACTCATTCACACATATAACACCTTTATGTGACTAACACATTCACACGTATAACACCTTTATGTGACTAACTCATTCACACATATAACACATTTATGTGACTAACTCATTCACACATATAACACCTTTATGTGACTAACTCATTCACACATATAACACCTTTATGTGACTAACTCATTCACACATATAACACCTTTATGTGACTAACTCATTCACACATATAACACCTTTATGTGACTAACTCATTCACACATATAACACCTTTATGTGACTAACTCATTCACACATATAACACCTTTATGTGACTAACTCATTCACACATATAACACCTTTATGTGACCAACTCATTCACACATATAACACCTTTATGTGAATAACTCATTCACACATATAGCACCTTTATCTGACAAACTCATTCACACATATAACACCTTTATGTGACTAACTCATTCACACATATAACACCTTTATGTGACTAACCCATTCACACATATAACACCTTTATGTGACTAACACATTCACACATTTAACACCTTTATGTGACCAACTCATTCACACATATAGCACCTTTATGTGACAAACTCATTCACACATATAACACCTTTATAGGACTAACTCATTCACACATATAACACCTTTATGGGACTTACTCATTCACACATATAATACCTTTATGTGACTAACTCATTCACACATTTAACACCTTTATGGGACTAACTCATTCACACATATAACACCTTTATGTGACTAACTCATTCACACATATAACACCTTTATGTGACTAACTCATTCACACATATAACACCTTAACTCATTCACACATATAACACCTTTATGTAACTAACTCATTCACACATATAACACCTTTTAGTGACTAACTCATTCACACATATAACACCTTTATGTGACTAACTCATTCACACATATAACACCTCTATGTGACTAACTCATTCACACATATAACACCTTTATGTGACTAACTCATTCACACATATAACACCTTTATGTGACTAACTCATTCACACGTATAACACCTTTATGTAACTAACTCATTGATACATATAACACCTTTATGTGACTAACTCATTCACACATATAACACCTTTATGTGACTAACTCATTCACACATATAACACCTATATGTGACTAACTCATTGACACATATAACACATTTATGTGACTAACTCTTTCACACATATACCACCTTTATATGACTAACTCAATCACTCATATAACACCTTTATGTGACCAACTCATTCACACATTTAGCACCTTTATTTGACCAACTCATTCACACGTATAACACCTTTATGTGACCAACTCATTCACACATATAACACCTTTATGTGACTAACTCATTCACACATATAACACCTTTATGTGACTAACTCATTCACACATATAACACCTTTATGTGACTAACTCATTCACAAATATAACACCTTTATGTGACAAACTCATTCACACATATAACACCTTTATGTAACTAACTCATTGATACATATAACACCTTTATGTGACTAACTCATTCACACATATAACACCTTTATGTGACTAACTCATTCACACATATAACACCTTTATGTGACTAACTCATTCACACATATAACAACTTTATGTGACTAACTCATTCACACATATAACACCTTTATGTAACTAACTCATTGATACATATAACACCTTTATGTGACTAACTCATTCACACATATAACACCTTTATGTGACTAACTCATTCACACATATAACACCTTTATGTGACTAACTCATTCACACATAAACACCTTTATGTGACCAACTCATTCACACATATAACACCTTTATGTGACCAACTCATTCACACATATAGCAACTTTATGTGACCAACTCATTCAGACATATAACACCTTTATGTGACCAACTCATTCACACATATAACACCTTTATGTGGCTAACTCATTCACACATATAACACCTTTATGTGACAAACTCATTCACACATTTAACACCTTTATGAGACCAACTCATTCACACATATAACACCTTTATGTGACAAACTCATTCACACATATAACACCTTTATGTGACCATCGCATTCACACATATAACACCTTTATTTGACTAACTCATTCACACATATAACACCTTTATGTGACCAACACATTCACACATATAACACCTTTATGTGGCAAATTCATTCACACATATAACACCTTTATGGGACTAACTCATTCACACATATAACACCTTTATGTGACTAACTCTTTCACACATATAACACCTTTATGTGAATAACACATTCACACATATAACACCTTTATGTGACTAACTCATTCACACATATAAAACCTTTATGGGACTAACTCGTTCCCACATATAACACCTTTATGTGACTAACTCTTTCACACATATAACACCTTTATGTGACCAACTCATTCACACATATAGCACCTTTATGTGACAAACTCATTCACACATATAAAACCTTTATGGGACTAACTCATTCACACATATAACACCTTTATGTGACTAACTCATTCACACATATAGCACCTTTATGTGACCAACTCATTCACACATATAACACCTTTATGTGACTAACTCATTCACACATATAACACCTTTATGTGACTAACTCATTCACACATATAACACCTTTATTTGACTAACTCATTCACACATATAACACCTTTATGTGACTAACTCATTCACACATATAACACCTTTATGTGACTAACTCTTTCACACATATAACACCTTTATGTGACTAACTCATTCACACATATAACACCTTTATGTGACCAACTCATTCACACATATAACACCTTTATGTGACCAACTCATTCACACATATAACACCTTTATGTGAATAACTCATTCACACATTTAACACCTTTATGTGACCAACTCATTCATACATATAGCACCTTTATCTGACAAACTCATTCACACATATAACACCTTTATGTGACTAACTCATTCACACATATAACACCTTTATGTGACTAACTCATTCACACATATAACACCTTTATGTGACTAACACATTCACACATTTAACACCTTTATGTGACCAACTTATTCACACATATAGCACCTTTATGTGACAAACTCATTCACACATATAACACCTTTATGGGACTAACTCATTCACACATATAACACCTTTATGGGACTAACTCATTCACACATATAATACCTTTATGTGACTAACTCATTCACACATTTAACACCTTTATGGGACTAACTCATTCACACATATAACACCTTTATGTGACTAACTCATTCACACATATAACACCTTTATGTGACTAAATCATTCACACATATAGCACCTTTATGTGACCAACTCATTCACACATATAACACCTTTATGTGACTAACTCATTCACACATATAACACCTTTATGTGACTAACTCATTCACACATATAACACCTTTATGTGACTAACTCATTCACACATATAACACCTTTATGTGACTAACTCATTCACACATATAACACCTTTATGTGACTAACTCATTCACACATATAACACCTTTATGTGACTAACTCATTCACACATATAACACCTTTATGTGACCATCTCATTCACACATATAACACCTTTATGTGACCAACTCATTCACACATATAACACCTTTATGTGACTAACACATTCACACATTTAACACCTTTATGTGACCAACTCATTCACACATATAGCACCTTTATGTGACAAACTCATTCACACATATAACACCTTTATGGGACTAACTCATTCACACATATAACACCTTTATGGGACTAACTCATTCACACATATAATACCTTTATGTGACTAACTCATTCACAGATTTAACACCTTTATGGGACTAACTCATTCACACATATAACACCTTTATGTGACTAACTCATTCACACATATAACACCTTTATGTGACTAACTCATTCACACATATAACACCTTTATGTGACAAACCCATTCACACATATAACACCTTTATGTGACTAACGCATTCACATATATAACTCCTTTATGTGACTAACTCATTCACACATATAACACCTTTATGTGACTAACTCATTCACAAATATAACACCTTTATGTGACAAACTCATTCACACATATAACATCTTTATGTGACTAACTCATTCACACATATAACAACTTTATGTGACTAACTCATTCACACATATAACAACTTTATGTGACTAACTCATTCACACATATAACACCTTTATGTAACTAACTCATTGATACATATAACACCTTTATGTGACTAACTCATTCACACATATAACACCTTTATGTGACTAACTCATTCACACATATAACACCTTTATGTGACTAACTCATTCACACATAAACACCTTTATGTGACCAACTCATTCACACATATAACACCTTTATGTGACCAACTCATTCACACATATAGCAACTTTATGTGACCAACTCGTTCTGACATATAACACCTTTATGTGACCAACTCATTCACACATATAACACCTTTATGTGACTAACTCATTCACACATATAACACCTGTATGTGACAAACTCATTCACACATTTAACACCTTTATGAGACCAACTCATGCACACATATAACACCTTTATGTGACAAACTCATTCACACATATAACACCTTTATGTGACCAACGCATTCACACATATAACACCTTTATTTGACTAACTCATTCACACATATAACACCTTTATGTGACCAACGCATTCACACATATAACACCTTTATGTGGCAAATTCATTCACACATATAACACCTTTATGGGACTAACTCATTCACACATATAACACCTTTATGTGACTAACTCTTTCACACATATAACACCTTTATGTGAATAACACATTCACACATATAACACCTTTATGTGACTAACTCATTCACACATATAAAACCTTTATGGGACTAACTCGTTCCCACATATAACACCTTTATGTGACTAACTCTTTCACACATATAACACCTTTATGTGACCAACTCATTCACACATACAGCACCCTTATGTGACAAACTCATTCACACATATAAAACCTTTATGGGACTAACTCATTCACACATATAACACCTTTATGTGACTAACTCATTCACACATATAACACCTTTATGTGACTAACTCATTCATACATATAACACCTTTATGTGAATAACTCATTCACACATATAACACCTTTATGTGACTAACTCATTCACACATATAACACCTTTATGTGACTCTTTCACACATATAACACCTTTATGTGACTAACTCATTCACACATATTACACCTTTATGTGACCAACTCATTCACACATATAACACCTTTATGTGACCAACTCATTCACACATATAACACCTTTATGTGAATAACTCATTCACACATTTAACACCTTTATGTGACCAATTCATTCATACATATAGCACCTTTATCTGACAAACTCATTCACACATATAACACCTTTATGTGACTAACTCATTCACACATATAACACCTTTATGTGGCTAACTCATTCACACATATAACACCTTTATGTGACTAACACATTCACACATTTAACACCTTTATCTGACCAACTCATTCACACATATAGCACCTTTATGTGACAAACTCATTCACACATATAACACCTTTATGGGACTAACTCATTCACACATATGACACCTTTATGGGACTAACTCATTCACACATATAATACCTTTATGTGACTAACTCATTCACACATTTAACACCTTTATGGGACTAACTCATTCACACATATAACACCTTTATGTGACTAACTCATTCACACATATAACACCTTTATGTGACTAACTCATTCACACATATAGCACCTTTATGTGACCAACTCATTCACACATATAACATCTTTATGTGACTAACTCATTCACACATATAACACCTTTATGTGACTAACTCATTCACACATATAACACCTTTATGTGACTAACTCATTCACACATATAACACCTTTATGTGACTAACTCATGCACACATATAACACCTTTATGTGACTAACTCATTCACACATTTAACACCTTTATGTGACCAAATCATTCATACATATAGCACCTTTATCTGACAAACTCATTCACACATATAACACCTTTATGTGACTAACTCATTCACACATATAACACCTTTATGTGACTAACACATTCACACATTTAACACCTTTATGTGACCAACTCATTCATACATATAGCACCTTTATCTGACAAACTCATTCACACATATAACACCTTTATGTGACTAACTCATTCACACATATAACACCTTTATGTGACTAACACACTCACACATTTAACACCTTTATTTGACCAACTCATTCACACATATAACACCTTAACTCATTCACACATATAACACCTTTATGTGACAAACTGATTCACACATTTAACACCTTTATGAGACCAACTCATTCACACATATAACACCTTTATGTGACAAACTCATTCACACATATAACACCTTTATGTGACCAATGCATTCACACATATAACACCTTTATTTGACTAACTCATTCACACATATAACACCTTTATGTGACCAACGCATTCACACATATAACACCTTTATGTGGCAAATTCATTCCCACATATAACACCTTTATGGGACTAACTCATTCACACATATAACACCTTTATGTGACTAACTCTTTCACACATATAACACCTTTATGTGAATAACACATTCACACATATAACACCTTTATGTGACTAACTCATTCACACATATAAAACCTTTTATGGGACTAACTCGTTCCCACATATAACACCTTTATGTGACTAACTCTTTCACACATATAACACCTTTATGTGACCAACTCATTCACACATATAGCACCTTTATGTGACAAACTCATTCACACATATAAAACCTTTATGGGACTAACTCATTCACACATATAACACCTTTATGTGACTAACTCATTCACACATATAGCACCTTTATGTGACCAACTCATTCACACATATAACACCTTTATGTGTCTAACTCATTCACACATATAACACCTTTATGTGACTAACTCATTCACACATATAACACCTTTATGTGAATAACTCTTTCACACATATAACACCTTTATGTGACTAACTCATTCACACATATTACACCTTTATGTGACCAACTCATTCACACATATAACACCTTTATGTGACCAACTCATTCACACATATAACACCTTTATGTGAATAACTCATTCACACATTTAACACCTTTATGTGACCAACTCATTCATACATATAGCACCTTTATCTGACAAACTCATTCATACATATAACACCTTTATGTGACTAACTCATTCACACATATAACACGTTTATGTGGCTAACTCATTCACACATATAACACCTTTATGTGACTAACACATTCACACATTTAACACCTTTATGTGACCAACTCATTCACACATATAGCACCTTTATGTGACAAACTCATTCACACATATAACACCTTTATGGGACTAACTCATTCACACATATAACACCTTTATGGGACTAACTCATTCACACATATAATACCTTTATGTGACTAACTCATTCACACATTTAACACCTTTATGGGACTAACTCATTCACACATATAACACCTTTATGTGACTAACTCATTCACACATATAACACCTTCATGTGACTAACTCATTCACACATATAGCACCTTTATGTGACCAACTCATTCACACATATAACACCTTTATGTGACTAACTCATTCACACATATAACACCTTTATGTGACTAACTCATTCACACATATAACACCTTTATGTGACTAACTCATTCACACATATAACACCTTTATGTGACTAACTCATTCACACATATAACACCTTTATGTGACTAACTCATTCACACATATAAGTCCTTTATGTGACTTACTACATTCACACATATAATACCTTTATGTGACCATCTCATTCACACATATAACACCTTTATGTGACCAACTCATTCACACATATAACACCTTTATGTGAATAACTCATTCACACATTTAACACCTTTATGTGACCAACTCATTCATACATATAGCACCTTTATCTGACAAACTCATTCACACATATAACACCTTTATGTGACTAACTCATTCACACATATAACACCTTTATGTGACTAACTCATTCACACATATAACACCTTTATGTGACTAACACATTCACACATTTAACACCTTTATGTGACCAACTCATTCACACATATAGCACCTTTATGTGACAAACTCATTCACACATATAACACCTTTTTGGGACTAACTCATTCACACATATAACACCTTTATGGGACTAACTCATTCACACATATAATACCTTTATGTGACTAACTCATTCACACATTTAATACCTTTATGTGACCATCTCATTCACACATATAACACCTTTATGTGACCAACTCATTCACACATATAACACCTTTATGTGAATAACTCATTCACACATTTAACACCTTTATGTGACCAACTCATTCATATATATAGCACCTTTATCTGACAAACTCATTCACACATATAACACCATTATGTGACTAACTCATTCACACATATAACACCTTTATGTGACTAACTCATTCACACATATAACACCTTTATGTGACTAACACATTCACACATTTAACACCTTTATGTGACCAACTCATTCACACATATAGCACCTTTATGTGACAAACTCATTCACACATATAACACCTTTCTGGGACTAACTCATTCACACATATAACACCTTTATGGGAATAACTCATTCACACATATAATACCTTTATGTGACTAACTCATTCACACATTTAACACCTTTATGGGACTAACTCATTCACACATATAACACCTTTATGTGACTAACTCATTCACACATATAACACCTTAACTCATTCACACATATAACACCTTTATGTAGCTAACTCATTCACACATATAACACCTTTTAGTGACTAACTCATTCACACATATAACACCTTTATGTGACTAACTCATTCACACATATAACACCTTTATGTGACCAACTTATTCACACATATAACACCTTTATGTAACTAACTCATTCACACATTTAACACCTTTATGTGACTAACTCTTTCACACATATAACACCTTTATGTGACTAACTCATTCACACATATAACACCTTTATGTGACTAACTCATTCACACATATAACACCTTTTAGTGACTAACTCATTCACACATATAACACCTTTATGTGACTAACTCATTCACACATATAACACCTTTATGTGACTAACTCATTCACACATATAACACCTTTATGTGACTAACTCATTCACACATATAACACCTTTATCTGACCAACTCATTCACACATATAACACCTTTATGTATACTTCTGTTTAAGACACAGTATTGCTCCTTAGGGCAGCATGATATTTTTGTGGGAGCTGGTTTCCTTAAGTAACTGTGTTATTGAGTAATATTAAACGTCACATGAAAGGAAGTCATGTAGTGAAGATAATGATATTAATAATGTTAATGTATGTTGTGATGCAGTGAATGTATCACACACTGATAATTACACATATTTCTATTTTCATATTTACATTTATTTTTAGAGAGGCATAGGTTCATAGGTTGGCACTAGGCTATCAGCCCTAGGGCCTATACAAGCCTAGCCATAACAATTCCCTGGCTATTTCTTCCCACACTATTTACTTCTGTGGACCCCTGTCTAGCAGGGTGACTGACGTGATCCCCTTGGTGAATTTCCTTTCTCCCATCCAATCATCAAGGTTTCTTTTGAAGAGGGTCAAAGAGACACTCTGCTTGACATGTATGGGCAATCTATTCCAAAGTCTATGGAGTCTCTGGGTCTGGAACCTATCCCTCTAGCATGTTTTGTTTATTGTGATGACAAGGTTTAGATCCCTGGAGCATGTGGCTCTGAGGGATTGGGATTTCTTTAAGTGTAGCATGTCCAACAGCTCTGGGTTTAACATGGCCTTGTATCTTAAGCAGAGATCGCCTCTGAGTAGACGATATGCGACAGAGTATAGCTGGACTTTTTTAAGGTGGTCAGCATAGGGCATCTGCTTTAAGCCTGTGTTTTTTTTAGTGAGGTATTTCTGTAGCCTTTCCAGTTGTTGTAGATGTCTTGAGAGGTACATTCCAAATGGGGTGTTGTATTCTATAATGGGTCTAATGAGGGATGAGTACAGTGGGACAATGACCTCTTTTTTTCTGGATGAAAAGCCCTTAGTGATGATGTGTGCCACGTAGAAGGATTTACTGACTATTGTGGCGATGTGGTTATCAAAGATGAGACCACTGTCCACCTGTGTCCCTAAGTCTCTTATCACACTTTCGGTGTTTAGTGTCCTGCCACCTATATGGTAATTCACAGGTACATATTTTTTACCAAAGTGGATAACTATACATTTCTTAGCATTGAGCTTGAGCCCATGGCTCTGGCACCAAGCATCTGTTTCTGTAAGGCCCTTTTTTAGAGTATCCACATCATTTGGGGATTCAATAATGGCTCCCAGTTTGCAGTCATCTGCAAACTTTGTTAGCCAGAGTCCCTTAGTGTTGGCCTGTACTTCAGAGAAGTAGATGCCAAATAAGAGCGGTCCCAGGACTGAACCCTGAGGTACTCCACTTGTCACTTGTCTGGAGCTGGATTTGGAGTCTGCTACTTTTACAGTGTGGGTTCTATCAGTAAGCCAGTTAGCAACCCATTGGGTGCCGTGGGGATTAATGCCCAGCTTAGTAAGTTTATCGATGATTCCAGAATGGGGGATGGTGTCAAAGGCCTTGGCAAGGTCTAGATAGGGTGTGTGGACCACCTTACCCTTGTCCATGACTCTGGAGACTGATTCGAAGAAGTCAGTTAAGTTCAGGAGGCAAGATCGGCCCTTCATGGTGTCCGACAGAAAAATAAATCATAACTGTCATGTCTAATGCACTAGGAATTACTCATGAGCTACAAAGCAAGATGGCAACCTAGTAAGGTAGCCCCCTCATTGACTGCTGCAAGTAAATGTGCTATTATTGGGTAGAAGTGTTATTTTAAAGTGAGAATAGTGGCACAGTCTGTACAATGCTACTGATGCATCAGCAGCTGTAATGATAAGTAAAATCAGTGGGAAGGAGAAGGTGAAATTAGATGACAAGTTCAAATACTTCCTTATGAAAATAGAGGCCATGAGTACAGGACTGGAGGAAGTTCAGTAGAGGTTATGTTGTCCCAGGAGGCAATGACAGCATTTCGAGGAAAGTGGAGGTACTGGAAGAGATTGCACATCAGATAGAGATGGAATGTGAAATAAAAATGATAAAGCAAACTGAGGATGCACTGTGCGCAATGTGTGAAGACCTGGACAGGAGAAGCAGGAGGAGAAAAAAAGAGTGATTGGACTGCAGGAGGGTAAAGAGGTTCAAGTCTCTTTTACATCTATGAAGAAATGCCTGACAGTATGTTTAATGGGAGGGCCATATAAAGACTGTTGGGTTGATAGGGCTCCTAATGTGTGAAGGTACTCTAGCACAGGTACACCATGGTATATTGTTTGTAAACCTACACAGTTATAGCTGTAGAATGTGACTGTTTTGGTAGGGTGCTGGTGATTGGTTATGTTTAAAAATAAGTGATACTGAAATCATATTTTGCTAAATGAGGCAATATTATGGGAAAAAAATTACAGTATGTGCCTCTACATAAAGGAGGAACATCAACAGAATTTAAGAATTACAGACCCATAATCATCCTTTCCCCCTGTATCAAAAGTCTGGAAAAATGTATCCACATTCTATTACTACAATACCTGTTATCTCACAGCCTTATATTTTCCTCCCAGCACTGTTTTGGACTGAAACAGAGCACCACCACCACAGCCCTAATTAATTTCACTAACACCATCAACCAACTGAGAAATTCAAACCAGCCAGTAGCATTAATCTTCTTAGACATTTCAAAACCATTCGACACTGTCTCCCATCAGAAACTCCTTAGTACTCTTGCCTCACTAAACCTATCAAAGACTTCCCTCTCCTGGTTCCTAAGCTATCTTTCTGACAGACAACAAGCAGTACGATTGAAATCTGAACTCTCACCACTTCTGCCTGTCTCGGTCAGATTCCCGCAAGGGTCCATACTAGGACCCCTTCTTTTCATCATCTTCTCCAATGATCTAGCCTCATCCACAACACACACTAAAGGAGTTCAGTATGCGTACAATTCAACTTTATTCTGCTCAACAGATACCTTACCAGACCTCCAAATAGTGACCAACAAGCTTTTAATGATATAGAAATATATCTAAGTAAATCACAACTAATCATCAACTCCAGAAAGACACAGTTAATGCTATTTACCAGTAGCAGACAATCATTAACCACACATCCTTTCACCATTCTCTCAGCAAACAACACAGTCATCCAACCAGTTGAGCATATAAAACTCCTTGGCGTGACAATCAACAACAAACTCAGATTTGACCAACACATAGCCATCACAATTAAGAAAGTTCACATCAAACTTGGCTCACTGTACAGAAGTAAGCCATTCCTCACTAACAATACCAGAGTAGGCATATCCTGAACCTTCCTCCTCTTTACAATCCGATATGCTTCCCCCTCTTTACCAACTTAAAAAAAATCAAACTTAACCAAATTGGAAACTTGCTACAACAAAATAACCCACTTTGCAGCCAACCTTCTCGACCAAACCCACCATTGTATTGCTCTACATAAATTAAATTGGCTTGAGCTACTTAACCTTCTCCATCTCTACCAAAATTATATCTATATAAATTAATATCATAAAAAACAATTAATATCTATTTACCTGCACTAGACAGAGATCAAATATTAATGCAGTTGAGTTTGCTATTGTGTAAGGTTTAAGATGAAATCTTTTAAAATCTTTTACATAGTATGGTTTTGAAATTATTGATGCAAATATGAACAAGCAATATTTGAAACCTAGATGCATCAGTAGGAGTTAACTCCACATGCACCTAGAGATGTCTCTCAGATGTCATGAGTTAAATTCACACACAATATCATCTGCCATCCTGACAGCTGCCCATCCCTCAAGGAACTTGTTGTTCACTACTCATGCCCATGAAGTTCAAGATCTGCAGACAGAAACTTTCTCACAGTAAACAAAGCTAAAAACACTCACGATAAAGCCCTATTCTCAAATCACATAGCCATATTATGGAACTATATATATGTATATATATATATATATATATATATATATATATATATATATATATATATATATGTGTGTGTGTGTGTGTGTATATATATATATATATATATATATATAAAGAAAATCTCATTTGTTCGTAACTATTATTTTATATGTACACAGTACTAATTTTACTTTTCTCCTAGTGATCTTCACTGAAATGCTTGTGCGTTTTTCTTTTTCAACTTGTGTTTACTAGAAAACTGCATTGAATACTACTTTGTATAGACTAACTAGATGATGTATATTCTCCATGTTACTGCATGTATGCTATTGTACTATCTAATTATTCTATTTTGCTTATATTTCTGTAGAGCTTTTCTCCCCGGGCCTCCGCTGAAATGGGCTTCTGGCCCAGCTGGACTTTCCCGGTAAACAAATGTAAATAAATAAATAATGCGAAGGTGCTGAAAAGATATTGTAGCTGCAATAAGAAGTAGTTTAATATGGGTGGGAAGGATAAAAGTATTTTATAAAAATGTGAAGACTGTGCAGCCACAACAATAAATGATAGCATAGAAACCATAATGATAAGTAGCTATTGGATTTGAAAATCAGAGAGTTGGGGTGGACTCAGGAAGCTAAATGTTCAATGAAAAGGCTGTAAGACAGAGACATCTTAAATAATGGCTAGTAAGGCTGTCCATTCTTCCTGATCAGGGAAGGTGGAGTATATGTTTCCTTTGAAAGGTCTAAAATACCTAGCCTGCCTGAGGAAAAGGGATAATAAAAAGCTGGGAGGGAAAAGTTTTAGATTACCCATCTGAAATGCAGTAGAATAGGGAACTTTACAAAGAGTGGGTAATTTTATTTGCTAGAGAAAGATTGAGGAATCTTTATTTATTTATTTGACATTTATTTACCGGGAGAGTCTGACTAGGCCAGAAAGTGCCCATTTTCAGTGTAGGCCCAGGGAGAAAAACTCCACAAATGACAATATTTCAAAAATCAAGTACAGATATTTTCAATCACAAAGTTTTGTCTTACATTACAAAATAGCAAGTACAGATATTTTCAATCACAAAGTTTTGTCTTACATTACAAAATAGCAAGTACAGATATTTTAAATCACAAAAGTATCATGTTATAGTACAAACATAAGAGTGAAAAAAATTTTGTAATGATAAAAATTTAGAACATATGTTTTATAGCAGAGTGCAATGAAAAATAATACAAGTTGAACGGAATATGTGAAGAAAAATTCAGTAGTCATATTATTTGTTACATAGATTAAAAGCTAGTAAATGAGACCTGAGACAATTCTAATAAGATAGTTAGAAAGATATCCGAGATTACATGATGAGAGACAGTGAGGTGAAATTGAGTGATGTCCTAGTATGAAAGAGGTGTTCATATTATGGTTATAGAAGGAAGAAGGATGGAGATTATGAGTGCAGGGTAGAGTGACTTCAAGTACCTTAGGTGAGTAGGGAGGAAAGAGGTAGAAGAAAGGTCTGCAGTGATGAAATAAAAAGGTAAGGTAGCAGAGAAAACAAAAAGGAGTGGAGTAGGAGGCTGCAGAGGATTGTGAATGTGATCTAGGTTGAAGGGGGTGAGTGAATTATACTGAGTAAGATCAACCAGGATTGGCACAGGAGCAGGTCCAAGATTTTGTAAGGTATTCTTTTAGGGAGCATTTAGAGGTGGGTAGGTTGGAAATAGTTCTGGTGGTTGGCGGTAAGGAGTTCCATTTTTTGCTGTTGAGTATTAGTATAGGCTTTGCCCAGGGGATTTATTTGGTTTATTTATGATTAGAAGTTGTTTGTCTACAATCTAAGAGTTCTTTTTGGAAAATAATGTTGATTAAAGGGGTAAGAACTGGGCAGGCTAATAGTTTGTGTATCATTTTATGTACTGTTATAAAATGAATGTAGGAGAGGTAGAGGGGGAGTTCCAGGCAGCTAAGTGTATGTAGAGCTTTAAAGTAATGAGTAAAGGACAATCAATTAGTAGCAAACTTGGCAATTTTGTTGTAGCGGCTTTAAAATTTGTTTTTATGGATGATTATAAATCAGTGAGGATTGCTGCTCCATAGAGTATGGAGGGCAGAAGGTAAGTTTTGCTAGAGTAATTTTTGTGTGTTTGCTCAGAAAATGATTGTTTCTGTATAACATGCCTAGTTTCTGATGGGTTTTCTTGATATTGCTTTGGATGTGGAGGTCAAATTTCAGCTCATTATCTATTATGGCTCCTAATAGCTTGGTATGGTGGGCCATTAGTTGAAAAGATTTTGAAAGATGCTTTGTTAAGGGTGTAAGTTTTTCTAGTGAAGAGGAGGAATTTGCTTTTGGGGGCTGAGTAGGAGTTGCGCCATAGTAACCTAGGCTTCATTGGAGATGACAACTTGTTGAGGGATTTCTTGGAGGTGAGTTAAGGTGTTTGAAGGGGTCTTCATCAAATGTTCCATCGAGCGCCTTTTCATCAACACGTAATTAGTGACCGCACTAAACCACAAATGTTCAAAACAGAGATTTCTTTCCCTGGGAAAGAAATTGCTTGCACTAAAAACACATACACACAATTTCAAACATAACAAAGTAGGGGGCTTCACCCTCCACACCCCACTAACTAAAAATATCAACTCAGATAGCACACTACAGTGGGGTAAAGGGCAATATCATGGCTCAGGCCAAGCAATTGTTTTCCTTGGGGAAAAAATCGCTGACCTGACCCTTCACTATTTTCGGATTTCAGTCTATATGTGTCGGCGAAATGGCATTTGCTGTAATGCTGTTTCACTGATCTAATATAGACCCGTTTGAATAGCAGATGATGGTAGAGTCATCTGCATATTGAATCAAGGTACCTTCACAAGAAGATGAGTGTAGCTTATTGATAAAAATATTGAACAGTACAGGGCAAAGGATGCATCTTTGTGGGACTCCCGTGAAAGTGGGATGATATGCAGAGATGGATCCTTGCCATTTTACATCTTGTTGCCTGTTGGCAAGGTACCTAGAGAACCACTGAACAGATGGAGATGCCAGACCCAGGGTGGAAAGTGAATTGATAAGTTTATTGTGAGAGACCATGTCGAAGGCTTTCGTTCGATCTAGAAATACTGCAGATACAAGTTTATTAGAGTTGCAAGTTTTATTGACGGTGTCTGTAAATTATAGTAATGCAGCAGAGGGGCTGTTGTCTGGCTGAAATCCATGTTACATATTGGTGATTAGCTTATTTTGTGGGAGATGGTGGAAAATTGTTGATGGATACATCTTTCAAGGATTTTAGAAAGGGGAGACAGGATGGCTATGGGCTGGAAATGTGTAATGTCAGTGGAATTAAATCCTTTATGTAACAGGGTAATGTGTGTGCCATTTTCCATCAGGTTAGGGATAACAGATTCTGTTAATAATCTATTAAATGCTAATTGGGTATGCTATTGAAACTGCAGCTAGGTTTAAGCATTCTGGGGAAAGTTGTCGGTTGAGAAGGAACAAGGTTTTAGTGTATGTAAAAGCTTTTTTATGACAGTTATAGAAAAAGGTTAAAAGTCAAAGTAGGTAGAGTTGTCTGCATGTTTATGGGAGAGGTTGCAGATAGGTGTGTTTTGTCAAGGAAATTTGGTAGGGTCTAAGGTAGAGTAAAATGGCTGTGTGGAAGGGGATGTGAGATTGTGGTTAAGTTGGTTATGCATTCTATGCAGTATCTATTGAAATAGCTGTTTGAAGAGCAGGGATGTCTGCGTATGGGCTGGGATTTTTTTTTTGTTCTTGTGCTGATGAGAGAGGATATGGAAGACCAGATTTTTTTAGGGTTGTTTTTATGGCTATCTTGTAGCTGAGTATAATTATATCAATTCATTTCTCTATTTTACTTGTTTGCATCTACTTACTCAGAAGAGAAGTATCTTGAAGGGTCAACTAGTCATGGCCGCCCGTATGAATATACAATATGAGGACTTTGTTTCAGAATGTGGATTTTTGACAACATTGTTCTCTGAGAGGGGATACCCTAATAATTTTCTAACTAAAATTATTTTAAAATTAAAGAGTAGATGGGGTGCTAGGTGTAAATCCATTTTAGGGTCTGAGCCATGTGGCAATAGTAATCATAATAAGGGCATAAACATAGAGAAACAACATCAGGGTAATTATTGTACTACCTGTTTAGAATACAATAACAAATTCTTTATTATTAAGGGCATCATTTATAAATATTGGAATCTTTTTAGTAAAATGCCTGGTACTCAAGAAATTGTTATAAAATATTTGAAGTTTACCTATAAGAAAGTGATCTGTTTAAAGAATTACTACGGATGCGACAAAGTGAATAAAAAGAAGGGAACATCAGAGATAAAAAAACTGGGGCCTATAAATGTGGCAGCTGCAAGCAATGTACTTACATTAGTAATAAGGAAATAATAATTTTGACTAGTCATGGGAAAGCGATTATATCAGAACATTATTACAATTGCAACTCTCTTATTTGGTTCTAGGTCCTCTCCTGTTTGGTATCTACCTCTCTGAAGTCCAGGCCAACATGAAGGGACTCTGGCTGACAACGTTCACAGAAGATTGCAAGTCGGGAGCTATTATTAACTCCCCAAGTGATGTTGACATCCTACAGAATGGCCTCACTGAGACCAACAACTGGTGTTAGAACCATGGCCTTAAGCTCAATGCCAAAAAATGTGTTGTCATCCCCTTTGGGAAAAACCCAGTTCCCATAAATTACCACATTGATGGTAGTCCATTGAACACAGAAGGTATTATAAGAGATCTGGGAACACAGGTTGACAGTAACCTCTCTTTTGATCACCACATTGCCATTGTGGTCAGAAAGTCCTATGTGGCATATCTCATTACTAAGAGTTTTGCATACAGGAAGGAAGAGGTCATTGTCTCCCTCTGCTCTTCCCTTATTAGGCCAATCGAGTACAATGCCCCATTTGGCATGTACCTCACTAGACACCTGAAACAACTGGAGAGGCCGCAAACGTACCTCACAAAGAGGATCCTAGGCCTTAAACACTTGTCCTATATGGACAGACTCAAAAAACTCCAACTATTCTCTGTGTCATATCGCCTACTTAGAGGCAATCTCTGCTTGACTTCCAAAACCATGTCTGGCACAGCTCTGTTAGAAATGCTACATCTAATGAAATCCCAATCACTCCGCACCACATGCTTCAGAGTCCTCAACCTCATTACCACAATTAACAGAACATGCTGGAGGGACAGGTTCATAACCCAGGTACTGCCCATGCTATGGAACAGACTCCCCATACATGTCAAGCAGAGCAGCTCACTGACCCTCTTCAAGAGAAATCTTGATGAGTGGATGGGAAACAGAACATTCACCCCAGGGATACCTCCAGTGGCTCTACTCAACAGAGGCACTGGAGACTAAGGTCGGGTGGCACTATGCCAGGGTAATCCTATGGCTATTAGTCATTAGTCTAGTACACACCTATGAACCTGTGAACTCTGTGGGGGTTGTCTATATTTGTGTTTGCCATTGTGGTACATTTTCTGTTGGATAAACTAAAAGGGTGCTTAAAAAGTGCATATATGAACACATGCGTGATATTCTGAATGAGGTAGACACCAATGCTTTGGTTAAGCACCACAGAGAATGCAATAATAGTAGCTTCAAATTTTCAATTCTGGAACAAGTACACAAAAACCCAAGACAGGGGCAATGGGAAGACCTCCTGGAATATTGTGAATTCTATTGGCAATTGTATTTACAAGCCAACAGGCCTCCTGGTTTAAATGAGGTCATTTCCATTGCCCACATCTTAAAATTAAGGTCAGCAAAGTTATACAATTATAAAATTATAATATTATGAAATCATGAAAACACAACTTATAAATTAGGACCCCTACATTCCCTTTCTGTTCGTAATTATGGTTTATACTGCTCTTTTGGTATGTACACTTTTAAAGGTTTTTCATCTCACCATTCCATAACACAGTGGCCTATAATATTGTGCTCATTTTATTTTAAGTGGCTTTACTTAATTGATTGCTTAATTGAGTAGAGTTTTTTATTTGTAGTAATTGTATGTAAAAGGAATCAAAAAATAAATTTTTTAGTTCTGATGAAGTTCACTTTTGAATGAAAGTGCTTAATTATCGTAATAAAGTGGTGTTTTATTCGCCAGGTGCTGTGATAATTTTTGGAAGTGCTTTACTTGGAGACATTATATTCTTACTTCTTGTAGCTGAATATAACAAGACTTTCTATCACTATTAACTTGTTTCTTGACATGGTTTCATAGCTGTCTGAATAGTTTCCAGTTTTTGTCTTTTTTATTCTTTTGCCAGTTAACTATGCTTTGTCTCTGTCTTTGATAAGGGGTATTCATTGGTTGATGAGGAGGTATGACTATTTTAATTCTTTGTGTATGCTGTGAGGCTAAGGTGTTAAGAATATTTCAAAATGATGCATTGAAGCATTCAACTGCATTTTTTAAGGGGAATCTTTTTAGGATGGACCAGTTAACTGCCTTCAGAGATTCAATGAAAAACTCATTGGAAATGTTGGAGAGACTATGGGTAGTTTTGAACTTATGTTCCTTTGTTAGTTGTGTAATAATCCTGTGGGTATAAATTGGTAGGTGGTAGGTGGTCAGTGTATCAGGGAGGGTACCTGAGGAGGTAAAATTAGATGGGTTGGTAACCGGTATCCAATCCAGGATAGATTGTTGGGAGTTATTTTGCCATACCTTGTTGGTGTATTAATAAGTGGAGTGAATCCAAAGAGGTTCATGCTGTTGATTGCTGAATTTGTGGATAAAGACTATCAGTCAATGTTGACATCACCCAGCAGGATAATTTCATTGGCGATTGTATCCATTATCCAGGATAGTATGTTTTCTAATATTGGAATGTTCTGTCCTAGAGAGATATATAGCACAGCAATGCATATGTTCTTGGCTCTATTAAGTTTTAGGAATTAAATTATAATTTATGCTTTTCAAAAGTTGGGATTGTGCCTGTGCAGGGAAATACTGTCAGCATTTTTGGAAAGAGTATAGCTAGTCCACCTGCTTTTTTATGTTTTCTGTTGAGTCTAATAATATTATAACGGGGGTATTATTTCAGTATCTTTTATTTCAGGCTTTAGCCATGTCTCAGTTGTGGCTAGGATGCATGGGTTTTGTTGGGTCATCCAGGCATGAAAATCTGTGATTTTGTTGCATAAACTTTAAATTTTTAGAGTGACTATTTTTAAACTCTTAGGGTGTATTTTATAATTTGGAGTTTGACTGGGACCTAGGTTGGGGTGGATGTCACCAAATTGATGTATGGTGGATAAACAACATTTTTTTACTATGGCATTTTTAGCAGGAATGGGTAGAACCATTACCTTAACATTGGGACTGACATTTATTTAGTATTTTGGGGCTAGAACAGTGGATTTAAGTTATGGGAAATTAGCTAGAATTTATTTTTGAGCAGCTGTTGGTAAGATGGGTGATAGACGAGGATGAAGTAATGGTTTAGGAGTGCTTATTTAATACTGCTACTGGTGGTGATGTTAGGAATGAGAGAAGAAGGATGAATAAGGTGATACAGGAAGGAAATAGCATGGTTAGCATTGTAAAAATCTTGCAGTATAGTTAGATGAGGTAATGAGTAGTAATAGTATGGAGAATAGATAGGTTTTGATGGGGAGGGAGTAAACTGAGATTTGATTAGGAATTTGGAACAGAAATGGGTGGGGATGGTATAAAGAGAACAGTTTGTGACTGGATAGAAAGTTAGGCACATGATAGGAGGGTGAGTAGAGGAGCTGCAGTAAGTGAGGTATAAGTGTAGATGTAGTAGCGGTGGTTGGGAATTGGGGGTAGGGCAGGTGAGTGAAGGCTGAATGGAGTGGATTGGCCCACAGTGGAATAAGTGGGGGTGGGTGGGAATTAAGGGTAGGGGAGGGGAGTAGAGTGAAGCCCAAGCATTGCCAGGGCTGAACAGAGCAGGTTGACCCACGTAGAGTAAGTACCAACAAAACTATCTGTAAAACTGCAGCAAAGCAAGAGGTAAGACAGATCCTGATAATTATAAAGATGGTAATACCAGCTGACAAGCTGCTAACATACAGCTAAGTTAACTGCAAAAGGCAATATTGCAGTGACTTTGGCTTGAAATAATGCTATAGTAGTGGGAAAACAAGTGTGATTAGGGCAGGACCAATCAGGTACTTCAGTGGAATGCCGATACTACCACCCACAGATGGTTTGCCACCAACAAAAAACAGTAAGTGAGGTAGAACATTTATGGATACAAAGACAATGTCTCTGAGCTCTAAGTACTTGACTTGAGTCACAGCATTTAATTTTATGGTTATGGGCTTTCATTGCCGTTCCAGGGATATTTTATACTGCTAGTGTAAAATAAGCTAAAGTGTTAATTTACCTTCGCCTTCAGCAGTAAACAAATGGTGGGACCTGTGGGTGGTGGAGAGGTGTCCTTCCAGTAGATTCAACACTACAGTACAGGGTACATGAATCCATAGGCAAGGGGAAAACAAATTTAGTCTGAGTCTTAGAAATTACCTTATATAGATTTTAACTGAAGGTGTTGTTTCATTTGAACTCTTGCAACTGGAGGAGAAATTCAACTGTACAAGATCATTTGGCAATACGATATGTTAACTTTTCAGCAGCAATTGTCAGACATACCAAGTGCTTGGTACACTGGGAGAGAGAGAGAAAGAGAGAGAGAAATTACAATTATTAGGATTGTTTGATGGTTGCACTAGGTAGATAAAGTACTATTTGTCTATATTCTGCTGCATAAAGTAGTGTTTGGCAAACATGAGTTGTGCACTAAATTTCACAGTTATGCATTTCTGTTTTATAGCCTTTAAACAGAAAAATAAAGAAGCTAACTGGCGATATATCTAGGTATGCAAGTTTGGGATTACTAAAAACAAAAATTGAGGCTTCCACAGTTTTGAAGGACAGGAGTAAAATTAACTAACAAGATATGTGTTGCTATGCAAGTCTGGGAGTAATGAGATGGAGGTTTACCAATTTTAGAAGGACAGAGAGAATGCCTGTATCAGTTAGTTCACACCCTTTGATACACAACATATAGTCTGCAAATGTGATATTTAAAACAGTGTAAGAAACTTCTCTGTGTGGAAGATTTTCAGTCCATATATTTCTAGTTAATCACTGTATATTAATCAGATCAGACAATAGTAGTAACGTAAACTGTCGTCAAAAGTAATAATAGAAAATATATAATTCTACAGCATTGCTAAGTATTCGAAAGTAATCCAAGCAAGGCAGGCAGTCTGTTTCCAGTCGAAAATCCTTTATTAAGTACACAGACAAGTGATCCAAGTAAAACCAAAATAGAGTAATACTATACTTTAGTATACTAGATTTTAGTATACAATACTAAAAATAGAGTTTTACTTGGATCGCTTGTCTGTGTACTTAATAAAGGATTTTCGACTGGAAACAGACTGCTTGCCTTGCTTGGATTACTTTTGAATACTTAGTAATGCTGTAGAATTATATATTTTCTATTATTACTTTTTGACTTGATGAGTTTACGTTCGCTACTTCTACTATTATTGTCTGATCTGATTAATATACAGTGATTAACTAGAAATATATGGAATGAAAATCTTCCACACAGAGAAGTTTCTTACACTGTTTTGTTTTTAGACCCACTACACTTTAATGGGTTGTTTTGAGATTACTTGTTTTTTTTAAAGGTGATATTTAAATACATTAGAGTAAGCAGCTTGAGTTTGTAACATATATGAAAAAAATAGGCAATGACCAAACTTTTTTCACAAACAGAACTCTCATATATTATTAACAATTGACTAGACTATCCAGTAACTGTGCTGTTCATAAAACATAAAATCAGGTACTACAATTAAAACCTTCTGTAGAAGCAACAAGAAGCATGGATATATATATCTTGGAGATTAGCAGCAGAGAGAGACAAAAAACACTTAACCAGATGGCAGCGCACAGCACACTTAGTGTAACTGTGTTGTACATAAAGCAAAATTAGATGGTGTCATTGAATCCTACAGCAAAAAGCCAGTACAAACTTGTTAATATAACTGCTACACATTAGCAGCAGAAAGACAACAGTTAGCCAAAATTTAACACAGTAGAAGCTTATTTGTAATTGTTTCTAGTACAAGGTTGAATCAGAATGAAATCATATCTGTTAAGAAATTCAGAAATGTAATTTACCTTACTGCAGAGTGAAACAGCTGGATGGGGAGGAGAATACTTCGGTCATGGGGAAGAGAAGTGATTTTGAATTTGGAGCCACAAAGGCAAAAATAGTGGGGGGACAGCTGAGATGAGGGGAGGACCAATCAGTTACTTTAATGGACTGCAGTTAATGCCCCCTCTCATCACTGATGGCTCACCAGCAACAAACAATAAGTGAGGTAGAATGTTTATGGATACAAAGACAAGGTCTCAACTCTTAATATTTGATTTGAGTCACAGCACTTAATTTTATTGTTATGGGCTTTATATTGCATTTTAATGGGTATTTTACACTGGTAGTAAATTAAGGTAAAATGTTAGTTTAGCTTCACCTATAGCAGTAAAAGGCCTGTGGAGGGGGGGAGTGTCCCTCCAGCAGATTCAACACTACAGTACACTACATACTAATGCATAATAGAGTAAAACAATTTAATTTAGTTTGAGTCTTGGAAATTGCCTTACATAGATTTTAACTGAATGCATTGTTTCATTTGACTTTTTGCAACTGGAGGTGAAATTCAGCTGTGCAAGTCCCTTTGGTAGTATGATATGTTAACTTTTCAGCAACAATTGTCTGACATATTGTGTGCTTGGTAAACTTACTGCAGAATGACGCAGTTGGATGGAGAGGAGAACATTTGGGTCTTGGGTTAGAGAAGTGATTTTGAATTTGGCGCCTCAAAAGCAAAAGTAGTGGGAGAACAACTGAGATGATGGGAGGACCAATCAGGTACTTTAATGGAATGCAATTACTCACCACCACCCCCATGGATGGTTTGCCACCAACAACAAGCAATCAGTGTAGGATGTTGCAGGAGTTGAAATTGAGGGAAAGGGCAGTTAAAACTGGAAAGAGGCTGTTTCAATTGTGTGCAAAGGAGGGGGGGGGTTCCTTTGATGAGAACATAGGTGGAACAAAAACAAATTTGAGAAAAACTCTAAGGAAAGATGGGTGGTCAAGAGGAAGGAGAAGTAGAAGAGAACAATATAGTACTAGATTGTTCACTGGATCAGATGAGCTCAGGAAAGAGGTCATTTTGGAATGTTTGGGTAGTATAGAAAAGATGTGCGAAATGAGAAACAGAACAGTGTGTGTGTGTGGGGGGGTCATTGTTGTACTACTGCCATCCAAGGATAGTTTCATTAAGAGAAATGAGAGTCACAGAGGATGTTATAGGTCTCTACAGGGAAAGCTGCACAGGGTAGGTTTTGTGGATATCTAGAAAGTATTAGGGAAGGAGAGGGAACTTACTTTTCTGAATAAGATGGGGAGACAGACTAACAGGTTGGCTTGGTTTCTGGGTGATAACAAGGTAGCTGGAGATTTAGGAAACTGGAAGTAATGATGATAGAGTTGTCAGACCATAGCATGCTATCACTGGATTGAAAAGTGGAGATAGATGTGGAGAAGATTTGGAAGCTGAATCTGAGGCATTGATGAAGTAACCAATAAGCAGGTTGGTTGCAAGGGATGGTAAAACAGGTGATGAATGAAATGGAGGGAAAGAAATAAAGGATTAGGGAATGGGATGTAATAAAAATACCATACAGATCGAGATAATTGGAGTGAATTGAAAAATGAAAGAGGAGGAAGGTGAAAAGATTCAAAGACAGGTTTTTTAAGTTACAGGGCAATAGTTATGTAGTTATAATTGGACATCGAACAGATGAAAGCTCAGCTGATGGAATGTAAGGAGTCAAAGGTGAGGATGGAGCTTGCAAGTAAAGGGGCTATATGGTTAGGACAACTATATGTAAAATTATGCTGAGAGCTTTCACCCCACCATCTGCCTTTCCCATTACACTCAAAGAGAAAGTTCAACATCCTTAACTCAAAGAAACAAACTCTAGTTAAGAATATTGCACTACAATGTTAAGCACTATACCCTTTACACATGGTATGTTTTGGACTTTTATATCCTTATAGGTGTGCACAATAGCTGTGTTGAAGTACTGACCTGCTATGAGTATAACCCACTGATTGATTCTTTTGGGATCTCCAAACATTCTCAACAGGTGTATCCACTCTGTTCACCCTTGCTTTACTCAGGCTCACTCTGCTCTCCTAATCTACCCCAATACCCACCCATTCCTCCTTACCATACATTTATTCTGAACTATAACCCACCCCCCTAACAGATCTAACTACTCAATATCAGGATAGTACAAACTTCCTTGCCACAATATAATTACCTAATCTGTGAATAATCTCAGCCCCTCTCTCTCATCCATTCCAGTCAAACTCTATCAGGCTTGACCACTCAGTGGCAAGATTGTTAAAAACTCATCCCTACAATATATTACCTAATCTCTTAATCATCTCAAACTCTCTGTATATCCCAGACAACCACTATTTTCTTACCCACCACCAGTCCTTCATGTTTCATACATTTATAGGTTAATAGGAGGTTACTAGGCTATTGACCTGATGGTCATTCCAAGCCTAGCATATTACACCCATTATATTTCAAGAGAAAAAGTCTAGTCAATACCCACGATTATTATTAGTAATGACTGCCCATGTCCAAAAGGGATGTAGGAGCTATTCCCAGCAGGAATTTGTAGTTTCCCATTCATTCATTCAGGCTTCTTTTGAAAATAGTCATAGAGGTGCTCTGTTTAACATGAATTGGTAACCTATTCCAGAGAAGTGGCAACCTCTGTGAGATGAATTTGTCTCTCCAGTATGTCCTATTCAAATCACAGGCCAGATTTAGGTCACTGGATTGGGTAATTCTAGTCTCATTTGATCTAAGATGTGCAACAACTTCATCAGGTTGGTGTCGGAGATTCCTTTGTAAGCCGGGCACAAGTGCCCCCTAAGTAGCCTATATGCTACTGAGTACAATGACAAAGACTTCAGTCTGTCTATATAACACATGTGCTGAAGACCGTGAATCTTCCTAGTTAAAAATCTCTGGTGTCTCTCCAGTTGCTGCAGGTGCCTGGTATGGCACATACCAAAGGAGGCATTATACTCAATTATTGGCCCAATAAGGGATAAGTACAGGGGGGTAGTGACCTCTTTTGTTCTTGAGGCTATGCCTTTGTTAATCAAATGTGTGCTGTAGAATTCCTTTCTTACTACAGTGGACACATGGTGGTCAACATTTAGGTCACGGTCTATTTGTGTACCCAAATCCCTCACTATAACATTTAAGGTATTGTTGTGTATTTAATAGTAAGTAAGAACATTGCTTTTACTGAATGGGATGATGATGATGTATTTTTCTGAATTTAGTTTGAGTCCATGGTTTGGCATCAGTCATTGGTCTGTTTTAACCCCTCTTGAAGTACACTGACATCATTTGGGGAGTCAACAATCATGCCAAGTTAGCATTTATCAGCAAACTTGGTCAGCCACACCTCCTATGTTTTGGCCTGAACTTCTGAGAAGTAAATACCAAATAAAAGGGAGCCCAGTACTGACCCTTGTGCAATCCTACTGGTGACAGGTCTGCTGGCTGAGGTGGAGTTACCCACTTTGATAGCATGTGTATGGCTAGTGAGCCAATTTGTGACCCACCTAACAACAAAGGGGTTGACATTTAGGTTGGTGAGTTTGTCAAGAATGCCTGAATGGGGGATTGTGTCAAAGGCCTTTGCCATGTCCAGATATGCTGTGTGCACATTTTCAAAGAAGCATACTAGGTTTAACAGGCATGGTTGACCCTTTACAAAGATAAACTGGGTTGGATCAAGGGTTTGGTGGTCACCTATAGCCTTACTTATGAAGTCCATGATGATATGTTCCATGGCCTTATAGGTAAGGCTGGTCAGGCTTGCTGGTCTATAATTCCCTGGATCTGTAGCTAAGCCACCCTTGTGAAGGGGAATAACAGTCATGGTTTTTCCATTCAGCCAGGACAAATCCTGCATTTAGACTCTGGTTAAATAGGGTGCCTAAGGTGGTTGCTAATTGTTGTTTTAGTTTGTTTAGAATGCAGCCTGAGATGCCATCAAGAGCCACAGAGGCTGTGTTTTTTGCCTTAGACAGAGCATTCATGACCTGTTCTTTAGATATATAGGGTGGGGAGCTGTTGAACATATGCTTTGTGATATGTTTGGAGGGAATAAATGGGAGAAATGTTCACCATACCTGTTGGCTAGTAGGTTAGCAATTTCTGCAGGGTCAGTGTGTGTGATATCATTTGTCACTAGTTCAGTACATATCTGGACCTACCTATTAGGTAACGGATGTAGCTGATATCCTGGACCTGGTACTAACCAACACGAATAGCCACTGTGGCACCCCTACAGTGTCAGCCTCCTTAGTAAGATCCAACCATAAAGCAATCACTTTCGAAGTCACCATCCCCCCCCCCCCCCTTGGTAGGGTTGAACAAAAAAAACTTTTCCAAATCAGACTACAATCTCCTGAGAGCAGGCAAAAGCAGCTTCACAGTCACCATCCTTCCAGTTAGAACAAGCACTAATGTCCAAGCCTACACAAAAAATCTATATGAACACCAATATAGCTGCTTGGATTCAGCAATACCTGCAAGGACAAAATCATCTTCCTCAAGGAAGAGTAAACCTGTCTGGTGGACAGCAACAATAAACAGACTCTATAATAAAAGGAACAAATTGCTGTCCAGGACCAAGAAGGAGCAAGTGCCAAGTTGGAAACAAGCCTCCATTTGCCTGAACAAGCAAATAAGGCCACTGATGAAATCCTCTTAGGCTAACTTTGAGTCCAAATTGGCCACATCCACTAAGGACAATCACAAGGCCTTCTTTGCATATGTCCTCAGTCTCAAAGGTAACTCACAAATCTACTCTGAATTGTTGGGAAGAATACCACATACCCAAATGTCATAGAAATAACCAACTTGATAGCAATCAAGTTTAGTGAAAACTTCACCCCCCTGTCCCCCCACCAGTAAATCAGGACATCTCCATCACCTGCCCCCTTCCCTCATCACCAGGGAGCAGGTCATTAATGCCCTCTCAAAGGCAAAAAAATACAGTCTATATAGGAACCAACAACATCCCTGGCTGTGTCCTACATAAACGTAGGCAAGAGCTCTCAGCACCACTAGGCACCCTATTCAACCAAAGCATGTGCACTGGCTTTGTCTCAGTAGAATGAAGGACAGACACTGTCATCCCTCTATACAAAGATGGAGCGTCCACTGACCCAGGCAATTATAGGGCCATCAAGCTAACTAGCCTGACCTGCAAGGCCATGGAACACATTATCGAGGACCTTATTAACAAGGACATTGGCAACTTCCAAACACTTAATCCCACACAGTTTGGTTTTGTCAAAGGGAAATGATGCCTGTTAAACATGGTCACCTTCTTTGAAACAGTCAACAAAGCCATGAATGAGCTGAAGACAGTGCACACCACCTACCTTGACCGAGCCAATGCCTTTGACTCTATTCCCCACTCAGGCATAATAGATAAACTCTCTCAGTTAGGAATCAACTTGTATGTTACCTGATGGGTAGCTAACTGGCTTTCTGATAGAACCCACTCAGTCAAAATAAGGGAAGCCATATCTAGTAGTAGACCAATAACAAGAAGAGTACCCCAAGGATCAGTCTACTATTTGGGATATACTTTTTTGAGGTGCAAGCCAAAAACCAGTGGTCTGTAGCTAATCAAGTTTGCAGATGACTGCAAGCAGGGCACTGTCATAAATTCCCCTAGTGATGTGAACATCCTCCAAGAGAGCCTTACCCAAACTAATGACTGTTGCCAGAAGCATGGTTTCAAACTGAATGCCAAAAAATGCATCATTATCCCCTATGGGAAAAATGGCATCCCCACTAATTATCACATTAATAACAATGTACTAAGTATGCAATCAGTTGTGAGCAACTTTGGCACCCAGGTTGACAGCAACCTGACTTTTGACCACCATGTTGCCTCTGTTGTACAGAAGGCTTTCTACATGGCCCACCTCATAAGTAATGGATTTCATCCAGAAACAAGGAGGTCATAACATCCCTTTACTCCTCCCTTACCAGACCCATTATTAAGCACAATGTTACCTTTGGCATGTACCTTGCCAAGCACATTCAGCAGTTGGAGAGACCACAGAGGTTCCTGATCAGGAAAATCCAGGGTCTCAAACACCTATCCTATACAGATAGGCTAAAAGCTCTGTCCATCTACTCAGTCTTGTACAGACTGCTCAGAGGTGATCTGTGTTTGGCATACAAGGCTGTCTCATACTCAGCCTTGATGGAGTTGCTGCATATCCATAAGTCAAACTCTACTCACGCAACCCACACGCAAGTTCTCAATCTGGTCTGTGACATTACTAGAACTTGTTGGAGGGATAGATTTGTGTCCCAACAACTCCCCCATCTGTGGAATACACTCCCTCTCCATGTCAGGCAGAGTACCTCACTAGCCCTCTTTATGAGGAATCTAGACAACTGGATGGGAAACAGAAAATATACCCCCGGGATCCCACCTGTATCCCTGCTGGATAGGGAAAAGAGGTGCTGACATTGTGGGAACATGGGTGTAATTCTTGGCTAGGCTTATAAGGGCATCCAGGCCAGTAACCTAGTATTGTGCTATGAACCTATGAACTTATGAAGAATGCCTTATGGTTATCTTTAGCTGTGTTTGCTAATTTTTTTTTCAAAGTTGCTTTTATAAGATTTCATAAGTTGCCTTATTTGTTTATTTAGGCTTAGGAGGGTGCTTTTTCTAGTGCTGGGACCTCTCTTCTTCCTTTAGTATTCTTAGACAACAGCTTCTTACACTTATTGTATGGTTTATTTATGCAAGATGTCTACCAGGGTGCCTTGTTTTTTCTTGGCTTCTTTCTTTCTTAAATTTGGTCTTATCCGGCGCAACCAAGTCTATGTATTTGTATAAGTGTTGGTACAGGGCATTGGCGTATACTTTAGTATAGTTGTCCAGGCCATCTGTGGGGACTGGGGCTTGGAAATCATTTATGGCAGCCCCTAGGAGGGTGTAGTTGGCTTTGATGACGTTTTTTAATCTGACTTCACCTCTGATCGATGGAGTTATTGCTACTTCAAACGTGACAGACTTATGATAAGATTTTTCTAATGAGGGTCTTACACTTACTGTAGAGCAATGGTCTCACATGTTGGTGAGAACCAAGTCAAGTATATTTTGAGCCCCTTGTAGGATTTTGTACAATTTGCATCAGGGCATTTGAGTTAACAAAGTCAATGAACTTTTCTGCAAGTAAGTTAGGGCTCATATAGATTTCCCAGCTGATAGTAGGATAGTTAAAATTCCCCATGATGAGTGTTAGGTTGTATTTTGACTGACTCAAGTAAAGCCAAGTAAGCCACATGAGCATCTTGGTTCATGGAGGGGACCGGACCTGTAACTAATGATGACTTGAAGGGGGGGGGGGGTCTTACCCATGGTAATCTGAACTTGGAATAGCTCCATAGAGTTATTTTGTCTAAACAGTCTGGAGTAGTATTTATCTTTGATGTAGATAGATAATCCTCCACCTTTGGTTCTGACACTTTCATTTTGGGGTCTGAAGGTGTGGAAGGCATTGTAGCCTTGCCAGGCTGGGGTACTCTCTGCGGCACTGAACCAGGTTTCTGTGACTGCACAAACGTCTACACCATCCAAGGAAAGGAATGCTTCCAGAGAGTGCAGCTTTGGTTTAAACTCCTAGTGTTCAGCAGCATAACCCTTATTTTGTTTGCGCCGGACAGCTTTGGTTTAAACTCCTAGTGTTCAGCAGCATAACCCTTATTTTCTTTGTGCTGGACAGCTTTGGTTTAAACTCCTAGTGTTCAGCAGCATAACCCTTATTTTGTTTGCGCTGGATATTTTCACATTGGTAGCTTTATTTGTGAGACTTTGCCTAGAAAAGGCCCTGTGGGGGAGGCCAGAGCCTTAGCCATCAGCTGAAAGCCCAGAGGTTCCAGGTGCAGATCATCTCTGGCAAAGCAGTGAGATCTATCAACCATGTCATCCCAGAGTGACAGAAACTTTATCCTCCTTGAATGACACCAGAAACTAAGCCAATTATTAATTAAAGTCAATATTATTTTTTTATTGTGGCATCACTGTAGGTAAGGGCAAATGCTGCTCAAAGCTAGGGACATACCTGCCTGGGACACATATTCAGGGACCTCAATCATGTCTCTGTTCATATAGTCCAGTGAGGTACATCTCGAGTTGTTTACACTAATGTGAACTATGACTTAGTCTAACAGTAACCAAAAAACGGAGGATGCAGAAAAAACCAGTAAGCAGAAACAAAGCACCCTGAACCACTGCTAGGTAGGCAAACAAATTTATTAAGCCGAACAGATCACTCGAAAAAATAACGCTGAATCAAATCACCATACGTTTTCGTCCACAACTTCATCAGATTACACTAATACATTCAGTTAACTGCTTTTATATACTCATCCAAATTTTAAAAAACAGCCAGTAAAAACAATCAGTGAAAACAATCATTGTACATAGAAATGCATTGAGTTACTGCCCTCTACTGACAAGGAGGATTATTACACATTAAAGTCACAATTTTGCTGATCTCATTTTTAATACAGGGGCAAGTGAGATCATGTCATTTAAACCAGGGAATTTACTGGCCTCCAACACCACTTGCCAGTATAATTCCCTGTATTCAACTAAAGTCTCCCACATACCGCCCCTGGGGTCCTTTGGCACAACCTCTAATATAAAAACTGAAATTCAGCTTCAGGACAAGTTTTTGTGTGTTTGTACAGAGAATTTGTTTCACATTTTATACGAATATCATAGGTGTGCTCATAAATTCTCTGCTTAACCTTTCTTTCACTCTTGCCAATGTAAAAAGCATTACATTTTTTACATAACCCAACATAAATAATCCCTTTTGTGTTACAATTCACAAAAGTTTTTAAAGTTAAAATTTTGTTATTTCTGGCAGGTAAAGTAATGGTATCCCCAGTAATCAAATAAGAACAATAATTACAAGCACCACATTTAAATACACCAGCTTTTTTGTTTGTACCTGCTAACCTTGAATTCTTTTACTACCTCTTTCAAAAATATCCTTCAGGGTGTTCCCTTTCCTATAAATATGTTTTATTTCACCCTGGAAAATGTGATTTAAGTCAGAAACTTTAGAAAAGTTAATCCACTCTTTGTCAAAAATTCTTTTGATCACACCAGCTTGTCCATCATATGTGGTAATGATACCTGATACGAATTCATTATTTAACCCATCTACTTTCTTGTTTGTGACTTGTTGAGTTGCAACATCTTCAATTTTACCCAATACAGGGGCAAACCTTCCCTTCCTCCCGTCACTGACTTCTTTGGAAACTCTATCAATGAGCTCTTCCGGGTCTCCCACATACCCCAGGGGCGGTATGTGGGAGACTTTAGTTGAATACAGGGAATTATACTGGCAAGTGGTGTTGGAGGCCAGTAAATTCCCTGGTTTAAATGACATGATCTCACTTGCCCCTGTATTAAAAATGAGATCAGCAAAATTGTGACTTTAATGTGTAATAATCCTCCTTGTCAGTAGAGGGCAGTAACTCAATGCATTTCTATGTACAATGATTGTTTTCACTGATTGTTTTTACTGGCTGTTTTTTAAAATTTGGATGAGTATATAAAAGCAGTTAACTGAATGTATTAGTGTAATCTGATGAAGTTGTGGGAAAACGATGGTGATTTGATTCAGCGTTATTTTTTCGAGTGATCTGTTCGGCTTAATAAATTTGTTTGCCTACCTAGCAGTGGTTCAGGGTGCTTTGTTTCTGCTTATTAGTCTAACAGTACTTGTTGTTGAGTAACTTGAGTGCATGTGTGATCTGGCGAAGCCTGGTGACAGACAGCTGACCATGACTTTCTCCTTATCCAACCTGGTGAGTGGGATGTCAGTGTGCCACTGTATAGAATCTCCAATAACAAGAAAATTAGGTTTGGGTATGTTATGCCTCAAGGGCCTAGTTGGTGAGACACTGGTGTTGTTATGTGTCTTTAGTGCTGTGGGTGCTGTGTCAGGTATAGCAACCTTGTGCTTATGAGATCTCTAGTGTTTATATAAATTTTTGGAGAGTACCTCCAAGTATGATGGTCTATGTGTTGAGTTCAATTTTTTTGTATGAGTTGTGTTGTGTGTGCTTTGGGTATGAGTTGTGGTGTGTGTGCTTTGGGTATGAGCTGTGCTGTGTGAGCTGACAACCTCTTCAGTGTTGCTGTATGGTGCATGAGAGAGTAGGGATTCCAGGTTCTTGGTGTAGATACATCTCTCACACTCTGAACTAGAGTGATTTAGTAGTAGAGGGTTGTCTGTGTACATGAGACAGTTGCTACACTGCCTCAGGAGACCCATATCAACCAGGCTGGCAGGAGAAACGAGGGTAGTTTGATCATCCACAATGGTAGGCTTAGACCTGTTATTGAGTAGAGGAGGAAAAGGGCTGGTCCTACGGAGTGTTGCTTCTAAGGGAGACTTTGCCACTACTAACCTTTGCACCTATAACCGCCAAGGGTTGCCCCCTTTGTGCAGTGGTGCATAAAGGTGTGCTATGCGCATGCAAGAGGAAATGGTTGGAAACAAATTAACCAATCCTCAAGCTCAAAACTGAGCCCTTTTACAGTAACATTCAATAGATCGATCCACACTATACCTTTCTCCCATGAGGTCATGGGGGGGGGGGGGGCTTTTCAACAAAAGATTGATTTAGGGCTCACTCTGTACAACCAGAACTAGATTCAAGAGGTCTGAATGTAGCCTATGCTATAGCAACTAGAAGTGCAACCAAGAGTCGGAACACAGTGCATGCAGTAAAAACTGTTGAAATTCCATTTACTTTTTCATCTAAAATCTTTTCCTATATACTAGCCCTCTGCAACCTCTCCCCTGATCAGTAAGTCTTGTAAACAAAATGCTGTTCTTTATATTAACCTATTATATTCTATTACTGACCTCCCACTTAACTTGCTATCACTTTCCCTTAAACCACAATACCACAAGCCCAAAATCTCCTGCTTAAGGTAGACAATTGTAATATCTATAATAATATGTCTCCTAGCCTTTTCAGTCTTTCTACTAGTCTGTCTTAAATACAGAATACTTCACTCTGATCAATCCTCCCTCAAAGCAAAACATAACATCCACTCATACCACCCTAAAGATTATTTCCAAATTGTTGCTTCTGAACTCAAAGATTCATTTTTGTGGGGACATTCACTTACACCCTGGCCCTTCTAATCTAAACTCAGACCTTAACATCACCAGTTCCTGCAAGCACCATAACAGCCCAGAAAATGCTGTCTTTCAGTTATAAGACATCTTTCCTATAATGTGCCCTTTGCTCCTTATACAAAGACATTTTCCAACTAACCCAAAACCCATTCACAGAACGCCATTCTCTAACAAGCACAAGTCCAGCCAAAAAAACAAAGTCTGGTAACATTAAATCATCATAGCATCTGTAATAAAATTACACATCTACATGCCTGGAGATCAATCTATTCCTCAGATATCCTAGCCGTCACTAAATCACAGCTTAACTCCAATAAGAAAGATGCAAAAAAAAAAACTACTTTCAGGTTGTAACATTATGTGGACTGACTGACCACAAAAAAGGAGGAAGAGTCACCCTACTGTACCCCAACCCGAATAACCTCTCCTGCTTTATCCCCAGGTTTCACTCAGCCAAGATAGTCATAACAATTTTAAAGCTTAACTCTGAAAAAAAAAACAATCTGTATTAATGTACTTTTACATCTCCCCAGAAACAGCATACATGTAATGGAAGAATTTATCTACTGGATATTTAGTTCTATTCTTATGAAACAAATCATTCTGATGATGTCAGTATTGATTGGTTAAGTGTAACCTCTGAAAGTCCCTCATCCTGCATACATCTATTTGGTCTGACCCAACTAATCACAGCACCTACTAGGTGCAACAAAATTAATAGGGGCACAAGTCTAGATTGGACTGTAGTCTCAGACCCCATTAAATATACTATCAGTGGAACCTAGCCTAGCTCCCAAAGTGACCATCTTCCTGTATACATATACACATACACACACACACACACACACACACACACACACACACACACACACACACACACACACACACACACAGCACAGGCACAGGCACATACACACAAACACAAACATAAACGCATATATAATACACACACACACACACACACACACACACACACACACACACACACACACACACACACACACACACACAGCACAGGCACATACACACAGACACAAACACAAACATAAACGCATATATAATACACACACACACACACACACAGCACAGGCACATACACACAGACACAAACACAAACATAAACGCATATATCATACACATACACACACACACACACACACACACACACACACACACACTTACCAACTTAAACCAATCAGGACTTTCACAAAATTTAACAAAGACTTATTCAGCAGTATCCCAAGGTCCTTCAAGTGGTCAGTACGAAGAACTCTCCCATCAGATGATGCAGTTACAAATTTAAGTACATTTTAAATACCCTAAATAACCTTGCCCCTCTACATATAAAAATACTAAAAGTAAAACGACCCTCCCTTGCTATCCTACCACACCAGAAACATTATGTGTACCAGAAACAAATTTTGGAGGGAGTTGCTAAATCAGAAAAAAAAAAACTTCCCGTGAAAGAGAAACTTTGTAATTAAGCAAAAAACAAATACACAAAGATAAGAAACAATACTATGACCATCTACAACTTAATCATGAAATAAACCATAAAATTATGTTACTCTATTCACACACTAATCAATCCTGGCTCAAAGAAAGACCTGCCCCCCCTTGAAATAGCAAATGTCTAGCAAATGTATTTAATAAATAATTTATAGAAAGCATTGCTGCCCTCACCAACAGCACATTATCCTCCCCTACACAAACCCATGCCATATTGCAAACTGCCCCTCCAGTACCACATTAACCTATGAAAATATGAATCCAAACAATCCTTAGCGACAAAGACTAACAATTTTACCTTAAAACATGTAAAACCACCTACTATAAAAAACTGCTACTTAAACCTAGTGCCACAGCTGGTAACAACCTCCAACCTGAATACCTCAAGATGGCAGCAGAAAACCTATCTTACCCAGTAGCTATCTTAATCAATAGATCTATACAGGAATCTTATGTGACAGCTATTTGGAAAAGATCATATGTCATCCTACTGCACAATGGAGGAAAGTCCACAAAAGTCTCTAACTTTTGTCCCATTGCAATTCTCTATCCTCTCTCAAAAACCCTAAAAAAAATTATCCACATTCAACGTCTTCACCATCTCCTCTCAGAACAGCTCTTAAGCAGTACTCACCATGGATTCTGACCTGGGCATAGTACATCTACTGCACTATTATCCCTCTTAGATAATATAAACAATAAATACAATATAAACAAGAAAAGAGACTCTGAGAGATGTATATTTTCCATATTTCTGGATCTATCCAAACACGTTAATACTATTGCACATAACAAACTCCTTCAACATCTGTTCCATCTGGGTCTATCTCCTCCTTCAGTTCGGTGGTTTAAAAGCTACCTATCAGAAACAAACAATATTGCCATTTGTCTATAACATACTTTCTCTCCTTACCTCATTTTTTGGTCCACTTCTCTTTAACATTTTCATTAATGATCCCTATTCATGTTCTAGGTAAGTATCACTTACATAGAAAACTGATGATTTAACACTAATATGCTTATCTGCACCCTGGTGCATCTACTTAAAATCACACAAAAAGCTTTCAGCTCTGTTAAAACTGGCTTCACAATGCCGAACTGTTACTCAACCTGCAAAAAACAAAACTACGCCAATTCTTCTCCAAAGCACATCCGAAGGACAAATCCAGCTGCAAAATCTTGTCACTGAAGAATACAGATATGGAAATGTATCCCATACAAAACTGCTTAGTGTGGAAATTAATGACAACTTCAGATTTAAACTCCACATTCAATATATATATATATATATATAAATATAAATATCTCTCTCTCTCTGTATAAATATATATATATATATATATATATATATATATATATATATATGTATGTATATGTGTGTGTGGGTGTGTATATACAAACTCACCAGAAACTTGGCATGCTTTATAGCATGAAACTTTTCTTACTATCTCTGCTAATACCACTTCTGGCACCCACTCACCTCCCTCCTTCACTCTTATATGATGTTCCATCCTTACCAACTTGCAGGTATCTATTAAAATTAAACTTGAAATATGTTAGAACAAAGTTACTAAATTTGCTTCCAATAAACACTAATCACATCACCTCAATAGCATTAAAAGTTTGAACTCACCTAAACTGCCCACTTCCTGGACTTAGTACAACTAGCTACTGCCAACAACATCATTTATAACCCCCATGCCTGTCTTGCACTAAGCTCTATTCTTTCTTCCTATCACCCAAACAGAAACCTTTATTCTAATGATAACAGCTTCTCAGCATCCATAAAGCTCAAAAAACAATTGGAATTAGCCTTTGCTGCTACCTTGTTGCCAAAAAAATGGAATTCTGTTCCATAGGGTATTAGAACTGTAACTTACATCCTTCCTTCAAGAATCTTCTGAAAGACCACCTATCAGACTCACAGCTCTGCTCATGCTATACCTTTGGTTGAACATCAATGTCATCTACTTTTCTCCACCGCTATCTGTGCAGATTCTCTACCCATCGCCACTTCCTCATCTTCACCTTGCTATCCTACCCTCTCTGCCATTTTACATAACCTCTTCCTATCAACTCCACATTTATACTAATCTATCCTAATCTCTCTCCCCGTTATAGTTACAATTAAACTAACTACTGTGAATTGCCAAATGGCTGCTCTCCAGAATTCTATATAGTGTTTTGCTTTGCTTTTTCTCATTGTTGTCTTTATAACATATTTTTGTTATATCTCTATGCCTTACAATATCGTTGATTATTTTTGAAATGTATAATGTTAACTGTTTTGTGGAATGTATTTGAGTTTCTCTTGTCTATTAAATGGTGCTTTTCTCCCCAGGCATCCAATGAAAATGGGGCTCTTGTGACCCAGTTGGACTTTCCCAGTAAACAAAAATAAATAAATAGTTTTATTACAGGACATAAACAAACAACTACCTTTCACTGGGGACAGCTTTAGTAACCCTTTGTTAGAGTTAGCGTTGAAATTTCATAAAAATTATAGCAGTCATAGTTAGGGGAGGTAATGCAAAAGGCGTTTATCTAGCTTTGTCTGAAGTGTGGGGGTAAACACTTAAGCCTTAGAGTGTATGTTGCAGTATAGGAAATAAGGAGAAATTGGGTGAAGTAAAGCAGATTAGGAAATCAGTGAATTGCTGGTTGGTGAAACTGTTTAAGATGCAAGAGAAAATAGAGGCAGTTAAGACTGTAATCCTTCAACATGTGATAAATATCACAAAGGATAGATAAGATAGACAGACAGACAGACATGGATGTAGTTATATTTATTATTACTCCAGGTGAAGAAGATGTGTCAGATGTTTATTTGGTATAAATGTGATTAATCAAGCCAACATTCATTGAATGACAGCTCAGTGAAAACCTTGTTTCCTCCCAATCTATTGGCCCTCTGAAGGTAACAAGAACTGGTATAAGTGTTGAACTTGTCACCCTGTAGGACCCATGTTAAAGCCTGTATACATGTTTCCCTGGAATCAACATACACAATTCATTGACCTGTGGTTGGATAAATGGGTATAGAACCATTTAATTGTACATAAATGGCAAGAACAGATGGAATGTGGAGAAAATGGGGCATTAGAACATATGTCACCATGATAAATATTACTCAAAGGCTGAAGAGGAAAGATTCAGACAATTTGATGTGGGATCAGTGAAAAACATAAGAAACAGATGAGCAAGAGGAATATTTAATCTAATAGAGTAAGATGCACATTCTTGTACTGTGAAGTGCTTACAGAGGAGAGTGCACTGAATAAATACATTGGAGTTTCTTCTAGGTGGCCTAGGTATGCAGGGCAGAAATGGGGCATGAAGGGAAAAGGTCTGGGCCTGACACTGAAAGAGTACAAGGATGCTTTCTTTATTCAGACAAACAAGAAGGTATAAGAACTTTCGTTTCCAAAAATTAAAGCAGGAAGTTCATCAGATACAAGGAAATTAAGGAAGTAAACTATTTTAAATAGGAAATCTTGCATGACATCACTTCCTGGATTAATGAAAACCACTGCCAAGTCTGAAACACTACACATGAATGTGTCAGCACAAAACAGTATAAATATCAAAATATAAAGATGCATATAAAAACTGATTGTGCAAATGTCAGCACCCTAACTATATATTATGAACACAAGAATAAATATGTAAATATGTGTATATATAAAAATGCTTTAAAATGCTTTAAAAAAGAAAAAAAAATAATATATATTTATATATATATATATATATATATATATATATATATATATATATATATATATATATATATACATATATATAAATATATAAATAAAATATGCGTACAGTTAAAAATCCATTAGGAACAAATGAATAAATATGTGCATATACATACAACAGGTATAAAGGCCATTTATAAAAAAACATTTTTCACAAGTATTATGTGTAAAAATACTAAGCTAATTACTGAAATATTTTACTGAACTGCTATTAATTTAAAGTCTGCAAGTCTTTTTAAGAGAATATGGTGATATAAAGGTTTGAGTCTGCTAAGCAGGACTAAAAATGCTGTGAAATGTGTACTGGTTATGGTTTGATTTAAAGTGTTTAAGAAAGTTAGTGACTTTCCTGTACTATGTCCTTGCCAAAACCCAGGATGCATCAGAAACAGCAGATTATTTTTAAGGTGTTATGCTTGAATTTGGTGGTGGATACATTTGTCTATAGCTTTAGAGAGTGGGTGTTGGATGGCTATGAGTTTGAGGGAGATGCATCTCTGATGAAGTGAGATGATAATGGATTGCTTCCACAGAACTGCAAGTATATAAAATTACACAAAATTGGAATGTAAGATTCTTAGACCAAGTGGTTGACAAGGGTATGTTAAGGTATCAACTGCTTCCCAGCAATATTCTGGAGGAAGATAGTCTGGTGGTAACATTGTCAGAGTTAGTTTTTGTAGTAGCTTCTTTGATACTTCCAGTTGAAAGATGGTTGACAGGAACAGAGAATGTAGATGTCCGTGAAATTATGGGATATGGCACTGTAGAAGATACAGGTTGTAATGTCAGTGAAGCAAAAGCATTTATAAAGTGCAAATTGAATTAACAAGTTGTGCTATGAATTGAATTAGGAGGGAATGGATTTTTTTTATTTACCTGGTTTGAATAGATAACTGAGTACCAACATTATTTGGTATTATATTTATATGTCTGCACTAAGATGGTATAGTATTCTGTCTTGTATTTGTAACTATAATTCTTTTTTTCCTCATTTTTTTTTATTTTCAGTTAAAATAACATTTACATAATATTTTTAAATATCATTTTAAACAACTATATACAATATTTACAATAGCCTGACTTTCAATTATATACACTGTATGTTATTAAATAGAGAATTAACAGATCAGTTATCAGAGATACAATATTGATTATTGCAAAGTGCCCAACATAGATATAACTTTCTTCCAAGGATTATTTACCAATGGCCTGGGATAGATTTGTAGTTCTTTGATTTTTATTTCCATCAATGCAGTTGTCTTCAGTAAATTGTAGAATTCTTCCAAGGTCAGGGGTGTATTTGAATTCCACCTTCTGGTTACGCATTTCATAGATATAGCAAGTATTGTCCATAACAAATAACATATTTGTCTTATTCAGGTAGGGACCTTCATTTACATTTAGTATAATCAATGCTTTTGTTAAGGTAAAGAATTCATTAAATAAAGCTTGTAAAAAATGATCGATTCCATTCCAATATGACTTAATTTTGTTACATTCATATAAATATGAATCCAGTCTGCGTTATTTGACTTTTCACACCTCTAGCAAAAACATTTGTAGTAGTACTGATCTTTTTAATTCTATCTGCTGTTAAAAATGCTCTTTTTAAGTATTTCCAGTTAAATATTTTCCAGTACTGTATGTTAGAGGTGTAATTAACTGATAGTAAGATGTTGGTTTTAATTTCTTCTGTTAACTGCAATGACTGACTTTTTGTTAAGAACTGCCAGTATGATGGTTTGGGAATTGTTTTATATGTTATTGACTCTTTATCTAGATTTGAAATGGAATTTTTCTTTTCACAACTATTCTATATAAATTTATACAGAAAACGTATTAGATTTGGAATATCTTTAAATGATGAATTATTAATTAATATGCATAAATCTTGAGTGTACATTAGCATGCTTTGAAAGTTTAACCAGCCCTGTGTTGGAATATTGTAAGCAGTTTTTATCATATGTATATCTAAAACATTTAATTTATTTACACATTGAAACCAGCATAATAATCCATGTTGTTCCCAGGAGGTTATTGTTTCCCTATATATTTTGTGAGGAAAGTTATTAGTGATGGTAAATGGGGTTAAAAGGTCAAACCAAAGTTTTAGATCTAAGTTTGCATTGATAAGTTTCCTAAAGGAATTGATGTAATGATTAATCGGTGATGTTTTAGAAGGTTTTGTTATATTATATTGTATACTTATGTATAGTATGTACCAGGGTTTGTTTGATTTGTCTACTATTAAAATTTTTTTAACAGATTAAATTTATTTGTTAATATAGCTGTTGTTAATTCTTTCCAGTTGGCAAAATAATTTGGGTTTATCCAATCTATTGTAGTTTTGAGCACAGATGCTTTTATATATGTTTCTATTTCTGGGAAGTTCAATGCTCCTTGTTTCCAGGGTCTAATGTGATGAGTTAGAGCTACTCTATTCATTTTAGGATACCATAAAAATTTTATTAAAGATGAGTTTATTTGTTTAAGAATGCATCTTATAGGAATTAACTGTATTGCTAATGCTACATAGAGTATTTTTGGCAATAAGACCATTTTTATTAATTGCAATCTGTCTTCAAAAGTTAATATAATTTTGCTCCACTTTTCTATATATATTTTATTGTTTCAATAATGTTTTTATAATTTATTAATATTGTTTAGTTTATATTTTTGCATAACACTATTCCTAAATAATTTAGTGTAAGTTCTTGTTTTCCTATGATAGATTTATCTGTAACTTGTAGTTCTTTTTTCTTATTTAAAAATATAAATTTTGATTTTGATCTAGTAAAGTGTAGACCTGAAATCTTTTAAAATTTCTCCATTACTTCTTCTAGCTCTCCTAATGACTCTCTGGAGTTTGATAGGGTTACTAAAATATCATCAGCAAGAAGCATTATTTTCTATATGTACTGGTCATAGACTTCTATTCCTTTTATTCTTGGATTATTGTGTATTATTTCTGCAAGTATTTCTAGAGCCAAAGCAAATAAAACAGGAGAAAGGGGGCATCCTTGTTTAGTACCTTTTGTTATATGGATAGATTCTGAGGTGAAAGGACCTAATTTAATATAAGCTAAATTATTAATATATATATATTTTTTAGTAATAAGATGAAGGGAGGAGGAAATTCAAATAATGCCAAAGTTTGAAATAAATATTCCCAGTTGAGGGAATTGAAGGCTTTTTCTATGTCTGATCTGATTACAAGTGTTTCTCTATCTTCTTTATTCATATAATCTATAAGAGTAAGTATCCTTTTAATATTATCATGTGTGTGCCTGTTGTATAAAAATCCAGTTTGATCATTATTAATTGTCTTTGAAAGTGGGATTTTCATTCTGTTAGCTAGGATTGACATGAATATTTTGTAATTATTATTTAGTAGTGATATAGGTCTGTATGAGGTGCAAAGGACGGATGGTTCATTATCTTTTAGAATTGGTGTTATGAGAGAATATTTCCGTGACAGTGGTATTTTTGCTTCTGACTGGACTTCTAGCAATGTTTTATGAAAAGGGAGATTACTGTTGAAGGGAAGAGTTTGTAAATTTCCATAATTATACCACCTATCCCCGGAGCTTTGTTAAACTTACTTTTTTATCTTGTCAACAATTTTGTTGTAAGATATAGGTTTTGTAGGTCTAGTTTTAAGTTTTCTGGATTTTTTTTTTATATTGATAAGGTTTATATCTAAGTTTACTTTGTTGGTATCTAAATCTTCATTTTGAAGTGTTCCGTATAATGGAACCAAAATGTTTCAAGGATGTCTCCTATATTTGATACCTATTCCCTTTCTTTTCATGATATATACTACTAATGTAATTTACTTTAGATTGTATTTTAATTCCCCTTGGTGGATAAGTTATGTAGATATCTGGGGGAGGTGGCTAATGAGTTTATTTTTAATTTTTCCAAGGCTAGACAAGTATCGTGTGTTAGAATTTCATTATATTTTTTATTTAATTCCTCTATTTCTTTTTTTGACTTCTGGACAATTCTGATTTTTTTTTTTAGATTTTGCTGTCAAGAGTCTGGTTTGCAAGTCTAATGATTCAGATTCCCACTCTCTAACTTTGTTTTTGTACCAGCTAAGGGTCTTACCAAATAAATATGCTTTTAATGAGTCCCCAAACTATGACTCTACTGATTTCTCTTGTTATTATTAATTTCAAGAAATAATTGTAGTTCTGACAACATCCAGGGTCTGAATTTTTAATTTTCATGATATATGATGGAATTCTCTAGTTGAGAAGATTAAAGGTTTAAAGTCTATTTGGAGCTTCTTTATCAGAGATTCATGATCTGAGAAGGGGGCATGGAACTATTGAGAAGTTGAGGAGTTTTGTTTGGAAATCTTGAACTACTGAATAATTTGTCTATTCTGGTTTGTGTTCCAGATCTATGGTATTTATGGGAAAATAATAAGTGATTTTACGAATACAAGGGTATGTTAAGGTATCATCTGCTTCCCAGCAATATTCTGGAGGAAGATAGTCTGGTGGTAACATTGTCAGAGTTAGTTTTTGTAGTAGCTTCTTTGATACTTCCAGTTGAAAGATGGTTGACAGGAACAGAGAATGTAGATGTCTGTGAAATTATGGGATATGGCACTGTAGAAGATACAGGTTGTAATGTCAGTGAAGCAAAAGCATTTATAAAGTGCGAATTGAATTAACAAGTTGTGCTATGAATTGAATTAGGAGGGAATGGATTTTTTTTATTTACCTGGTTTGAATAGATAACTGAGTACCAACATTATTTGGTATTATATTTATATGTTATGGCGCTATGTCAGACTCCAAGCCGGTCACAAGTGGTGTCCCACAGGGCTCGGTCCTTGGCCCCCTATTGTTCAGCATCTACTTCTCAGAAGTACAGGCCAACATGGGAGGACTTTGGCTGACAAAGTTTGCAGACGACTGCAAACTGGGCGCCATAGTGGAAAGTGCATCGGACATGGATATCGTTTAGAAGGGACTCACGGAAACAGATAGCTGGTGCCAGAGCCATGGCCTGAAGTTAAATGCCAAAAAATGTATAGTCATACCCTTCGGGAAAAACAAGGTAACCCCAAGCTACCATATAGGTGGCAATCCACTAAGCACAGAAGAGGTTATCAGGGACCTGGGGACCCAGGTTGACAGTGGCCTTTCTTTTGACACTCACGTTGCTAAAGTGGTTAGAAAGACCTTCTACATTGCCCACCTGATCATGAAGGGATTCACATCCAGATCTAGTGAGGTCATTGTTCCCCTGTACTCTTCACTTATCAGACCAATGATCGAGTACAATGCCCCATTCGGGATGTATCTCACCCGACATCTGCAGCAATTGGAGAGACCCCAAAAGTTCCTCACCAAAGGATAAAGGGACTCCAAAATCTGTCATATGCTGCCAGATTGAAGAAACTCCAGCTCTATTCAGTCGCATACCGTCTGCTCAGAGGTGACATGTGCCAGACATACAAGGCCATGTCCAACCCGGAATTAATGGACATGCTCCACCTCAAAAAATCCAAATCCACCAAAACCACTAGAGCAAGCGACTTAAACCTTAGCACGGACATAAATAGGACGTGTTGGAGGGATAGAGTTATCACTCAGAGACTCCCTATGCTGTGGAATAAAATCCCGGTCCATGTGAGGCAGAGCACCTCGCTTGCTCTGTTCAAGAGAAATCTTGACCTGTGGATGGGAGATCGTAGGTTTACCCCGGGAATCATCTCTGTGTCACTGCTGGACAGAGGCACAACAAACTAATGGGTGCAGTATTTTTTCATATAAGGGGTGGCGTAAGCCACAAAAATTTGGGCTAGGCTTATAAATGCCTTAGGGCAGATAGCCTAGTATAAACCTATGAACCTATGAACCTATGTCTGCAATAAGATAGCATCGTATTCTGTCTTGTATTTGTAACTATAATTCTTTTTTTCCTCAAACTTTTTTTATTTTCAATTAAAATAACATTTACATAATATTTTTAAATATCATTTTAAACAACTATATACAATATTTACAATAGCCTGACTTTCAATTATATACACTGTATGTTATTTAATATAGAATTAACAGATCAGTTATCAGAGATACAATGTTGATTATTGCAAAGTGCCCAACATAGATATAACTTTCTTCCAAGGATTATTTACCAATGGCCTGGAATAGATTTGTAGTTCTTTGATTTTTATTTCCATCAATGCAGTTGTCTTCAGTAAATTGTAGAATTCTTCCAAGGTCAGGGGTGTATTTGAATTCCACCTTCTGGTTACGCATTTCATCGATATAGTAAGTATTGTCCATAACAAATAACATATTTGTCTTATTCAGGTAGGGACCTTCATTTACATTTAGTATAATCAATGCTTTAGTTAAGGTAAAGAATTCATTAAATAAAGCTTGTCAAAAATGATTGATTCCATTCCAATATGATTTAATTTTGTTACATTCATAAAAATATGAATCCAGTCTGCTTTATTTGACTTTTCACACCTCCAGCAAAAAACATTTGTAGTAGTACTGATCTTTTTAATTCTATCTGGTGTTAAAAATGCTCTTTTTAAGTATTTCCAGTTAAATATTTTCCAGTACTGTGTGTTAGAGGTGTAATTAACTGATAGTAAGATGTTAGTTTTAATTTCTTCTGTTAACTGCAATGACTGACTTTTTGTTAAGAACTGCCAGTATGATGGTTTGGGAATTGTTTTATATGTTATTAACTCTTTATATAGATTTGAAATGGAATTTTTCTTTTCACAACTATTCTATATAAATTTATACAGAAAACGTATTAGATTTGGAATATCTTTAAATGAGGAATTATTAATTAATATGCATAAATCTTGAGTGTACATTAGCATGCTTTGAAAGTTTAACCAGTTCTGTGTTGGAATATTGTAAGCAGTTTTTATCATATGTATATCTAAAACATTTAATTTATTTACACATTGAAACCAGCATAAGAATCCATGTTGTTCCCAGGAGGTTATTGTTTCCCTATATATTTTGTGAGGAAAGTTATTAGTGACGGTAGATGGGGTTAAAAGGTCAAACCAAAGTTTTAGATCTAAGTTTGCATTGATAAGTTTCCTAAATGAATTGATGTGACGATTAATCAGTGTTGTTTTAGAAGGTTTTGTTATATTATATTGTATACTTATGTATAGTATGTACTAGGGTTTGTTTGATTTGTCTACTATTAATTTTTTTTTAACAGATTAAATTAATTTGTTAATATAGCTGTTGTTAATTCTTTCCAGTTGGCAAAATAATTTGGGTTTATCCAGTATATTGTAGTTTTAAGCACAGATGCTTTTATATATGTTTCTATTTCTGGGAAGTTCAATGCTCCTTGTTTCCAGGGTCTAATGTGATGAGTTAGAGCTACTCTATTCATTTTGGGATACCATAAAAATTTTATTAAAGATGAGTTTATTTGTTTAAGAATGGATCTTATAGGAATTAACTGTATTGCTAATGCTACATATAGTATTTTTGGCAATAAGACCATTTTTATTAATTGCAATCTGTCTTCAAAAGTTAATATAATTTTGCTCCACTTTTCTATATATATTTTATTGTTTCAATAATGTTTTTATAATTTATTAATATTGTTTAGTTTATATTTTTGCATAACACTATTCCTAAATAATTTAGTGTAAGTTCTTGTTTTCCTATGATAGATTTATCTGTAACTTGTAGTTCTTTTTTCTTATTTAAAAATATAAATTTTGATTTTGATCTAGTAAAGTGTAGACCTGAAATCTTATAAAATTTCTCCATTACTTCTTCTAGCTCTCCTAATGACTCTCTGGAGTTTGATAGGGTTAATAAAATATCATCAGCAAGAAGCATTATTTTCTATATGTACTGGTCATAGACTTCTATTCCTTTTATTCTTGGATTATTGTGTATTATTTCTGCAAGTATTTCTATAGCCAAAGCAAATAAAACAGGAGAAAGGGGGCATCCTTGTTTAGTACCTTTTGTTATATGGATAGATTCTGAGGTGAAAGGACCTAATTTAATATAAGCTAAATTATTAATATATATATTTTTTAGTAATAAGATGAAGGGAGGAGGAAATTCAAATAATGCCAAAGTTTTAAATAGATATTCCCAGTTGAGGGAATTGAAGGCTTTTTCTATGTCTGATCTAATTACAAGTGTTTCTGTATCTTCTTTATTCATATAATCTATAAGAGTAAGTATCCTTTTAATATTATCATGTGTGTGCCTGTTATATAAAAATCCAGTTTGATCATTATTAATTGTCTTTGAAAGTGGGATTTTCATTCTGTTAGCTAGGATTGACATGAATATTTTGTAATCATTATTTAGTAATGATATAGGTCTGTATGAGGTGCAAAGGTCGGATGGTTCATTATCTTTTAGAATTGGTGTTATGAGAGAATATTTCCATGACAGTGGTATTTTTGCTTCTGACTGGACTTCTAGCAATGTTTTATGAAAAGGGAGATTACTGTTGAAGGGAAGAGTTTGTAAATTTCCATAATGATACCACCTATCCTCGGAGCTTTGTTAAACTTACTTTTTTATCTTGTCAACAATTTTGTTGTAAGATATAGGTTTTGTAAGTCTAGTTTTAAGTTTTCTGGATTTTTTTTTATATTGATAAGGTTTGTATCTAAGTTTATTTGGTTGGTATCTAAATCTTCATTTTGAAGTGTTCCATATAATAGAACCAAAATGTTTCAAGGATGTCTCCTATATTTGATACCTATTCCCTTTCTTTTCATGATATATACTACTAATGTCATTTACTTTAGATTGTATTTTAATTCTTGTAGATAAGTTATGTAGATATCTGGGGGAGGTGGCTAATGAGTTTATTTTTAATTTTTCCAAGGCTAGACAAGTATCGTGTGTTAGAATTTCATTATATTTTTTATTTAATTCTTCTATTTCTTTTTTGACTTCTGGACAATTCTGATTTTTTTTTTTTTAGATTTTGCTGTCAAGAGTCTGGTTTGCAAGTCTAATGATTCAGATTCCCACTCTCTAACTTTGTTTTTGTACCAGCTAAGGGTCTTACCAAATAAATATACTTTTAATGAGTCCCAAACTATGACTCTACTGATTTCTGTTGTATTATTAATTTCAAGAAATAATTGTAGTTCTGACAACATCCAGGGTCTGAATTTTTTAATTTTCATGATATATGATGGAATTCTAGTTGAGAAGATTAAAGGTTTAAAGTCTATTTGGAGCTTCTTTATCAGAGATTCATGATCTGAGAAGGGGCATGGAACTATTGAGAAGTTGAGGAGTTTTGTTTGGAAATCTTGAACTACGAATAATTTGTCTATTCTGGTTTGTGTTCCAGATCTATGGTATTTATGGGAAAATAATAAGGATTTATCATATTTTACTTTAAAAGTATCTATTAAAAGAAATTAATCAATCCATCTTTTTAAGGATTTTGAAATAGTTGCTATGCAAAAGACTTCTTGGTGGTTTAACTATAATTCTTGACTGTTTCTCTGGTTGTCCAAATTTTTAACAGTTGTTATGAATATTGCTTAACTTTCACTGAGGTACAGGACCTCCTTGGTATTATGAAAGTCACTTAGAATGAATACTTTTGACTCTTTTTGTGTATGTAGCATGGTGAAGCTAAGTATGTTAAGGAGATTTTAATCAAAATAAATTAGAGCAACATGTAATGGATGTCATTTAAGGATTCCAAATGTCACTGGTTCCAAAGTGACCTGAACTTTTCTTCATTAAAATTTCCTAGACTGCAGGCTGCACTGTAACACTTTTTGTGTAACCCCTATACAAAATAGGATGGTGATCACTTGGTGTGCGCAACATAATTCTATTATGTGTCAATTAACTTGGCTTTATTACAAGAATCTAATTTAGTAAGCACCTCTTTACCTAATGATTTGTCTTTTTGAACTGACATAGTGATAAGTTGAGTCACAACAAAAAGGTCAATATTAATCTTTGGTGATTTTATAAATATAACCGTGTCACCTCTCTTCAGATAATTCTTTGGTTAAGTCACCCAAAGTGATAGTCATTTTTGAAAGTTCTAGTTTCCAATGACAGGAATGTCTTCAGCAATGTTAGCACTTGGGTTGGGGGTATGCATTTTATAAGTACTGATTTTAAGGGAGATTAGCAAATTTCTGGTTTGAAAAAAAATAATGCTTACAGGGTTAGCCTGAAAAGTTCTAGATTGTTAGACTATATTGTTGTTAGACCTCCAAGGAATTGTTATGGCTAGGCTTGTATGGGCCCTAGACTTGCATAGGCCCTAGGGATGATAGCCTAGTACCAAACTATGAACCTATGAACTCTCATAGCTGCATAGTCCATCAAATTATGTCTGTGCTGCCAGTCAGTAATACAATTTCCAGAAACATTATTTTATATCTGCTATGAATGTGTCTTGCTATCCTGCTCATAAACGTAATGTCTGGGATTCAGAAACATGCTTACTGTGATGGAGGTGAGGGAGCTGCGGTTTAACTTCCTGACATGATGCAGCTATGAATGTGTCATAGGAAAAATAAACTTTAAAAATGATCAATACACGGTAGGTTCAGGTTAAAGCACTTTGATCTTGCAGCAAGGAGACAAAAATGTGCTAATACAGAGTTGTTTAACTAAAATCAGGAAGTAAGTTCATCTTTATACACTTTCTAACAAGACATTGCCTACCAAGCTGATGTAACTGATCACAAGTTTTAACATCATCATTTCATAGCAGCTGTTTGTTTATGATTTTCTGCTTGCACTATCAATTTTATGAAAAACTTCCTAAGAAAAACAACATGGCCTTGGTGACAACCGGTTAGATACAGCTTCCCACTATGTTATGTTACCATTCAAGGTACTATAGCTAATTCGAGAACAAAGCAAGTACAGATTCTTCAAGCAGTCTTTTGTTTCATGTATCTCTTCTTTTCCGCAGCTGTGCATGTTCTCATAACACGAACAGAGCTTATTGTTCATATTCAATAATATTATAGAAAACAGTATTGTTCTATTCATACACTATTCATACATTTTCCTGACCTAGCAGATAATCACCTGCTTCTCAGTACATTTCCAAAAGGCATAAACATGAATTTTGCTGTGCTAGCAAATGCTAGGTCAGGGTGCATCTTACAGTTTCAGAATTCATACATTGGTTTGAAAAATCATCTTATAATTTCATACAGAATTAAGCTTGTACATAAAATAGAATGAAAATGTGTTAACCCTTTTAGCTTCTAATAAGCATTAGACATATATAAAAATGAATATTTTTCTGACAGAATGCATTATCAATTAACAAGAAGAAAACTCAGAGATAAAAAGGAAGTTAATTAACAATCTCACTTATGGTTAGAGCTGGTCCTGTACAGAGCGAGTGATTGCCAGACTAGTGGCTGTGTAACGAGTGTGTTAATGAGCATGAATGTGGAAAGAAGAGCATGTAGGCATCCTAACATGTTTACTCACATGCGCAGATGCACTCGTGTGCGCACGCACACACACACACACACACACACACACACACACACACACACACACACACACACACACACACACATTCACACACACACACACACACACACGCACACACACACACACACACACACACACACACACACACACACACACACAAAGATGAGAAAAGTAAAAATTAGCTATAAATGGATCCTAGCATACTTTAAATCTATTATTAACAATATTAAGGTATGCAAAGCAATTAGATGGAAAAACATAACTGAAAGAGGAAGGAAAGGAATAGAATGGGGAAGAAATGGAGGGGCATTTTTTGAGGATAGTGTCAATTTTCTCTTTTCTAAGTAGATATGGTGGGAAAGGATATAATGGAAGATGAAGATATGAGAAGAGGGTGAGGGTAGGTAGCAGGAGCAAATGCACAAACACATAACACAGATGACTGACAGAGAAGGTGCTTACACTGAAAAACGGATATAACAGTGGAGTTACAGACAGCAGTTAAACAAAGGGAAGACAATAGTGATGGGAAGGAACGGACAACAAACATGGTGGGGATACAACACCAAAGAGAGTGGAGCACTGGAATAGTTGATAGGTCTGATAAGGTCCCTTACATCACCACACCATGTCATTCCAAGCTGGAATTCACACACCAGCTTGGGTTTCCCTCACAACTGCCCCTTGCTAATGCTTGGGAGGAAAACTCCAAACATTGCAAGAAAAGCCTTTCTAGGTAAATGATGTTGGCTTCAATGAGACCATCTTACAGCTCCCCAGAACTTCTGCCAGCTGACTGTGGATGGCATAAGTGTCACCCATGGCAGAGTCACTGGTGGGAACAACAGTGCTGATTGAAAACCCACCAAGAGCAAGTCAGGTGTGCCTACTAGTTGCCCTCAGGAATAGCAATGGGAAGACAACCATACCTGGCATATGCTTGGGTGTTAATTCTGGTGTCTCTCTGTCAAGGTGGAAGCATGTGGCAACTACTGTACTGAAATGCAAACTAAAAGGAAAAAAAACAGCATAACAAATGAATCAAATAAATCAAAAAAAAGCATAATGGCAAAGAGGAGAGGGAAAGGGGAGGCATCACAGAAAATGCATTGTGCTTTGCTTGTAAACATGACATTATGCTACAGCAACTGCACCATGACAATGATCCTACTTGTCAACTAGGTAGGCCCACTGAACACAGTCCCTTTTCAGGGGCATCCAGAGAGCAATGGTTGGTTGAGTCTTACTCAAGGTCATACAGAGGGCAAAAAAATGGCTGAAGGACTCACACCTTTTGCCATAGGAAATACAACTCTCAGCCTTAACCTCTGTATTATCTGCCAGTTGTACAATACCATCAAAAACTCCACAAATCATAGATGAGAACCACAGCTACATAATGCTAAACCAGTGATACATGCTGATATCTGCTCCCTACATATACTAAGCTGCTGAAATAATGACGGGCACACTAAGTAAACTGCTTATAACTGTCTGGTGTTTTACATGATTTATACATATGAAGTCATAGTGTTATGTCATTATAATGATATGTGTCTACCTGCTTTATCAGTGCAGCATATAGCATACCCTTGACATATGTGTAATGCCATGAACATCGCTGGTGACAGTTATCCTGACTGTATGAAGTGCCAAACACTGGCTAAGTTTCAGTGGTACAACAGGTAGTACAGTGGCCTTTAGCAAGAATGCTGTGTGTTCTACTCCTCTACCAGGTAGATGTTTTGCTCACACTGAATTGCAGCATGAGGTTTGGGGTACTGTGTTCCTGAGAGTGTTATCTTATAATTAGATGTTTAACTAAAGTCTCAGTTTTTTAGAGCTGGTGGTAGTCTAGGTGGATGTAAGTAAAAGAGCCCACAACATTTTTCAAAATGAGCAGAGACTTTATTTATATACACATCAGAAATTTTAAACAAATAAATAACTAAAATAAATCACTGTAGGTTCATAGTAGGTTAATAGGCTAATGGCTTAAGAGCCCTTACAAGCCTAGCCCAATATATGGTCCTTGGGGACAAGAAGATGGCATGGATTTGTGCTTGTGCCTTGAGTATCTTACATATTGCCCCTGCCCATAAGAGACATAGGTGTTACCCCAGCTGTGAGTTTGCAATTTCTATTCCATTGATCCAGATTGTGTTTGAAGAGCTCCAGGGAAGGGCTTTACTTAATGTGAATAGGAAGCCTGTTCCAAACAAGGGTAAATATCTGAGACATGTCTGTATCTGCAGCATGTCTTGTTTGAGTCACTCACTAAGATTAGATTTTTAGAGTGGGTAACCCTCATGCTGTTTGACTTGCAGATGTGTAGCAGCTCCATCAGGTCTGGATTTGTGAGTGCCTTGTAGAGTCAGCATATGTGACTCCTTAATAGTTGGTAGGTGACAGAGTAAATGGATAGGGCTTTTAGTCTATCTACAAAGGACATGTTGTTTACACCATGTATTTCCTTTGTGAGGAACCTCTGAGGTCACTCCAGCTGCTGTAAGTGCCTAGTCAAGTACATACCAAATGGCACATTGTACTCAATTATGGGTCTAATGTGGGCTGAGTAGAGAGGGACTATAATTTCCTTGCATCTGGATGCCATATCTTTACTTATAAGTTGTGCCACATAGAAGGACTTCCTCACCATTATGGGAAAGTGGCGGTCAAAGTTCAGGCTACTTTCTATCTGTGTTCCTAGATCTCTCACCTCTGAAATATTATAAGGAGTATGCTATTGATGTTGTAATTTGCAGGGCTATTTGACTTCCCAAAGGTTATGATAATGCATTTTCTTGCATTTAGTTTTAGGCCATGGTTCTGGCACCAATCATTTGTTTGGTCTAGAGCCTCCTGAAGGGCATCTACTTCATTGGGGGATTCAGTCATTGCTCCCAGCTCACTGTCATCAGAAAACTTTGTCATCTAGAGGCTGTTTACATCAGCCTTGAATTCACAGAAGTATATTCCAAACAGGAACAGTCCCAGCACTGAGCCCTGTAGCACACCAGTAGTAACTGGCCTCTTGCTGGATCTGGATTTGCCCACTTTAACCACATGTCCTGTCAGTGAGCTAGTTGGCTATCTGTCTGGTGATGTAGGGATTTACACCCAGTTTTGTGAGTTACCAGCACCTGCAGGGCTGCATGGATCAGGCAATCCCAAGCAAAACAAAGACTCTTTGTACCAAAGGCAAGCATCCAGTCTGGTGGACCCCAGCCATAAACAAACTCTACAACAAAAGGAGAAAGCTACTACAAGATAGAGCAAAATCCTTAAAAGGTAAGACACCGCTGATCACTATAAGTAAAAAGCTAAGAGCTCTCATAAAATCATCCAAAGCTAATTTTGAGAGAAAAATAGCTAAGGACTCTAAAGACAACCATAAGGCATTCTTTAGCTATGTCAGAAACCTAGGAGGAAACTCCCAGATATGCTCAGAATTAGTTCAAAATGATGTGAAGATTACTGATCCTACAGACATTGCCAACATACTGGCTGACAGGTTCAGTGCAAACTTCTACCCCCCTCCCCCAAAGGAGAGATATCTATACCAAATGATTGTAGCCCCCAAACATCTCTAACGCCCAGGTGACGAATGGTCTCTGCAAGGCAAAGAACACAGCATCCATGGGACCTGATGGTGTCCCCGGCTGTGTGCTCCATGAACTCAATGAGGAATTAAACCCACAGTTAGGACAGCTGTTTAATCTTAGTCTCACCTCCGGATACGTACCCAGGGAGTGGCGCACAGCGACTGTGGTCCCACTTCACAAAGGCGGTGCCTCCACCGACCCTGGAAATTACCGTCCCATTAGCTTGACAAGCCTTATCTGCAAAGCCATGGAGAGGATCATAATGGATCTCATAAATAAAGACATAGGGAATTTGCAGACTTTGGATCCAACCCAGTTTGGCTTTGTCAAAGGCAGATCATGTCTTTTAAACTTGGTTGACTTTTTCGAAACAGTCACCAAGACCATTGACGAGGGAAAGGCGGTCCATACAGCCTACCTAGACCTGGCGAAGGCTTTTGATACAATACCCCACTCGGGTATCATTGAAAAACTCATCAACTTAAATGTAAACCCATACATTACAAGATGGGTTGCAAACTGGCTGAGTGACAGAACCCACAGGGTCAGAGTTGCTGGCGCCATGTCAGACTCAAAGCCTGTCACAAGTGGTGTCCCACAGGGCTCAGTCCTGGGCCCACTCTTGTTTGGCATCTACTTTTCTGAAGTACAAGCAAACACAGGAGGGTTATGGCTGACAAAGTTTGCAGATGACTGCAAACTGGGTGCCGTAGTCGAAAACACATCTGACACAGATATCCTTCAGAAGGGTCTCACAGAAACAGATAACTGGTGCCAGAGCCATGGCCTAAAGCTAAATGCCAAGAAATGCATAGTCATACCCTTTGGGAAAAACAAGGTTACCCCTAGCTACCATATAGGTGGCAATCCACTGATCACAGAAGAAGTTATCAGGGACCTGGGGACCCAGGTTGACAGTAGCCTTTCATTCGACACTCATATTGCTAAAGTAGTTAGGAAGACCTTCTACATTGCCCACCTTATCATGAAGGGATTCACATCTAGATCAAGGGAGGTCATAGTCTCCCTATACTCATCACTCATCAGACCAATGATTGAGTACAATGCCCCATTCAGAATGTATCTGACCCGACACTTGCAGCAGCTGGAGAGGCCACAAAAGTTCCTCACCAAAAGGATAAAGGGTCTCAAAAATCTGTCTTATGCTGCCCGACTGAAAGAACTCCAGCTATATTCAGTTGCTTACCGCTTGCTCAGAGGTGACCTGTGCCTGACATACAAGGCCAGATTTGATGAACATGCTTCATCTCAAAAAATCTAGATCCCTCAGAGCCACAAGGGTGGGAGACTTAAACCTCGACACAGTTATTAATAGGACGTGCTGGAGGGATAGATTCATCACTCAAAGACTCCCTATGCTGTGGAACAAAATCCCGGTATATGTGAGGCAGAGCACCTCGCTGGCCTTGTTCAAGAGAAATCTTGACCAATGGATGGGAGATCGCAGATACACCCCAGGGGTTACCTCAGTGTCACTGCTTGACAGAGGCACAGCAAAATAATGGGCATAGTTTCTCCAAACTAAAGGGGTGTCATAAGTCACAAAACTATGGGCTAGGCTTGTAAATGCCCTTGGGCAGATAGCCTAGTATGAACCTATGAACCTATGAACCTATGAGCTAAGTGGGGAATTTTCTCAAATGCCCTGGCCAGGTTAAAGTAGGTGGTATGTACTGACTTACAGATGTGTAGCAGCTTCATCTTCATCTATGCTTACCCTCATCCATGTCCTTAATAGCTTTCTCAAAGAAATCGACTAGATTCAGTAGGCATGACCGTCCCATGAGAAAGCTGAATTGGGATGGGTCCAGTATTTGGGGGTTTCCTATGTCATTATTTGTTAAGTCCATGATTATTCTTTTCATGGCCTTACGTATAGGACCAGTTAAACGTATGAGTCTGTAATTTTCTAGGTCACTAGTTAGTCTCCCTTTATGCAGAGGGATGAATGTTGCTGCCTTCTACTCTAGCAGGACAAAGCCAGTGCAGAAGCTATGGTTAAACAAAGATCCTAATGGGCCTGATTAAGTCCTATTTTAAGCTGTTAAAAGGCAACCTGGTATATCATCAGACCCCACTGAAGCCATGTTTTTAGCTTTGGACAGCACAGTGGCAACATGTTCTTTTGTGATAATTGGCAGTGAAGTGGTGGAGGGTATTCCTTCTAAGAGGACTGGGTGGTGGGAAGGTGAAATTTGAGCTGACTTGGTTGATAGCAGATTTGCTATATCTTCTGGCTGAATATGGGTGATGCCATCTACTACTAATTCTGCACAGTGCTGGGTATTGCCCTTAAGGTTGTAGACATAACTGAAATGCCTTGTGGTCATACTTTACTTTGGAGGCTACCTTTACCTCAAAGTCTGCTTTGGTAGATTTGACTAGTTCTCCGATTCACTTGTTTAGGCTAATGAGGAACGTTTTACTTTGTTGTGCACATTTCCTTTTACTTCTCGACAGGATTTTCTTTCTTTTGATGTACATTAACACTCGGGATCTACCATGGTGGCTTGTTTTTGTGAGTTGACCTGAGTTTACTTTGGTCAGTTACTGCAGTCCCTATGCTGTTGTTTATATGGCTGTAGAGGGCTTTTGTATTCACCTCTGCATGAGTTTCTGAGTTTTCTGGATTTGGGGGAGCTTGGAAACGTGCCATACTGTCCCTTAATGGAGGGGCAATTTACTTAAAGAAGTTATTAAAGTTTTTGGGGATAGATGTGTGGACTTGTTTTACTCATTTCATAGGAGACTGTCTTATAATCTGATCTTACAGGTGAGGACCTCACAATGGGGGTGGTGCAGTACTCTTCCCATATTAGTGAGTACCAGAGCTGGGATATTTGTTTTGCTAGTGGGAGTGCAGACTAGCTGCTCTAGGGAATTTGAATTTACAAAGTCAAAAATTCTTTGGGCCTGCCTGCATGTTAGTGGTTGTGCACACCTCCCAATTAATGGAGGGATAGTTAAAATCACCCATGAGTATGGTATTGGGCTAAATGGTGAGTGATTCTAGTCACCAGCTATGATGTATGAGTTTTCTGGTTCATGATGGAGAACCTTTAGCTAGCAAGAATATAGTAATTAATTTTTCCTATGCTTAGTTAGACATGGAGTAGCTCAAGCATGTCATATTGTTTAACCAGTATTGAGGTGGGCTTATCCTTTATGTAGCTAGATAAACCTCCACTTTTTGCTCTTTCATGTTTAGTGGCTGGTCATTACATATGATAGGAGTTATAGCTATGCACTGCCAGGCTGCTTTCGATGGCTATGAACCATTTTTTCAGTAACTGCACAGACATCAGCATTCTCAAGGGTGAGGAGAACTTCCAGGGAGTGTTGTTTCTTGTTGTGGCTTCTAGCATTGAGTAGTAACATCTTCAGCTTGCCCTGAATAGCTTTTTTATGTTGTAAGGTTTGTCTATTTGGCAATGCCTACAAAAGGCACTATAGGGGTAGATATTGTTTTGAACAACATCAGAAAGTCTAGAGGTGACAGGTGAAGACCATCCCTGGCAAAGCAATGTGGCCTGTTAACCATGACCTCTCAGGCTGACAAGCACTGAACCTGTTAAAGTCAATCATTTTATGGTGGTATTGTGGCATCATCCTAGTAGACAGTAGAATGCTTCTCAATTCTAGACTCATACCTGCCTGTGATGCATATTCTGAGAGCTCTATCATGTCACTGTTCATATAGTCCAAAGAGGTAAATCCCAGGTCATTCATGCCCACATGGACAATGACTGAGTCATACTGGTATTTAGGGGTAACTGACCTGAGTGCTTGCATCATCTGGTGAATCCTGACAGGCAACTAACAGCGACCTTCTCCTTAGCCAGGCTAGTAAGAAGGACATTCATGTATTTCACAATGGAGTCTTCTATGACCAGAATATTAGGTTATGGAGTGTTTTACCTTATGGTCTTGGTAGCTGAGATGGAATGAAATGTGGTTTTATGTATTGTAATGGTGTGTTGTTTTGTTTTTGTGCATGGAGAGTTTCTGAAGACCGTGCCTGAGAGGCCTTTGAGGTTTGGGTAAGTTGGTAGACTTGACCTCTGCATATATGGGTCTATGTTTGTGGTCCTTTGTGAGTGCTGTGAGTGATGTATGTGAATCACTGACAACCTGCTTATTGCTTTTTGTGTCTGTGAGAGTGTAGCCTCCAGTGTCAATGTGTAACTACATCTCTCACATACTGTATGTTTCAGTTTGAGGATTAAGTGGTTGTCAGTGTATGTAAGGCAATTGTTACATTACCTCAGGATGCCCAAGTCCACAAAGCTGGATGCAGAGACAGCAGGAAAGTGCCCAACCATGGGTGCAGGTCCTAATGTGCATTGCAAATGAAAGGACTGGAGGCTGTTTGCAAATGGTTAGGGAGAGGTACTTGCTTGGTGTAATCTACAAGTAACCTAACCAGCACTCAAACCAGATGCTGTCTGAACAGCAATAGTTTTGGGTGCTATAATAAGGTAAGGTAGATATAAATTGTCCTAAGTGTGTAAGTGCTGCTCTCTGTGCAAACTAGTTACCCTGTGAGTTATGCAAGACTGTGGTAAAGTTCTGAGGTGTTTTGTATAGGGAAATTTCAGCTTCTGGTTATTGCTTATTTTGAAGGCACCAGTAAACAGTGTTATATAAAAAGCAGATTTGCTCAACTGTGAGCCGTATATATGATCTGAAAAAAAGCTAGTTTTATACTCTCTATGCCTTAAGGCCAATCAAGTAAGCACACAATGAGCTTTCTACCAGAAAGTCCCAGCTCAGATAGGTGGAATCAGCCATCTCCTGCCACAAGAGTGCAGATCTTGATCCTCTTAATGTAAAATGACTGGGTTGGAGCCCAAGTGTTAAGGAACTACAAACAGATATCTAATACTATATAAGAAATATTAGATGCATTACATTCTCTGCAGAACCATAGCCATTACAGCAGTTTGAAAATGTTACTTTAAACTTTAAATAAGTGCAAAAATAAATAAATAGCACAGTAAACTTTCACAGTATAAGGAAAATCAATGTTACCAGATGTTGGCATCTGTACAGGGTAGTGGCACAATGAAAAGCTCCTGCAAATGTGCCAGATTTATACCAGCACTGGAAATACAGAAAACTGACTACCAAGCCCTCTGGCTAATAAAATGACTACACTTTGAAGCCGTTTGTGTGTTTCCCAACTCATATGGATCAGCGTCCTTTTGTGTGTTTCCCAACTCAGATAGCCAAAGCAAATACCTACTGCCACTAGATGAATGATACCAGTCTTCCTACTGTAAAAGAACAGTAAAAGAGTGTCTGGAGTAAAATGTTACCACAAATAAACTTCATCTTAAGCAAAGGCAATAAGCAATTCAAGATAACAACAGTATTATTTTAAAGAGCTTATTCAATAAAAACACTTTGTTTTGTAGAAATGAGCCAAGAGCAAATCAGTTAAAGTTATAAAGGGACTAAAAACAAGATAAACTGATTAATAACCATCCTGAAGCCAATAAAGCAACTGTATGAAACAGGGTTGATAGAGACAGAAAATGTAGGTGCTGTGGGGGTGGATAATGTTTTGGCCAAAATCCAAAAGCCAAGAGGTGACAGATGAAGACAGCAAGTAATATGCCATCCAGCGGGCAGCCCTGCATAACCTTCTTACTTACATAAACCTCTTTACTAAACCAGCCATTAATAAAACCTTATTATATGGTTTATCATAACTAGATCAAACTACATTAATAATCTTTTCATTAAATCTAGATTAAACTAAAAATTCTACCAGTATTTTTTGACTAATATTGTCACAAGCTCTATCTATAGCGAATGCCACATTTTTCCATTCTTATTTCTCATTTAGAATATAATTAACTACTCAATCAATGATCATAGGCACCTCCTTTCAACAGTTTTATTCTGTAGTAAAAATCTCTTGGTATAAAGCATTTTTAATATCTTACCCATGCTTTTTGTAAAATCTTCATACATTAGTTTTAGTATGTATTATTTACTTTTAAAGGTCTCTGATTTTTTCTCCCCTTTTTTCAATATAAATTTCATAATGCTTTCAAACACTATTTTTATTACTTGTCCCTTGCTTTCACTAAAATTTCATAATTTGTGCTATAATTTCATTTTTTTCATCTTATAAAATTCTTATTATATCTTGTACTACCTTTTTGAAATTTGGAATCTCATTTTTTAGCAATCTTTTCTGAAGTCTGTTTTTTAATCTTTTTAACATTTCAAATTTCTCTATTCCAAAACTGAAGCTACAATATAATTTCTCTACATAACTCTCTCCCTGTATGAATATCATTTACTTCACATACTTCAGACTGATCTTCCAACACAATACAACTTATTTTTCACTTTTGTTTATCTGACAAATAACTACTTTTAGTCAAACTCACTTTTTAAATATATTTTCATTTTCTCTAGTGTATTTTTTCAGATAAATCTAAATGTTTTTATATTGACACAAACGTCATTGTTTCTTCTTTTTATCCTTCTATTTTTTCCATTTATATTCTCCTTTTTTATATTTTTCTTTAAAACGTATCCAACAAAATGTTCAGCATTTTCAAAAGAACATTATCTAAGTTAAATGATCCTTCCAGAACTTGTCAATACATTCTTTAAAATAAAAGTAAAACAAGATGACACGGCAGCAATAAATCAAGATAAAGTAAAGGTACTCAGACTAGTAATAAAAAAAAGTATCCAGACCACAGCTAAGCATTATATGTTGAAAGTCAAAATTTAATAAGGGCATCACAACTTTAACATGTTCACATAAAAACTTCATCAGGCAAATGACTTCATAAGATAAAACATTTCCTTGTATACCTAAAACAAGTTCACATAACTAAGACCACATGATAAAAAAGTCACATGAGTAAGACTACATGATAGAAAAGATCACATGACTAAGACCACATGATAAGAAATCATGTAATTATAATACCAATGTAACATTTCAAGCCAAGTAATTTTAAAGAGACACTCGCTTATCTTAGTTACATAATTCCTTCAGTATATATTAAACTCATTACATCTGAGTAATGCCTCCAGGTGGGTCTACAGTTAACTCCTACTGATGTCTCTAGGCATCAAATAGTGATTGTTCATATTTATATCAATAATTCCAAAACCATGCTATGTATGAGCTTTTAAAAGATTGCATCTTAAAGCTTACACAATGGCAAAGTCAACATTTGATCTCTGTGTAGTTGCAGAAAATTTATATTAACTGTTGTTTTTATGCTATTAATTTATATAGATATCATTTTCACAATTTTCTCAATATCTCAACAACCAAATAACACAGACAAAAATCCTTAGCCTCATATGGAAGCTCTCAGCTAGATGAATAAAATGCTACTGACAATATGTGTGTAACTTGGGTGGCTGCTGAGATATTGTAATTTGTTTACAAAATATTACAAATGTAATACTAACTGTGTTTACTGTGACTTATAAGACCTAGAACCTAAAGAATACTACCACTATAAAAATAGTTTGTGCTGAAGAGTTTGCCATTAATTGTTCTTTCATGATCCCCATGATTCCAGAGATATGAACATTTGTTTGAAATGTGAAGACATAATTTGATTGTTGTCAAAAGGCTTAGGAGTCGGTCATTGGGAGTTACAGGGCAAACTTCCTGAGCTCCATTGGAGTGAATGAGTTAGTACTAAACAATTCATTCAGTCCTGGATACTGTTGTGCCCTAAACCTGATTACCCATATGTCTTCTTTCTTCTCTGTCATATTTTTAACATCGCCACCCCTTATGCGTTCAAATACCACTTGTCATATAACAGATTAAAAAAAATGTGCATTACTTGTTTCCTTGATATCTTTATATAAAGCATTAGTTTCAATGCACCTCTTTGTATCTAACAAATGCTTTCCCATGCTTTTCTTGAGTTTCCGATTAGTTTTACCTATATAGAAGGCATCACATATCTGACATTTTGCCATATAAAATACATTTTTAGAAGCACATGTACCATATGCCCTTAATATAAAATTATTTTTGCTCACGGGATGTATAATGAAGTTAATATATATATATACATACTTACAGTACATACATTTATTACAGGAATAGGTACCTTGCTTATTACATTTTTACTTTATAGACAATTTAATGTAAATTTTTGTTCTTTATATTCTTTATAACACAACACATTTTTTTAAAGTATTAGATTTCATAAATCCAAAACTAAGGTGTCCATTTCATGTCCATTTTAATAAGGCAAGTTGTTGTGCTATTGGCCAGTACTTGTGCTTTTTAATAATGCTTATAACTTGAGATACATGTCTATTATAAGTTAGTGTACATTTGCAATCATGTGTGGAATCAATATTATTTCTTTGTTGTTGGACATAATATGAAAAAAACAGGTCTAATTTCTTATGATCTCTTTTGTATAATTTCTTTCTCAACCTTAGCTATATGTTGTTCATATCCTCTAGCTTTAAATTCTCTAGACACATTGTTAATTTCTGTAATCATTTCATTGTCTGCTGTGTTCAGTCTAGCTAATTGTAACATCTGTTTTTTATAATATTATGAAAAATATGTGTTGGTTGCATACTAGTACAATGTAAGTACACATTTTTGTTTAGATCTTTCTTGCATAAAGTAGTCTCTATAAAACTTTTATTATTCTTTATTAACCTAATGTCTAAAAAAATTGATTTGTACTATTTTCTTAAATCTCAGAAAGCTAATAATTGTGTGCATGTAGTCAGTGAATTCATCCAATAAAACCAGTGAGCCTTCCCAAAACAAAAACAACTTATCCACAAATCTCTTATAAAATAATACATTTCAATAATACTGTTTATTTTGCTCAGATAAAATGTACTTATTAGCTTTTGACTTTTGACTTTAACTGTGTGAATTTGTTAAAATGTATCTGCATGATATTTGTCCATTATGGGCAATATTGCTCACACTTTGTATTATTTGATATGTATTTGTACATGTACTTTTATTTTTATTGGACTGCTATCTTTATTGTAATCTGTTTCCTGAAGCTTTTCTCCCTGGGCCTCTACTAAAAACAGGCTCTCTGGGCCCAGTGGACTTCCCCGGTAATCAAACTGGAAATAAATAAATAAATAAATAAAATAATTATTTTCCCATGCATTCATAACAATGCTTGCATAGGTGTTGGCCATGTGCATACCCATGGCCATACCTTTTATTTGTTTGTAATATTTGTCACCAAAGAGAAAAATATTATTCGTTAATACTATATTCAGTAATGCACATATATTTATATCTGCAGCACTAAGTGATGTTTGCTTTGAAATATATTCCCTAATGTATTCTTCTTCATCATTTGGTATTGAAGTAAATAATTGGTCTGTGTCTAAAGTTACAGTTTATAACATTATAATTACTTGACCAAGTATATAATTGTTATAAGAGGCCTGCCATATCTATTATAATCATTCTCAGTGTTTGTAAAACAGCTTTCAGCTTATATTCAAAAAACTTAGAGATAGGGTCAGTGGCCCATCCTCTTGCTGATACTATTGGTCTTAGCCAAGGGATAGGTAAGGACTTATGTATCTTAGGAATACTGTATACCATTGGAATTTTTGGTATTGGTACATACGTGTATTCCAGTAAATCCAAAGATATTTCACCATTGATATGCATATGATAGACAGTGGAATTAACCTCTGTCATTATTGTCGTAACATCCTTTCTTATAATTTGCATATAATAATCTGTTGCCAGTATATTAAACATCACTGTATTATAATATTTTGTATCCTAAACAACCACCCCCCTCCCTTATCTGAATTGTTAATTATAATATCATTGTTAGTCAAAGACTGTATGGCTTCATTCTGCTCACTGGTCAGGTTATAAAATGTTTTTTATCTTGATATTCTTAAAAAGATCATAAATCTCATTCTCAACGGCCATTTCAAAATGTGAAATAATAGGGTTATTCACAGGTATATAAACACTAGTTCATTTATTGGCCATCATTTGAACAGTCTCATTTGTCCCATATAACAATTTTAAGTTCAGTTTTTTTTTTTGTAAAAAGTCTATATTCTAGAAGAATTTGTGAAATTTCAAGAGAGTCTGCTGGTACAAAGGCTAAGCCCTTGTTTAAAACTGTATACCCATATTTAGTTAACTTATATTGAGATAAATTAAATATTATGCCATGCACTATTTCCTGGTTTTACTCCTAGTCAGTGGATGATGCTTCATTTGTCTCACTTTTTTTTCTCCTTCAACTGTTGTAAATTCATTTGCATTGTAAGGGCATCAAATATGTACTTTTTTGTAACATTAGAAAATTCAAAGGTTCCAGGGCTGTAACAGAATCCAGATCAGCAGTCACTTGTTCTGAATGCATGGCTGGTTATTCCTTATGTTGATCAGGTTCCTTCATTGCCTATGTTGACTCTGGGTATTACAACTGGATGAAGCAAAAACATTTCCCATTTTGAAGTCTCTACAATACCTTTGTAATTTATGCTTCTTAGTGTCAATGAGTCTACTCTCAAATACTGCTAGTTTATCCAATGTCTCTGTTAACAATACTGAGTGTGCATTTGTTTCAACCGCTAATAAATCATTGCAACATTCTATCATTTCCAATTTCAATGTATTCTCAATAAGATAAAAAAAATGTTCATAGCTAACATATATTGCATAGAGCAGTTTAAATGTACAGCTTGCCACTGTTTAAGTAAATCTGGATATTTGTCACAATAAGTGAGCATTTTAGTGATATGTAAGCCCCTAAGAACTAGTTTATGTTTCATATATGTATCAAAAGTAAGACGCTGCCACTGACGGTTTTTTTTTTAATTGCATCTTACATTCAAACGCACTCAGTTTGTCCTTTTATTCAGTTACAGCATTCTGCACATTCATGCTCTTTATCTATGCATTGAGAACTATCCTTAGGATAACATAATTGCCTTTAATATTCCTTTTATTCTTAAACCTAAACTTTCTTTTTCACCAATCACTTCTCTAATCACTGGATTGGTCAACAAAACCGACCAATGCTTCCTGATAATATCTGTAATAGAATTCACATTGCTAGTATAATAAATAGACATATTAACGGTATTAGTAGGAGGCACCCGTTTAATTTTATTATTTTTATTTTCATTTCTATTATTAATTTCCTGTGCCAAGAAATACGGTCTCTCTGTACTCTCATAGAGAGGTATACGTTGTTCTATGATGTCATTAACTTCAGAATCTTTATATCATCTCTCTCTAAGTCTAAACTTTAAATCCCCGATTTATTCTGTAAATTTATCTTCACACCCATTGAGCCTAGATCCACTCATGCCTTGTCCCTTTATTATATTTCAGAAGATATGTCGATTGTGCATACTCTGTGCAGGTAAGTGTTCCTATAGCATGGCTTCCTATATGCCCCCGTAATAAGCTTACCATCATTCGACCTCATTATAGCAACATCAAGGAAGTTAATACTATTTTTAGAGTAAGGCATTGTAAATTTTAAAAAAGAAGTTGTGGCATCTAAATATTCATGAAAAACACATAGTTAATTTTCCTTACCTCCCCCAACAATAAATCATGGACAAAACATAGATAAAATAAAATGTTATTTCCAAACTGCTGATTTTTCACTATATCATGATCTTCCCATAAAGCTATAACCATGTTGGCGTAGATATGGACACTGGGAATGCCCATAGCTATGCCATCATTTTGAACGTAATAATTGCCATTAAATACAAAAATATTATTTTCAAGTGTAATTTCAATGAATAAACATAATGTCAATAAAGCTATTTGTACAGTCTCTAAACTCAATTAAATAGTGTTTCATGGCCTCAAAACCATGATTGTTTGGTATCGTAGTAAATAAAGACTATACATCCATTGTTACTGATATATAGGACAAATTCAAATGAAATTATGTTGTGAAATTAAAAAGATCACATAGAAAATGTTGAGTGTCCTTTAAAATGATGGCATTCTTGTCCAAAATAGGTCTTAAGTATTTTCTACAAACACTGAGAAAGGCTGTGTACACCAGTGCCTACCAGCAACAATGGGACAAAAAGGGTCTCTATAAGCATTCTTGTGTAGTTTTGGTAATCCTTGAATAGAGGCTATCAACAGATGATCAACTTTCAAAAAATTAAATAAATCTAAAGTAATCAACTTACTTAGTAAACAGTCATTAAGAATGTTTAGGATCCTACCTACCATCCATTCAATGTCAGTGTACTCAATCCATGTATATGTGCAAATATCATCCAATGTGATGGCCATCATATCAAAATAATAACTCCTGTCCATAATAACATTGGGACAACCCTTATCTGCTGGTCTAATTACTATACTGACATTTTCCAAGGAATGCAAGGCAGCCCTTTCCTCTTTAGTAAGGTTATTAAATGTTTTTCCATACTGTTTATGTTCAAACAAATCATAGAAATTGTTTACACAGAGTTCTCCAAATGCTTCAAGCAAAGGGGAATGACAGGGGAAAAGGAACTAGGTTTTTTAAAAGCATACCCAGCATTCATATTATCTGAATTAGCAAATAAAAGTTTCAAAGTAACATTTCTAAGAAATAATCTCAAATTTACTATTTTATCAGTCAAACTGGCTTTCTGAGCTGGGATAAAAGATAATCCTCTTTCCAGTACCAAAACTTCATCAGGGGACAGTCCAATTGCTGCCCAAATCCATTTAGATTTTCTGTTTAGTTCTGCCTCTGCTGCATGAATGATTGCTGGTTGTCATCGATTCCCGATTGATGGATAATGGAAGACTTGGAAAAACCTGTTTGACAGAGTCAACAGGTTTCATAATATTGGAGCCAGTTTTTTAGATGTTATTCATGAAAGCATATGAAAGGGGGATACTATGAACTATACTGAAGCTGCTGAGGCCAGATAGAGTATGCTATTAAAAACTGACAGAGGCAAAGGACTAAATGGTAAAGTGCCCTTGAAACCCTTTTTAAGAGCTAGAGGGTTAAGTTATTAGGAATGTTTTAACAGTAACATTATTATCTATATATTTTTATTAATGATTTTATGAATGTTTCTTTTAGTGGTGATTCAAAAGTAATTTAGATAATTGTTATAAATTAATTGCTTAATGTGGCTATTGATGCGATTGGTTTACAGTTTTGCTTTTGGTATTTATGCTTGAGATGTTAGCCTGATTTTAAAATGGTCTGATGAGGCAATGTAACCATTGTGAAAGCGCTTACCAATTTTATTTGTTTTATATGTAATTAAAGTTATTTATTTCAAATTCTGAACCTTGGAATATGCATTTTTTTTCTCTTTTTCTGTTTCAAATTTACTTTGCTTTTGAGTGAACCATTTATCTCTGGAGCCACAATTGTTCTATTGATATAAAATCTTTATGTCCATATTGGCTGATAGAATGAAAATAATCTTAAGAAACCTGCAGGCCACAGAGACTCCGACAGGTACGACAAGCCAGTAAATATGCAGTAAAATGCAAAACAGTAAAAAATAGTGGATTAGTGCTTTTATTTATTAAATATAAACTTATTTTGATAAAACCACATTGTTTGAACTCCATTTAAATAGCAGCAAGTAAAAAAGTCACATGGTAAAAAAAAAATCACATGATAAAAAGTCACATGATAGAAATCACATGATTGCTTGGTTGCCAAGCTCTAGGCAAAGCAAACAAATTTAAAATGATGACACATTTAAAAAAAAAAGACAAGACAGATAAAAAAAACTTCAAATACTTCTTAAATGAGATTTAAATAACATTTGTATAAAACTACCTTTCTAAAACAGTTTTAATAAACAGGAAATAGATGCAAAGCCATTAAGCCCTGGCCAGCTACCAGCATTTAATTGAAGTTGCCAATACAATTCACATTTTTCTAAAAGTAGCTGCCAGGGACCATGACGCAGATCAATTGGCACCCTCTCTTTAACCACAAACCTAAAGGTGTGTCCAGGAAAGGTGCTAGTGTGTTGAGATAAAGCATTGCTTTCTTTTTTGTGTTTAAAATCATGTTCCCATATATGATCTTTAAAAGGGTCTATATTAGAACACCGAAGTTTCAAAACTTCGAATGTTCTAATACCGAACCCTATTAAATGAAAATTGGAAACATCGAACATACAGAACAGTGAATTTTTTCCTAGGGAAAAAATTTGCTGTTCCAAAACACATACACACAACACAAGCACACCAAACAAACAGCAATCCACACACATAAAATCTTACGCCTAACCCTACACCAAACTATACATACACCACTAACTATCCACTTACTTTAACCCCAAACCCTAACCCTAAGGTCCGTCACTATTGCACACTCACCTCACCCGCTCCCTAACCCTGACTCACCTACCCCGCCCTAACCGTCACATCCACACAATCGCACACTTACCTGACCTGCACCCTAACCCTAACTCACCTAACCTGCCGTAACCCTCACATCCACACAATCGCTTACATACCTAACCTGCGCCCTAACCCTAACTCACCTAACCCACCCTAACCCTCATGTCCACACAATCGCACACATACCTAACCCACACCCTAACCCTAACTAACCTAACCCACACTAAATCGCACACTTACCAGAACCCAACCCATAGCTTTCCACCACAGCACTGAAAATACCAAAGCAACAGAAACGGACAACCGAATTCTTTCCCTAGGAAAAAATTTGGTTTTCTGTTGCTTCGATATTTTCAGCGTTTGCTGAATACGGGTCAATATTAGAACATTCAAAGTTTACGGGTCAATATTAGAACATTCAAAGTTTTGAAACTTCGATGTTCTAATATAGACCCCTTTAAAAAGCAATCAGTTTTGCCTAAATAGTAGGCTGAACAATAGTCACACAAAGCAGCATAAACAACACCCTTGGTAAGGCAGTTACACACTTCTTTCATCTTAAACTTAAAATTATTAATATTAAATTGCTTACAACAAAGAATAAATGTGCACATAGAATTGCTCCCACACTTGGAGATCTTAAAATTTGTAAAATCATTTTTCCTGCTATGAGTGCCAAAATGGTCAACCAAGTACTTAAAATTCTGTCCTTTCCTGAAGGTAATGAGAGTATTTTTCAATCACTGTATTAGCAATCTGGCTATCATCCTTCAAAATGGCCCAATTTTTATAAAGAATATCTCTAAACAGGTTACTGTCCATGTTGTAGTGGGTAATAAATGAACTGACCAAAATGGCATCAGTCCTGCAAGCATTGTTGGAAGGGCCAGTACAGGAATTAATGTTGTTATACAAAATTATGCTCTTGCCCATCAACTCCACAGTAGTGTCAGGAATACTGGCTGGATCCTGAGGGTGGGCACGCTGTAAAATGCATTTAGAATGGCCACAGTCTTTTTTGTTGATTATGTCATACATCAGTGAATCAACAAATCTAACAGGATACTCTCTTGAGAAAAACATACGTTTAATGTGCACACATTCATCCAAGAAAAATTCAAAGTCAGAAACCATGCGTGCACCTTTAACAAACTGCCCCTTAACAACAGCACTCTTCTGGTGATTAGGATGGGAGCTGGTATAATTGAGGTACATGTTTGAAAAGGTAGGTTTCTTGTAAATTTTGCTTTCATATTTTTGGTTGATGAAATCCTTATAAAGCAAGTCCAAAAAAGCAATATTGTAGTTATCTGCCACATAAGAGAATTTAAGGAATTCAATGGTCTGATCAATATAGATGAGAAATTTCTGAAGTAGATTGCTGTCATCCATCATCCCAGACAATAAAGATATCATCCAGGAAGTGCAGACAGAGTTTACAGGACTTCAAAAAATCAGATGCAAACAAGTGGGTGTATTCCTACTTGGTCATGACAACATTTCCGAACAATCCACCACAGGTGGAAACCATAGCCACACCTGAACATTGAAGAAAAAATTCTTTATCAAAAATCAAAAAGTTGTTTTTTAATACAATTTCTAAAAGTGTTTCAAAAGTGTTCATTCCTTCTTGCGTTAACCCTTTATCAAATAAATATTCAAAAAACCACTGAATTCACAAGTCATGAGGAATAACTGTATAGAGATCTTTAACGCCCACAGAGACAAAGATGTAACTCTCACTGTACTGTAGTTGGTTCATTTTTTTTCTAAAAGTGCCACAAATCTTTACAGATATATTCCTCACTCAGAGCAAGATGTTTCAGTTTCTCATCATAAAATTTAGCACATGGGTGGATGACAGAACTCCTTGTGTCAACAATCATTCAGAAGAATGTCCTGGACAAATTTCTCCTAGAAGTATAAATATTACCTTGAGTCTCCCCTGAAAAGAGGGCTAGTGTGACTAACCTGGTTATCAGAGGAGAAATAATTAAATAAATAAAATAAAGACATATTCAGTCTAATAACAAAGTACAGGATAAAACTTCTCCTAGAATTTACTTATCAGATATGTAGGTACTGCAATGAGAAGTTAACGCACTGGAAAATTATTTATGAAGGACTACCTTCTTTATCTATATGTCAAATGACCAATTAACTTAACTCTGCACCTGGAAAGGTGAGCTTGAAAATTTCACATTGGTGCCTTGGATCTGTCCGTGAGACTGGGCTACAGTGCCACAACATCTGCTATGCATTGCCCCAACATGCCCACACACGAACTAGTTCAGTCCTTAACTCAAAACACACACACACACACACACACACACACACACACACACACACACACACACACACACACACACACACAGGGTCACAGGGTGTAATGGCCCTTCTGATACCATATCCCCCTCAAACCTGGACTGCACAATGTTATTTTCAGTTTTTACAGCAATCAAAGGTTTCCCTGTGAAAGACTGTGCACACTTGTGTTCCTTCCTCATCTCTCAAATGATGACAACTCTGCTCTGTCTTTGCAGTCTGTCACTTGATGTTCTTATGTCTAAGGCATGGTGTGGCTAGTCTGTGCATGAGTCAGTACAGTCTGATTGTGGATTTGCATGCATCACATTTATGGTATTTTATACGCTTGAATATTGCCCAAAGCCATATTCCACCCACTGACACTTTGACTGTGTTATAGCATATTGTGTCCATCTCCATCTAGTAAGCTAACCCCCTGCAACCTGATACTTTACTAACTCCTTACTGCCTGCTATGCTGGTTACATTCCTCCTGCATATAGCCTCCTTGCTACATCTCCTTCCTCAATATTCTGTTAAGTAACAATGTATATACTGACAGATATTTTAGCACTTGTGCCAAGGTTATACTTAATGCCACAACCAGGTACATCTTGACAATGAAACTGTGCTTTTAGCAGCCCAAACACATGCTCCATGACAACCTAGAATTGTGATTAAGAACAGTTCTACACATTCCAATGATTGTCACAGTCCATGGATATCAGATAGGTGTTATCAACCAAACTCCTGGGCATATCTGGCTTCACCAGTAAGATTCCCCAGGGGAAAGTCACCCCTCACAAACTACTGATACAAGTCAGAGGTGTACCACATGTGGGAGTCATGATATCTGCCTGCAACATTGTTGATAATACCCTATGGATTACAGACCACGTGATAGTTCATATACCTCCTCACCATGCTGGGCATTTATTTCAATGTGGATGTAGTCTATCACCCAAAAGTCCTATGGAAAGATGCTGTAGAATAGAAATTCCATGTGCCTAAACTAACTAAATAAATATCCTTTTCCTGGAATAGGCTGCCTTACATATCAAGCAGAGTACTTACCTAGCAACCTTTGAAACCTGTCTGGATAACTGGATGGTGGGTTGTAAATTCTCACCATTGATATGTAGAGAAAATCGATTTAAGAGGGGACACTGTTAGTCATCCACCAGTATTAGATGATGTGGCTGAGCTTGTTGAACTTCTTTGGCCATGTTTTTAGTAAGACTCTATTAATTGTATCCTCTGCTGTTGTCTCACTCCTCTGTAGTACAAGTAAACCATATATGCCCCTCTATATGCTGTAGGGTGGCACTGAGAAAATGATTAAGTATTCTTGAGGCAGATGCCTGGGATACCCCCAGTGTGTTCCTTGTTGGTCACTAACAGTTTCCTGTAGGAATCATGTGTAAAGCCACACATACCTTTCTGTCCACTGTAATAGGTAATCCACAACTTCCATGGGCCTGAATATGAGACTGACACATCCACCAGCTCCTGTATGGTGTCCCTATCAACATGGGATCAGTATGCAGTGTGCGTGTGTCATGAAGGTCATGAAATGTTATGCACAGCCAGGTGATGCAGTATCTCTAAAGGTGCTAATGTGTACCATCGTAGCTACTAGTGGCAGTAATAGTCTATTGTGTATAGAAACACAGTTACAGTATCTCTAAAGGTGGCAATGTGCACCACCTTACCTACTAGTGGAAATAATAGTCTATTGTGTATACAAACACAGTTACAATATCTCTAAAGGTGGCAATGTGCACCACCATACCTACTAGAGTAATAATAGTGTATTGTATATACAGACACAGTTTCTCTAAAGGTGGCAATGCACCACCATACCTACTAGTAGCAATAAAGAAGTAAACCATATATGCCCCACTATATGCTATAAGGTAGCACTGAAAAACTGATAAAGTATTCTTGAGGCAGATGCCTGGAATACCCTCAGTGTGTTCCTTGTTGGTCACTAACACTTTCTGAGGCAATGATGTATAAAGCCACACATACCTTTCTGTCCACTATAATAGGTAATCCACAACCAACATGGGCCTGAATATAAGCCTGACACATGCCCACCAACTCCTGTATGGTGTCCCTATCAACATGGGATCAGTCTGCAGTGTGTGTGTCATGATGGTCATGAAATGTTATGCACAGCCAGGTGATGCAGTATGTCTAAAGGTGCCAATGTGCACCACCATAGCTACTAGTGGCAATGATAGTCTATTGTGTATACAAAGACAGTTACATTATCTCTAAAGGTGGAAATGTGCACCACCATACCTACTAGTGCAACAATAGTCTATTGTGTATGCAAACACAATTGCAGTGGTATTTCTTATCACAGACTTTATACATTTTTGAATCATCCACCATATTGTTTTCCCCTTATTTGCATATACTGAATATCTCATCTTAGTACTGCTTGTTGCTCATTATCTTGTCATTATGCTGCCATTAGCATAAACGGTGAGCTAGTCTGTGATCATTGTCAGCATGTCTTTGAATTGCACACACTCTGTGAGTGGCCATTCTTCATCCACAATTGTCTTATTACAATGCAGCAAAAGTTTCTGACTTCCAGGGAATGATTCATTTTTAAATAATTTTATTGAAGTATTTTTGTTGAAAGAAAGAAGAACCATCAAAAAACATACATCACATAACATATTGTACATTCAGAAATACTTACTAGGCTATTGATCCCTGATGATCTTTAAAAGCATAGCCATGCATTCTTATGAAGCTTTTGGCCATTATATTAAGTATTAAAAGTCCAGAAATGAGGAGATCATTTACTTGTTGTCACTATCCATGAGGGATTTGCTTCATTCATTCATTCATTCATTCATTCATTCATTCATTCATTCATTCATTCATTCATTCATCCATGTAACATTTAAACAGTGTTAGAGAAGTCTGAAGAGGAAGACTTTTCCAAAGAAGTTGAATTCTCTGTGATACACATCTACCCTTACAGCATGTTCTGTCTATCTAGCAAAACCAATCGAGATATTTTAAGCTAATGGTTATGCCCTCCCCCAAATGCGCAAATGTGCACTAGGTCTGATAGGATGAGGCTGTCAAGGCTCTGTACAATGGACAGAGATCACCACTTAGTAACCTGTATGACAAAATTAAATGCACCTGTGTCACAATTCACATGATTCAGCTCTCAATAATTCAACGAAGTAGTGAAATAAATAAATATTTTTTTAAGGTGTGCCTGCATGTCACCAATATGAGGGAGAAGGCTTTGACATGGTTTGCTTAGTTTTCATGATTTAAGTCCTTGATTTTCTTAGTAAGAAATTGCTATGGGCCTTCATGTTGTGTCAAACATTTAAACAGATACATACCAAAAGGAACATTAAACTGCTGATGACTGATAAATACTACAGAATGATGGCATCCCTGGACCAGACACCAAACCCTTAGTAATAAGCTATGCAATGAAAACAGACTTTCTTATAACAATGGATAGTGGTGATTGAAAGACAGTTAGTTATCTTCATTTGTTCATAGAATATTTGTTCATAGATTAGTAATAAGCTAATTGCCCTTGTGAGCCATTTTAAGCCTAGCCAATTATCCCTTGGGAGACTCAAACACTGCACCTTGTGTTTGTAAGGCAAACACCTTAACCATTAGGCCACCCTCCCAACCTGTTCCCAAATCCCTAACTAATGGATTTATTTTCATGGGTGCATTGTAAATGTGATGATAATGGAGGAGGTTTTGCTTTCTAAAGGATGCTATTATACATTTATTGACATTTAGTTTTATTCAGTTGTTTTGAAAGCAGCTGCTAGTTTGCTAAAGTCCCTTTCTGAGGATATTGATGTCCTCATGAGAGTTTATAACAGCAAGTGTACAGTTAGCTGCAAATTTGGTCATCCATATATCCTTAACAGAAGATTTCTCCTTTGGAAAGTAAATGCCAAAGAGAAGTAGCCCTGGCTATCCATATATCCATAACAAGATTTGACCTCTAAAAAGTAAATGCAAAGAGTAGTTAGCAAAGTGCCAAACCCTAGGGGACACAGCCAGTGACAGTTTTTGGAGGTGGTAGACCAACCCATCCTCATTTCCTGGGTTATTTTTGTGAGCCAGTTTGCTATCCAATGTGTTATATAGGGATTATCATTTAGTTGAGATAGTTTATCTACAATACCTAACTGTGTGATGGTGTCAGATGCCTTTGTGAGGTTGAGATATGTGGGATGTACTGATTTGTCATCATCCATTGCTTAAGTATCCTTAAAGAAGTAAATCAGATTAAATACACAGGATATGCCCTGAGAAATTCAAACTGGTTTGGTCAAGAGTTTGAAGGTTAACTGTGTCCTTATTTATTAATTCTGTAATGTTCTGTTCTGTAGCCATTCAGATGAGTCTAACCAGAATTATGGATCTATAATTTCCAGGGTCCATCGATGCATCATATTTGCGCAAGAGGATAACAGTTGCTTTCCTCCCTTACTCTGGCACAAAGCCTGTGTGAAGGTTGAAACTGCATTGCTTTACTATGGTGTCTGATAGGTCATATTTCACACTGGCCAGTAAGCAGCTCAGTATGGCCACATAGAAGAAATGTGCTTTACTTTAAGGATTTGTTCATGAGATATTTGAAAAAATGTAGATGAGATTATGAGAACTGGGGATGTAAGATGATGGAAGGGGTGAAGTTAGAGCTAGATTTATCCACTAGCAGAGTGGCTATGTCCTCTGAGTCTGTTTATGTGATGACTTTTATTATTAGCTCCGTATACTGCTGGGCATTGTTTGTAAGGTTTCTAGCATAGTTAAAGAAAGATTTGTGGTTGTCCTTTACCTGGATGGCTAATTTTACCTCATATCTGGCTTTATTTGATTTTATTAGAGTGTCTGGAGCTCCCTGTTAAGTTTCAGAAGAGCTTTTACGCATCTTTAGAGCTTCATTTATTGTTACATGCAATTATATTTGGGAGGTACTGTAGGGGGTTATTTTTGACATTGACAATTTATTTACTTCAGAGTGGGACAGAATCATCCACACAGCTATTCACGTGTGCATAGAAGTTGTTGGTAATGGATTCCACATCAGGAGAAATGAAGACATCAGAGCAGAAGCCCAAGTAGCTTCGATTACAGAGAATCCTTTACATATGCATTCTATGAGCACCTGCAGGAATGCATGGATCATGCTATTCCAAATAAAACCAAGACTCACTCCTCCAAAAACAGGAGACCTGTCTGGTGGACCCCGGCCATAAATAAGCTATACAACAGAAGGAGGAAGCTACTACATGACAGAGCAAAATCCCAAAAAGGGAAGGCATCTCTGATCAGTATTAGCAAGAAACTTCGATCCCTCATAAAATCATCAAAGGCCAGCTTTGAAAGAAAAATTGCCCTAGACACTAAAGATAATCACAAGGCCTTCTTTAGATATGTCAGGAACATGGGCGGAAACTCTCAGATATGCTCTGAATTGTTGCATAACGGTACAAAATATACCAAACCTACAGACATAGCCAACATCCTGGCAGGCAGCTTCAGCGCAAACTTCTCCCCCCCTTCCCCCCCAAAGGAGCAAATGCCTATCCCAACTGAATGTAACCTCCCTGACATCACAGATGTATAGGTGAAAGCTGCCCTCTCCAAAGCAAAAAACACAGCATCTATGGGACCGGACGGTCTCCCAGGCTGTGTCTTACACGAGCTCCAAGAAGAACTGAACCCTCACATTAAGTCACTGTTCAGACTTAGCCTTACTACAGGATATGTACCCAAAGAATGGCGTACAGCTACAGTGGTCCCACTCCACAAAGGTGGTGCCACAACGGACCCCGGAAACTATTGCCCCATAAGCCTGACTAGTCTGGTCTGTAAAGCTATGGAGCGTATTATCATGGAACTCATAAACAAAGACATTGGGAGTCTCCAGACACTGGACCCTACCCAATTCGGTTTTGTTAAGGGCAGATCCTGCCTCTTAAACCTAGTTGATTTCTTTGAAACAGTTACCAAAGCCATAGATGAGGGCAAGGTAGTCCACACAGCGTACCTGGACCCCGCAAAAGCCTTCGACACATTACCCCACTCAGGCATCATAAATAAGCTTACCAGATTAAATATCAACCCCTATATAACAAGATGGGTTGCAAACTGGCTCAGAGATAGAACCCACATGGTCAGAATCGCAGGTGCCATGTCCGAATCCAAACCAGTTACAAGTGGTGTCCCACAAGGTCTCACAGAGACGGATGCTTGGTGCCAGAGCCATGGCCTCAAGCTAAATGCTAAAAAGTGCATAGTCATCCACTTTGGGAAAAACAAGTTGCCCACAAATTACCACATAAGTGGTAATCCATTAAGTACGGAAGAAGTAATTAGAGATTTGGGGACCAACGTAGATAGTAATCTCTTTGATATCCTTTGATAATCACATTGCCAAAATGGTTAGAAAGACCTTCTATATAGCCCACCTTATCACAAAAGGGTTCGCATCTAGATCAAGAGAGGTCATTGTGCCCCTCTACTCATCACTCATCAGGCCCATAATTGAATACAATGCCCCTTTTGGGATGTACCTTACCCGACACCTGCAGCAACTGGAGAGACCCCAAAAGTACCTCACCAAGAGGATCATGGGCTACAAACAGATGTCCTATGCAGCTCGACTAAAGAAACTCCAGCTCTACTCAGTTGCTTACCGCCTACTCAGAGGCGATCTATGCCTGACGTACAAAGCCATGTCAAACCCAGAATTAATGGACATGCTCCACCTCAAAAAATCCAAGTCCCTTAGAGCTACACGCTCCAGGGACCTAAACCTCAGCACAAAATTAAACAGGACATGCTGGAGGGACAGATTCATTTCCCAGAGGCCCCCCTCACTCTGGAATAGAATCCCAATTCAAGTTAGACATAGCCCCTTGCTGACCCTCTTCAAGTGAAATCTGGACTCATGGATGGGAAATCGCAAATTCACCCCGGGATCTTTTCTGTGTCCCTACTAGACAGAGGCACAGTAAACTAATCTTAAAAGGGTACCTTCTGTGACCTACTTTACAGAGGCATAGTAGGCTAATCTAATAGGGAGGCGGAAGCCAAATACACTCTGGCTAGGCTTATAAATGCCCTAGGGCAGATAGCCTAGTATCTACCTATGAACCTATGAACCTAAGGTGAAAGATAAAGGACTGCAATGATTTTGGTACATACATATATATATATATATATATATATATATATATATATATACATATATCTAAATATATATATATATATATATATATATATATATATATAGATATATACAGGAAAGTGGAAGGCAATCTGATTAAGAAGATTTTGGCACAGACAGTAAGAAGCCAACAGAAAAGGAGGGCATGCAGCAAAAACATGGACAGATTAATTGTATGAGAGAAGACCCGAGACAGTCAGACATGGCTGTCAAAGAAGACAGGAGAGTAGGATTGAATCAAGGGAGATTGTGACAGTTGGTATGACATCCTGATTCCATGTACAAAATGGGAAAAAGAGGATTGATGATAGCAATGATGATGATGATGGACCAAAAGAGAGATAGAGTTAGCCATGATATAATAAGGGATCTTATTAATAGTGGTGTAGCGGTTGCGTTGTTGCCTCACAGCAAGAGGTTCTCCCATTCGATTCTCGGCTGGAGCGCCTTCTGTGTGGAGTCTGCATGTCCTCCCAGTGGTCGAGTGGTATTCAAAAGACATGTGTGAATGGGAGTGCCTTCATTGAAGGTTGGGTATTGGGCTGGCACCTTGGCACTATAAAAATCGACTGCCAATCATTAGTGGAACGGAGTTCCACTGTGCCGACCCCTAACCAGGAAAAGCCGAAAGAAGAAGAAGAAGATTAATAGTAACATTGATGCAGAAGAGTTTCGGATCATTATTTTGTTAAAGCAGTCTGGAGTTAAGTGTTTTTTTTTAAATATGGAGACACTGCCACCTTTGATGCCTTCATCTAGTACGGTGGTCCTGAACATGTGGTAGGCATGGAAGTCTTGAGCTGATGAGGTTATCTCAATGGTCTTGAACCAGGTCTCTGTGATGATGCATATATCAATGTTTTCTAGGGCAAGGAAAGCTTTCTGGAAGTGGATTTCTTAAGGCTCTTAGCATTGAGCAGCAACACCTTTATGTTATCTTGATTACCTTATTATATGGTATAAAATGCAACAATATTAAACTTCTAACATTTATAGATCATCATATACATAAGTTACTTTTGAACAAGACATCACCATTCTTATTGAGATATTTAGTATTATGAATAACTATATGAAACATCATTATGTTAAAATGTCTTATGATGCTCATGAAATGTTCTGGTTCCAGTTATAATCTGTCACTTAAGACCAGGTTTGCATGTTTCTTTTCCATAGCATGGACTTTATACTAATGCTCAGCTCTGAATTAGTTTCAAATATTCAGTATGTATTCCCCCAAGTGTGGCTAGTATGAGGATTTCTATTCTCTTGCAGTCACTATTTGTGTACATAGAAAAATACTAATTGTGTGGTCATTTCTCCCCTCTTCCAGTCAGTATCTTATTCCACTACCCCTAGTCTTAATGACTGTAAGGTCCATGTAGGTACGTTATTAAGAATCTTATCCCAGCCTTTAATTGCCTGTCTCCTTCTATTCTGAGATCTCCTATACACCCAAATATATGAAGCATACATACTTGATCCACACAACACCAGCAGTACAGTTATGTAAATAAACTTGCCATAATACTAGATCGCTGCAGTAGCCTCAGCTATATAGGTTATAGCCTGCCAAGGACATAAGGGCTTCCAATGCTTCAAGGCACTCAAACCATCAGTCAGCACTAGCTGAGCTTAGTAAAACTTAGCCATGGGTGTTAAATCCTTCAGAGCTTTTATGCCAAATGAGAGAGGGAGGCTAAAACCCATAGAAAGTCAATGCTAAGACAGTAATACTACTACTGCTACTACTACTAATAATAATAATAATTATAATAATTGTCCACATCCTGGCTTCAAAACATACAAAAAATGGGGAGGGTTGGGGGAAGGAAGTGGCTACTACAACAATGATGATTCAAACATCTACTATTGTCGTAAGTTTACTTATACAGCTCTTCTATGTTTCTCATTTGGTCACTGCTACAGCAGCCTAACCTATATTGGTAGATGACCACAGAAGTAGTCCACTAGGAAGAAGGATGAGGGTCCATGATCTGCTGGAGAATGGTCCTAGTAAAGCCTGTCCTAGACTTGGTGTTTAGTTTATAGTGCTTTGTAAAGGTATGCAAAGATAACCAACTTGCTTCTTCTGCAATACTTCTAGAATCCACCCCTTTCCAATAGGCCACAAAAGAAGCCAAGGCCCTGACTGAATGATGAGTGACCCTGCCGATAATAGCATAGTTGCAGTGGGGTAACCAAAATAAAAGCATGAGACACCCATTTGGAAATTGTCTGTTTTGACACTAGTCATGTTTTCTTACCTTCACAAGAAATGAACAATTGATCAAAAGTTCTGAAAGATTTTGTTCTGACAAGATAGTATCTGAGTTTTCTGTGGACATTGAGGTATAAAATAACTTTTCTTCCTCAAATGCAGGTTCTATAAAGAAGACAGGGAAATGATACCTTGGCTTAAAGTAAATTCAGTTACAACTTTAGGTTTAAAAGAAGAATTAGCTATCACGGAATCCGTATCTTTGTGAAAAATGATATAAGGCAGACCCACCATAAGAGGTTGCATCTCAGATGCTCTTTTTGTCTAAGAGCAATATGTAAGACTGTTTTCCATGTAAAGAACCTCAAGTCAGCCTGAAGTGGTAATTCAAATGGAGGAAGACTTAGTTTTTCTAAAGATGCCAAGGAGAACCCACACATTTTCTAGGAATTTTCTAGTACAGCACCCCTTTCAGAAACATTTTCCCATCAGACTGTATTGAAAGATAGGGATCCATGGGCAGACATGCTGAAATGGCTGACAAATGAACATTGATCAAGGATTAAGACAGACCATGAGATAGTAAGTAACACAAATAATGTAAAGCTAGAGAAACAGTATCCCTGAATGGGTGCTAGTTATTTTGTTAGCATAAACTACAAAACCTATTGAGTTTGGTAATATATGATTTCCTAGTATCTGTTCTACTGGCCTCCATAGGTACCAGCTACGTGTCCTAAGAAAAATGGCAACTCATAGGTATTAAAATCCTATTATCCGGGTAGTCAGATGTCGTTGTTTGGGGTCAGGATGTATCAAACACCACTGGTCTTGTGTGAGTAACTCTAGTATGATAGGAAGCATGTGGTAATTGCCCCTAGCCTTTTCCAGACAAACAGACAGCCACTGTTACCAGGGCCAGAAAATAGTCACCACAATGATCTTTATGGAGTCATTCTAAATCTTCAGAAGTGCACTCGATATTAGTGAAAATGGGAGAAAAGCATACAAGAATATTATTGTCCAAGGGAAAAAAAAAAGAATTTGTCTTCCAGACATTCTTGCATGTAGTCATGGGGCAGAATTTTGCCAGCTGATTGTTTAGAGAAGAGGCAAAGAGAACTATTTGAGATGTTCCTCACAGATGGCTCAAATGATGGAAGACCACCTGATTCAGTTTCCACTTGTGTGAGTTTGCCCTGACACACAGTTTTGGTCTGAGGGAATGTAAGATGTCTTTAGAGTGAGATTGTGCTATAAAGCTGTATCCCAGGTCACCATGGATAATCTGCACAGAGGCTAAGATATAGTTACCCTTTGCTTGTTTATGTACCATATGACAGTATTGCTATTTTTAAATACTTGTAGAGGTTTGGTGGACCACAGATGGTTTACTGAGTTAAGGATATTTATGTCAACACTGATGTGTTTTGCTATGTCTTTTTTGTTCCAAAGACCTTGCACTTTTATCCCTGTAGAGACATCTCCCCAAGCAATGTCTGAGGAGTCTCTTGTGACTGACTATGCTGGGACACTAAGGGACATGGGAAACCTGGATTCTGAGAGATTTGGTATCTTCACCACATAATCTCCCTTTTCACAATTTCTAGAATTACAATTTGAAAAGTCAAGGGAAGTCGGTGCTGGGGCCATAGAGATTCCAGGTACCATTGTATCTTTCTTTTGTAGAGCCTCATAAGAAGTATCATGACGCCATGAGATCTAGAACACTGAGGAATTCCCTTGCTGAGATGGAAATCTAAGTGGAAAACCTCAGTTATAGATCTAAATACAGATCTGTTTTTTCATGTGGAAGAAAAGATGTTTGAAATGAGGTGCTGAGCAGTTATCCCAGACAGAAAAAAACTTCTGAATGTTCTCTTGGAATCTCAGCCTATGTGGGAGATCCCTTACCCAAGTTAGGGATTCCTTACACTTTGAAAAATACTTTGTAGAGATAAGAAAGTCCTCTAAATATGGAAAAATGTGAATATCTTGTAGTGTGCAGTAAGCTAATACAGCAGCTAGACACTTTGTGAGCACCCATGTAGTACTGGACAGCTCAAATGGTAAGGCTGAGAACTGATACTGTGATCCAGATGTAATAAAAACCTTAAGAAATGTTTGCAATCCGGATCTGTATTAACATGATGATACATATCCTTTAAATCTAAGTTTGCTAGGAAACTGTAATTAAGAGTAAGATATGACATATTCTGAAGTGACAGCATTTTGAACTTGGGCACTATTACAAAAGGAATCGTAAAGTAAAGGTCCAGAAATGGTCTCCACGTGTTTTTTTTTTTGTGGTACCAGAAACATTCTTGAATAAAATCCTCTCCCAACTGTGGAAGAGGGACAAACTCTACGCCCTCTGAGTGGGTATATTCAGTAGAGAAAAAAGAGTTTGGTCTGGTGCATTAGAAGAAATATCATGAAAAGGAGGTAGAGCCCTAATGGATTACTCTCAGAACTCATCTACCTGAAACAATCTTTTGGCAAAGAGAGAAATGGAGGTTAGGACCATCTAGAAAGATTAGAGGACTAGCAGGGTGGGAGTGGGGGGGGGGGGACTTATGCAGTCTTTCAGACTATTAGACTTTTTTTTTTTTTTTGCTCTGTGAGGCTCCTGTTTTCTTTTTGGAACCACCCTATCACTGTTCTTTTATACATCTGCTTATCACCAGATTGCCAGGACAGTTTATTTTTCCTTTTTCATTGAAATTAGATGAGGAAGCATAGAATCTCTTGATAATCTTGGAAAAAGAGGTCTGAAAATTCTGAGAGATCCCTCGAAACAGCTCCCCTTCTAATCAAACTTCTCAATGACCTCTACAGCAATGTCCAATAACTATTTCTCTTTCCAAAGGAGAATTCAGAATTATATTTTTGACATTTCTGGGAGCTTTGGTGACCCTAGCTAGGCAAATCTTCTCATAACAGTTCCAGTGGCAGCTAGGGCCGATTCCAGCATTAGATGACTTCGGCAGCTGCTGAGGGCCTGGTGCTGGTTGGATAACCCAGACACAATAAAGACTTTTGCTCATGGTACTAAAAACTGCTTTGCTCATGTCCTGTATCCTCATCCTGCATCTTTCAGCCATTGAAATGGGAGCAGAGCAAGTACACATCTGGTGCAACATTTAATTTAATAAGGCAGGAAGTGTAGCATTGATGTATTTACTCTGTGGGCACAAGCAGGCATAAACACCAAACTAGTGAGTAGATTTAGTTTACATGAGTGAATGACAAAGGGGCTTCTCTTTTTGCGAGTTGAACAAGTGAATTTCTTTTTTAAGAATGTGTGTGTGTGTGTGTGTGTGTGTGTGTGTGTGTGTGTGTGTGTGTGTGTGTGTGTGTGTGTGTGTGTGTGTGTGTGTGTGTGTGTGTGTGTGTGTGTGTCTGTGTGTCTGTGTGTGTGTGGTGCCCTAGTTAGAGAGGTCAGTTTAATTAAGTAACTTGTTCAGAGTCAAACTCTGTACATTAACTACAGGAGGCAAGAGCCTTAATCCTTTACACCAGATGTCAGAACACCATGTATGTGTCTTACAAGCACGCAAGACCCCCCCTAAAAAAACATTAATCTTTATGCTATAATAGCTCTGATTTTGTGTGACTTGTGGGTTGTTGTACTAAAGCTGCTGCAAGCATTTATTTTGTCTATGTTTGTTTTGCTTTAGACTTAATCCTCTGCACCAGATGTCAAAATGCCATGTATGTGTCCTGCAAACATGTAAGACCCCCTCCCCCCAAAAAAAATGAATCTTTATGCCATAATATTTTTGATTTTTGTGTGACTTGTGGACTGTTGTACTAAAGCTGCTGCAAGCATTTATATTGTCTATGTTTGTTTTTTTTTATTCATTGCACTAAAGAATGAATGAATTCATTAATAGGTCTGAATTGTGTAATGTAGTTTAACCCTGTTGCATTTTAGTAATATATTTTGCACTACCTTTTTTACAACTTCCAGCAACTGCAAAGGGGTTGGCATTTGTCAAGTCATACATTCTGCAATATTTGGAGAGATCATCAGAACAGTCTGATCTTCAGCATCCATTATGTAGTCACTGTTGTATGTTACTCTGATACAGTCTTCTCTGCAAGGTCGGACTGTAAAGGTTTTCTGCACTTAGTTAAAAGCTGTCACTTTGACTGTTAGTGCAGAGGACTAAAGCTCCAAATTGTTAATCAGTGGCTTCCTGCAGTGAGTGTGCAGGGTTTTAATCTTTCCATCTTCATTTATCTACTGTGAGCTATTGAGCAAGTCACTTAGGCAGAGAGTACTTTGGAGCAATTGGGACCTCGGCCTAGGATCCATAAGGATCTGTAATACTTCATGCCTAGTACCTATGAGCCTTTTGTCATTGTTTGCCAGCCAATCCTGAATGCATACCTGATCTAGTTTATGAAATGTTATGGTAATATCATAAGCACATCATTTTTAATGCAATATAGGTAATTTCTTCTTCAAGGGCAGCAGAATCTGCACGTGTAGGTGAAGCACTGAAATGCAAAGTTGTTCTATAATAGTAATAGTTCTCTTTTTAATGTAGAAGTATTCAGATGCCTTTTAATTCTGCAGTGATAAAGTATATTGACAACATATTTTATCAGGTGTTTAATATGTCTTATGCTCTCATAAATGACTGATCTTCTGAGCTGATAAAGATAAAAAGTCATTAGTCTGTCTTTACAGGACATGTGTGCATTGGTGTAAAGAAAATTAGAATACTACACTTTGGCCTTTTTTGTCACATTTTCTGAGGGACTGAGAAACATCACTGTTTTTCCACTGAAACAATGGATTAATTCTGGAAATAGTCTCAGAGAAAGAGAATCTCTCAGAGGGACTATACAAAGTCACACTATCCTCAGAATCTGAATCAGAAATCCATGGAGATATATGCCCCATCACACTCCTTTTGAGGTTCAAACTCTTGAATCTTTTCAGAAAATGAAGAATCACTTTTTCGTTTCAAAGAACCAGCAATGCAGGAAGGGTCAAGATCCTGCATTTAATCCTGAGCTAAGCCCAGTAAATGACTCCTGTCCAGTGCAACTGAAACAAGAGAAGACATATGTTTAGTCTTTTCTTTCTTTTTGAAAGGAAGGCTTAAATAAATAGACCTAGCATTGCCAGCAATGACATCCTTAGTGATGGGCAAAACTTTCTGGCTAAGGGGAGAGGCATTCCCTGCCCCTTTTACCTGTAGTGATGACAGTGGCTCTCCCTGCCTGAGAAAGGACAAGAGTGGCTCTCAGCTGCCTGACAAAGGCACACCAACAACCACAGAGGATGTACCTAACTACTGATCCATGGTGGTTATAGGGACTACACTAGCAGGACCCAAAGAAGGAGTTAGGTGGCAAAAGAAGCAGCTTAGACCACAGCAGAGTCACCCACCATTGTTTAAGGCCAAACATTATCCAGCTGTGGTGGCAAAGGCTACTTAATATGTTTTCTTGTAGTCATCTCAGATAAACTAAGAATGTTTTGGGAGCATAGAATGTGCCCTGAAGCTTTGAAAAATGTCTAGCTGTTATGTCCTTGGTAGGACACAATCCATATCACTGACGCTGAGGTTAACTCAGCAGGGGTCAAATGAAGAACATCTAGATATTCTGCTGTGGGGAATGATTTATATGCATTAGCACTATGAAAAATAGAAAAATATGTTTCCACGTACACTTCGTGTAACCTGAAAAATCATCCAGTTAAAACTGACTTACAGTACTTTCAACTACACAGATACACTCATAAAAGCATTTGTGTGTCAAAGTTCTGTACTTTAAATAATTTCCTTCCGCATTCGTTTACTGCTCAGTGAATATAAATCATGCAACTAAAGCATGCTTTTCCATATCTTACACTAAATTTGACACACCTTTTCCTGTGACTTTTCTCTGAAGCTAATTTAGTTTACTTGATACACAAAAGAATATTGACTTACAAAAACTTAAATTGTCAGAGATATCTGACTGAAATAGTTGTTTAACAATTAATCTACATGAACAGAGATTCAATATTTGCTGAAATCCTTTAACCCCAGAACATCATTATTCATTTAGCAAATATAAATTTCAACCTTATGAAAGAGGGGGTATTTGTTTTTTTCATCTTTCCTGACTTTACACAGCCTTGGTAATATAACATGGAGTAACAGGGATATAACACTGTTCATTTATCTCCAACAAAAGCAAAGTTTGTGGACTTATGTCAGTGAAACTGAATCAGGAATATGTTGCTTAGTTAGATATCTTCAGTGAGCATTCATCAAAGAACACATTCTGATGCTGTAACATAAATTTATTTTATATGTTAAGAACTTAAGGCACCTTATACAAAAACACCCTACTAAAGCTATAGAAGGCCTAAACAATATGTCCTACAAGGACTGACTCAAAGCCCTGTCACTATACTCAGTATCCAAGAGACTGCTAAGAGGTGACCTGTGTCTGGTATATAAGGCACCCTCCAACCGAATACTGATGTACCTACTGCACATCAACAAGTCACATGGCATCAGAAAATGTCCAGGGATCTAATCCTCTCCTTCAGTATCAACAGAATGGTTTGCTGGGTCTCTCAGAAGATACCACTTGTCTGGAAAAGACTTCTAGTCCACATCAAAACAAAGCTCATCCACAAATATTCAAGTGTGACTTGGATCCATGGATGGATAATAGAAAATGTAGCTTGGGACTGTCACCGTCTAATAATGGACAAAGGCAGCTCCTAAATAATTTATTTTACATGGGTCCCCTCAAGTTATCTGTGGTATGATCCCAGTTATTCTAAGTAGGGGCAATATATATTTATCAACCATGGGTTGGGTAAGGTCAATCTAATCTCAAATGGGATAGATTAATTAAAGTACCAAAGGGGAAATTGGGTAGGCTTAAAATGGCCCACAAGGACAGCTAGCCTAGAACTTACCTATGGAACTCTGGATCTATAAGAGACATAAAAATAACAAATAAAAGTTTAAAACATAAACCAGTCACAATAACCCATATTTAAATCAATTTTGGCTGGGCTGCTACAAACCAAAAAGATTTCAGTAACACATTGTCAGTGGGGTATTATACAACTTGGAAATTAATGTGTATGCCCAAAACATATGTTTCCATCTCACAAGACTGCCTCAGATTAATTCTGAATGGGACATAGCTGTCCACTGGCAACAGACAGATATTAAAATGTAGACGATATATTTTATACATTCTTCCAGTCACTGAAGTATAGATTTCAAAGAACCATTACTGATCAGATAACTCCTCCCCACGGTCCAGTGGCATTCGAAAGACATGCGCAGAATGGGCGTGCCTTCGCTGAAGGTTGGACGTCAAGCTGGCACCTTGGCACCTGTAAAAAATCTGCTGCCAATCATTAGTGGACCAGAGTTCCGCTGTGGCGACCCCTAACCGGGAAAAGCCAAAAGAAGAACATTACTGATCAGATAACACTCATTTCTGATGTACGACCAAGTAACACACAAATGCCTTCCTCTTGGTATGATATGTTTGAGCAAGAGATTTTACTGCATAACCGGAATTCATTTTTAATTCAACTTGATATTATGGCGGACTCCTATCAAGTTGTCTCTGAGGTACTGAGAGAGATCATAGTTTGTGGATTTCTATGTCAGCAATATACTGCTTCTATTGATATTAGTAGATGTTTAATTGCAAAGCAACTGCTTTTGATATAAATGGCAAGACAGACCATTCAGGTTGTGAGAAATACCTTGAAAATAACGTTGTGCTCCAGAATCTAAATTAATGTAAGATAAGCACTATGCAACTTATTAGAAATATGCAAAAGAAGGAAGATATCTGCATTCAGACTGTAATGTGTTTGTTTCATTCATCTCTCACCAAACTGAGCATTTGCGCTGTAAAGTCTGAAGACCAATCACAATAATCTTTCTGGGAAAGAAAACTAAAAAGCATTTAAATAGAATTGTTTAAGGTTGGAAAACTATTCATAAACTACAGATGTGTTTTACTTTGTTAGAAGTACTATGGCCTCAAACAGATGCCTTATGCAGACCGTCTCAAAAAACTCCAGTTTTACTCCGTTGCATATCGCCTACTCAGAGGTGATCTCTGCCTAACATACAAAACTATGTCAAACCTAGAGCTGTTGGACATGCTCCACTTAAAGAAATCCCAATCCCTCTGAGCCACACGCTCTAGGGACCTAAACCTTGTCACCACAATAAACAGAACATGCCGGAGGGATAGATTCCTGTCCCAGAAACTTCCCATACTCTGGAATAAACTACCTATCTATATCAAACAAAACTCCTCAGTAGCACTCTTCAAGAAAAATCTTGATGATTGGATGTGAAATAGGAAATTCACCCCGGGGATCACCTCTGTGGCTCTGCTCGACAGTGGCACAGGAAAATAATTTTCTTGGATGGCAAAAGCCAGGGAAACTTTTAGGCTGGGCTTGTATAGGCCCCAGGGCCAATAGCCTAGCACCTACCTATGAACCTATGAACCTACTGTCATCCACTTAATAAAGCAGATATTAAGTGTTTACTATATACCACAGTCACTTGTTAACCTGGTTTGCAGATGACTGTAAACTAAACTGGGTGTCACCACCAAATCATCTTCTAATGTGCAGGAGCTACAACTTAAACTGCACATGTTATAGCTGCTACACAGAAAAAGGGCTAAAACTAAATGCTAAAAAGTGCAATATTGCTGTATTTCATAAACAATTCCACAACCTCACTTATAGTATAGGTTCATAGGTTGGTACTAGGTATCGGCCCTAGGGCCTATACAAGCCTAGCCATAACAATTCACTGGCTATTTCTACCCACAATATTTACTTCCCTGGACCTCTGTCTAGCAGGGTGACTGACATGATCCCTGGGGTAAGTTTCCTATCTCCCATCCAGTTGCCAAAGTTGTCCATGTATTCAGAGTCGCATAAACATACACAACATCCCACTCCAAAATGAAGAAGCTTTGAAAGACTTTGGAACATTAGTGGATAATTCCTTCTCCTTTGATCATTATGTTAGAAGAGTGGTTAGGAAATCTTTTTGTCTGATACAGATGATTTCTAAAGGTATCTCCTCTAGATCCAAAGAAGTCCTTACCTTTCTACATACTGCACTGATCAGGCCCATCATAAAATACATTGCCCACATTTTAATTTATCCTACTAGACATATGAAGCAGTTGGAGAGACCTCAGAGGTTCCTAATAAAGAAGATCAAAGGTCTAAAAGACCTGAGCTACCATAAGAGGTTGGGGGCACTGTCCATGTATTCAGAGTCGCATAGACTCCTTAAAGAGGATCTCCATCTTGTTTTTCAGATCATTAGGGATCCAGTAGACCAAGACCTCTTGTATTTCCACAAATCATTCAGGTGAATATTAGGGCCAGTGATATTAACCGGCTTTAGAAAATAAATAAATCACAATGGTGAGATGGATTTATCACACAATGATTGCCCCTCCTATAGAACAAACTCCAGATCAAGCAATGTGACAAACTGTCTTCCAAGTTGACTTGTATTTTCCTGATTCTATGATATTCTCAGAAGAAAGCAGAATGGTTTAAGGAACAGTATATTAGTCTTTAATGAACTCTTCTTTATGGTGCTTTAAGTGAGGGAGGTGCAACTCTTTTCAACTACAGGCATACAAAACCAAAATTAATGCAGAAAAGTGCATTATTACTTTTGAAACACACTGAGGAAGTAAACCTAAATCTTTGCCAATGCACTAGTTAGCATAAGAAAAATAAGATAAGAAGGTTGAATGTACTGAAGCTCAATGCTTGTGCAGATAAGAGGTCTGTGAACAGCAGTGGTACCAGAGCAGAGAGCTGATGGTGGAAGAAAAATGTGTTAATGCACTGGTTGCACAAGAAAAATAAGATAAGGTGACTATGGCCAGAGTACAGAAAATTAACTTACATGAGCATATAAGGGCAAATTAGCAAAGTCATAGTAGTGCAGTGCAGACTGATAGTAGTTAAATATGTAGAAGGAGGAAAACTGCTTTAAAGTTCTAAACAGGTATTGAAATTGCTAGGAAGAACATAATTTATCCAACAGGGTTGGGAGTTGACATATTGTTTAAGGTGTTTAAAGACTGAATCGTCCATACAACTTCTATAATAAATCACTTACGGCCTGTTGCTATTGTGCACTACTCCTTACTACCTGGTTAAAAGTACAGGAGGCAAGAGCCTTAGTCTTCTACAGCAGATGTCAGAACACATTGTATGTGTCCTACACGCATGTGATACCCCTCTAAAAAACATTAATCTTTATGCCATAATATTTCTGATTTTTGTGTGACTTGTGGGTTGTTACACTAAAGCTGCTGCAAGCATTTATATTGGCTGTGTTTGTTGTGCTTTTGCCTTAATCTTCTACACCAGATGTTGGAATGCCATGCATGTGTCTTACATGCATGTAAGATCCCCCTAAAAAAACATTAATCTTTATGTCATAGTATTTGTTGTTTTTGGGGAGCCTTGTGGGTTGTTGTACTAAAGCTGCTGCAAGCATTTATACTGTCTGTGTTTGCTTTGCTTTATTCATTGCACTAAAGAATTAATGAATTCATTAATAGGTCTGAATTGTGTAATATAGTTTAACCATGTTGCATTTTAGTAATATATTTTGCAGTACTTTTTTTACTACTTCCAGCAACTGCAAAGGAGTTGATATTTGTCAAGTCATATATTCTGCACTATTTGGAGAGATAATCAGAGCAGTCTGATCTTCAGCATCCATTATGTAGTCACTGTTGCATGTTACTCTGATACAGTCTTCTCTGCAAGGTCGGACTGTAAAGGTTTTCTGCACTTAGTTAAAAACAATTACTTTGACTGTTAGTGCAGAGGACTAAGGCTCCAAATTGTTAATCAGCTGCTTCCTGCAGTGAGTGTGCAGGGTTTTAATCTTTCCATCTTCATGTATCTACTGTAAGACATTAAGCAAGTCCCTTAGGCAGACAGTACTTTGGGGCAATTGAGAAGTCAGCCTAGGATCCTTAATGACCTCTAATACTTCATGCCTAATAACTATGGGAACTCGGCCTAGGATCCTTAATGATCTCTAATACTTCATGCCTAGTTACTATGGGAAATCGGCCTAGGATCCTAAATGATCTCTAATACATGCCTAGTAACTATGGGAACTCGGCCTAGGATCCTTAATGATCTCTAATACTTCATGTCTAGTAACTCTGGGAAGTCGGCCTAGGATCCTTAATGATCTCTAATACATGCCTAGTAACTATGGGAACTCGGCCTAGGATCCTTAATGATCTCTAATACTTCATGTCTAGTAACTCTGGGAAGTCGGCCTAGGATCCTTAATGATCTCTAATATTTCATGCCTAGTAACTATGGGAACTTGGCCTAGGATCCTTAACGATCTCTAATACTTCATGCCTAGTAACTATGGGATGTCGGCCTAGGATCTTTAATGATCTCTAATGCTTCATGCCTAGTAACTATGGGAACTTGGCCTAGGATCCTTAATGATCTCTAATACTTCATGCCTAGTAACTATGGGAACTTGGCCTAGGATCCTTAATGATCTCTAATACTTCATGCCTAGTAACTATGGGATGTCGGCCTAGGATCTTTAATGATCTCTAATGCTTCATGCCTAGTAACTATGGGAACTTGGCCTAGGATCCTTAATGATCTCTAATACTTCATGCCTAGTAACTATGGGAACTTGGCCTAGGATCCTTAATGACCTCTAATACTTCATGCCTAGTAACTATGGGAACTTGGCCTAGGATCCTTAATGATCTCTAATACTTCATGCCTAGTAGCTATGAGCCTTTTGTCATTGTTTGCCAGCCAAATCCGAATGCATTCCTGATCTAGTATATGAAATTTTATGGTAATATCATAAGCACATAATTTGTAATGCAAAATAGGTAATTTCTTCTTCAAGGGCAGCAGGTTCTGCACGTGTAGGTGAAGCACTGAAATGCAAAGTTGTTCTATAATAGTAATAGTTTGCTTTTTAATGTAGAATTATTCAGATGACTTTTAATTCTGCAGTGATAAGGTTATTGACTTAACATATTTGGCCAGGTGTTTAATATTTCCTATGCTATCATAAAAGACTGACCCTACTGACCTGATTAAGTTAAAAAGTCATTAGTTTGTCTTTGCAGGACATGTGTGCATTTGTGTAAAGAAAATTGGAATACTTCCCCTTGCACCTTGGCCTTTTTTATCACAATCAGATGAGATGTGCACTTAGTTGACTTAATGTCAGTAATTGCTGAGTACAGGTGTCAGTGGATTATAATGACAGCATACTGAGTAAATTTTTATAGTTGAAATACTCTGAAATAGGTACTTTTATCATTACTGGTCAGTTTTGTTTTACCACTTGCTAGAAAACGTGTTTATAAGTACAAATTTGAAATTAGCTCTAACAAATATGTACAGATATTTCTGTATTAAACTAAAGACATGATTTAAAACAATCAAGAAGGTAAATCAAATAACATATGCATTTATTCATGCTCCTAAAAGTGTATGCAAGCAGCCCATTCTTCGACAACAGCCCCTGGACCAAGGTACACGGAATCCACCACTGGCCAGATGTATTTTAAATTAATGTGAGTTTCAAGAGAAGAAATGTTTATGGTTGTTCATGCAAAGTCCGTTTTAAAGAGAAGTTTGCTGCTGCTCATGTTGTCAGTTTTCAATGTGCAGCTGTTTTGTTTAGTTTAGCAAACAGCTGTCAGTGTTTGTGCTATGCAATTTGAAATAAACGTTAAAAATTGAAATTCAAATCTATGTCATCGCTGCAAAAATAATGAAGAAAACAGTGTACCCACTGACACTCCTGAACAGTGTGGGACGCTGGCATGGTTGTGGGGGGAGGGGAGTCTATAGACCTGCCTAGGTCCCAGTTTGAGCACCGTCGGGCCCTGTGGCAGTAGCTCTGGAAGTGGCATCAGTAGAGTCATGTGCACATTTTAATCAATGGGTAGTGGTTTGAAAAACAGTTGAACCAAATTACACAAAGCAGCTTTTCTTCACAAGAATCAACTGATGCCAAAACCTTCCTCTCACTTTCACAATTGGATAGGATAAACTTGCATAAACATCTGAAACTTGCAGCTAAGAGTGCTAAAAACAAGTGCTGAAGAAGTGCACACTTTTATATTAAACTTATCAAAAGCCTTCCAGTCTTTACCAGAAGGAAAGGGATTAGTATTAACAAAATGCTTAGCAGTAGTTAGGCTTAATAAAGCTACAGCTGATGGGACAGGACTGTGATTTGTGTATGAAAGCATAAAAGACTGAGGGACCTTACCAAATGCATTTTTTTTATTATTTATTTATTTATTTTTGCGGCAGCAGGCTCACTGTCAGGGAAATTGCAAGCTGAGAGGAAAACATCCTCCAAAGCCGAACATGCAGGAGGAACAGGTGCAGGTACAGGAAACTCCATTTACAATAAATCATAATATTTTCTGTGGGACTGAGTAACATCACTGTTTTCCGACTGATATAATTGTTTCATTCTGGAAATAGTCTCAGAGAAAGAGAATCTCTCATAGGGACTTTACAAAGGCACACTATCCTCAGAATCAGAAATCCATGGAGATATTATATCATATGCCCCATCACACTCCTTTTAAGGTTCAAACTCTTGACTCTCTTCAGAAAATGAAGAGTCCCGTTTTCTTTTAACAGAACCAGCCTTGCCGGAAGGGTCAAGATCCTGCACTATATCCTGAGTTAAGCCCAGTAAATTACTCATGTCCAGTGCAAGTGAAACAAGAGAAGGCATACATTTAGTCTTTTGTTTCTTTTTCAAAGGAAGACTTGAATAAATAGACCTATAATTGCCAGCAATGACACTCCTATGTATGGGCAGAACTTTCTGGCTAAGTGGAGAGGCATTCCCTGCCCCTTGTACGTGGAGTGACTAGAGTGGCTCTCACTGCCTGATAAAGGACAAGAGTGGCTCTCAGCTGCCTGACAAAGGCACACCAACAACCACAGAGGATGTGTCAAACCACTGATCCATGGTGGCTATAGGGACTACACTAGCAGGACCCAAAGAAGGAGCTAGGTGGTAAAACAAGCAGCTTAGACCACAGTAGAGTCACCCACCATTGTTTGAGGCCAAATATTACAGCTGTGTTGGCAAAGGCTGCTTAACAATAGTTTTCTTGTAGTCATCTCAGCTAGACTGAGTACAATTTCGGTACATGAAGGTGCCCTGAAGCTTTGAAAAATAGCTAGCTGTTATGTCCTTGGTAGGACACAATCCATATCACTGAGGCTGAGGCTAACTCAGCAGGGATCAAATGTAGACCATTTAGAAATTCTGTTGTGGGGAATGATTTATATGCATTAGCACTATGAAAAATAGATAAATATGATTACACATGCACTTCTTGTAACCTGAAAATCATCCATTTCTTTCTAAAACTGACTTACAGTATTGTCAACTCACTGAGACACTCATAAAAGCATTTCTGTGTGAAAGTCCTGAACTTGAAATAATTTTCTTCCTCATTCATATAAATCATGCAACTAAAGCATGCTTTTCCATATATTACACTAAATTTGACACACCTTTTCCTGTGACTTTTCTCTGAAGTTAATTTAGTTTACTTGATACACAAAAGAATATTGATTTACAGAAACTTAAAGTGTCAGAAATATCTGACTGAAATAGTAGTTTACCAATTAATCTACATGAACAGAGATTCAATATTTGCTGAAATCCTTTAACCCCAGAACATCATTATGCATTTAGCAAATACAAATTTCAACCTTATGGAACAGGGGGTAATTGCTTTTTCATCTTTCTTGACATTACACAGCCTTGGTAATATAGCATGGGGTAACAGGGATATAACAATGTTCATTTACCTCTAACAAAAGTAAAGTTTGTGGACTTAAGTAATGTCAGTGAAACTGAATAAGGAATATGTTGATTAGTTAGATATTTTCAGTGACATGAGCATTCATCAAAGAACACATGCTGATGCTGTAAGATAAATTTATTTTATATGTTAATAACTGAATACACCTTATACAAAAACACCCTACTAAAGCTATAGAAGGCCTAAACAATATGTCCTACAAGGACCGACTCAAAGCCCTGTCACTATACTGCTAACAGGTGACCTGTGTGTGGTATATAAGGCACCCTCCAACCGAATACTGATGTACTGACTGCACATCAACAAGTCACATGGCATCAGAAACAGTCCAGGGATCTAAACCTCTCCATCTGTATCAACAGAACAGTTTGCTGGGTCTGTCGGAAGATACCACTTGTTTGGAAAAGACTTCTAGTCCACATCAAAACAAAGCTCATCCACAAATATTCAAGTGTGACTTGGATCTATGGATGGGTAATAGAAAATGTAGCTTGGGACTGTCACCGTACTAATAATGGACAAAGGCAGCTCCTAAATGAGTTATTTCACGTGTTCCCTCAAGTTATCTGTGGTATGATCCCAGTTATTCTAAGTAGGGGAAATATATATTTATCAACCATGGGTTAGGTAAGGTCAATCTAACCTCAAATGGGATAGGTTAATTAAAGTACCGAAGGGGAGATTGGGTAGGCTTAAAATGGCCCACAAGGTCAGCTAGCCTCAAACTTGCCTATAGAGCTCTGGATTTATAAGAGATGTAAAAGTAATTAAAATAAAACTTAAAAACATAAAGCAATCACAATAATTTATATTTAAATACATTTTGGCTGGGCTGCTACAGACCAAAACGAAACAATAACACATTGTCAGTGGGGTGTTATACAAGCTGGAAATTAATATGTATTCTAAAATATATGTTTCCATCTCTGCAGACTGCCACAAATCAATTCTGAAAGGGAAGTAGCTATCCACTGGCAACAGACAAATATTAAAATGTAAACAATACATGTTGCACATTCTTTGAGTACTGAAGCATACATTTCAAAGAACCATTGTGATCAGATAACACTCATTTCTGATGTACAACCAAGTAACACACAAATTCCTTCCTCTTAGAATGATATGTTTGAGCAAAAGATTTTACTGGATAACTGGAAATAATTTTTGATTCAACTTTTTATCATGGCGGACTCCTATCAAGTTGTCTCTGAGGTACTGAGAAAGATCATAGTTTGTGGATTTTTACATCAGCAATATACTGCTTCTATTGATATTAGTAGATGTTTATTTGCAATGCAACTGCTTGTGACATAAATGGCAGGATAGACAAAAGTCATGAGAAATGCATTGAAAATAACATTGTGTACCAGAAAGCAAAATAATGCAAGAAAAGCACTATGCATCTTATTAGAAACATGTCACAGAAGGGATGATATCTACATTCAGACTGTAATGTGTTTGTTTCCTTCATCTCTCACCAAATTGAGCATATCAGCTAAAAAGTCTGAAGACCAATCTGAATAATCTTTCTGTGAAAGCAAATTAAAATCATGTAAAAAATGTTTAAGGTTGGAAAACCATTCATAAACTGCGGATGTGTTTTACTTTGTTAGAACTACTTACTGTGATCCTATTAATAAAGCAGACATTAAGTGTTTAATATATACCAAGATCACTTGTTAAACAGGTTTGCAGATAACTGTAAACAGGGTGTCACCATCAAATCCTGTTCTGATGTGCAGGAGCTACAACTTTAACTTACACGTGTTATAGCTGGTACACAGAAAAAGGGCTAAAACTAAATGCTAAAAAGTATACTATTGCAGCATTTGATAAACAATTCCACAAACTGGCTTACAGTATTCACAACATCCCACTCCAAAATGAAGAAATTTTGAAAGACTTTGGAACATTAGTGGATAATTCCTTCTCCTTTGATCATTATGTTACAAGAGTGGTTATTTGATCATTATGTTACAAGAGTGGTTAGGAAATCCTTCTGTCTGATACAGATGATCTCTAAAGGTATATCCTCAAGATCCAAAGACGTCCTTAACTGATCAGGCCCATCATAAAATACACTGCCACAATTTCAATGTATCCTACTAGACATATGAAGCAGTTGGAGAGGCCTCAGAGGTTCCTAATATAGAAGATCATAGGTCTAAAAGACCTGAGCTACCATAAGAGGTTGGGGTCACTGTCCCTTTTTCAAGGTCACATAGACTCCTTAAAGAGGATCTGAGTCTTGGTTTTCAGATCATTAGGGATCCAATAGTCCAGGACCTCTTGTATTTCCACAAATCAGACAGTCAAGTGAATATTAGGACCAGTGATATGAACCTGCTTTAGAAAATAAATAAATCACAATGGTGAGATGGATTCATCACACAATGATTGCCCCTCCTATAGAATGAACTCCAGATCAAACAATGTGACAAACTGTCTTCCAAGTTGACTTGTATTTTCCGGATTCTATGAAATTCTCAGAAGGAAGCAGAAAGGTTTAAGGAACAATATATTAGTCTTTAACTAACTCTTCTTTAACGTGCTTTAAGTGAGGGAGGTGCAACTCTTTCAACTACAGACATGCAAAACTAAAATTAATGCAGGAAAGTGCATTATTACTTTTCAAACACACTGAAGAAGTAAACCTAAATCTTTGCTAATGCACTAGTTAACAAAAGAAAAATAAGATAAGAAGGTTAAATGTACTGAAGCTCAATGCTTGTGCAGATAAGAGGTCTGTGAACAGCAGTGGTACCAGAGCAGAGAGCTGATGGTGGAAGAAAAATGTGTTAATGCACTGGCTGCACAAGGAAAATGAGATAAGGTGACTATGGCCAGAGTACAGAAAATTCACTTACAATGGCATATAAGGGCAAATTAGCAAAGTCGTAGTAGTGCAGGGCAGACAGATAGTGGTTAAATATGCCGAAGGAGGAAAACTGCTTTAAAGTTCTAAACAGGTATTGAAATTGCTAGGAAGATCATAACAATTTATCCAATAGGGTTGGGAGTTGGCATACTGGTTAAGGAGTTTAACGACTGAATCGTCCAAACAACTTCTATAATAAATCACTTACGGCCCATTGCTATTGCACACTACTCCTTACTACCTGGTTAAAAGTACAGGCGGCAAGAGCCTTAATCATCTACACTAAATGTCAGAACATATCATATAGGTTCATAGGTTCATAGGTTCATACTAGGCTATCTGCCCTAGAGCATTTATAAGCCTAGCCAGAATGTGTTTGGCTTTCGCCACCCATTTTAAATTTATTTTGCTATGCCCTTTTTCGTGGTTAGTATACTGTGCCTCTGTCTAACAGTGACACAGAAGTGATACCTGGGGTAAACCTACGATCTCCCATCCACTCATCAAGATTCCTCTTGAAGAGAGTCAATGAGGGACTCTGCCTAACCTGGACTGGGATTTTATTCCAGAGTGAAGGGAGCCTCTGGGTTATGAATCTGTCCCTCCAGCATGTCCTATTTATTTCAGTGCTGAGGTTCAAGTCTCTCGAGCATGTAGCTTGATGGGATTTGGATTTTCTGAGGTGTAGCATGTCCATTAATTCTGGGTTGGACATGGCTTTATACGTCAGGCACAGATCGCCTCTGAACAGGCGGTATGCCACTGAGTAGAGCTGGAGTTTCTTTAACTGGGCAGCATATGGCATCTGTTTGAGCCCTTTGATCCTCTTGGTGAGGTACTTTTGGGGTCTTTCCAGTTGCTGCAGGTGTTTGGTAAGGTACATCCCAAAAGGGGCATTGTACTCAATTATGGGCCTGATGAGGGAGGAGTAAAGAGGCACGATGACCTCCCCTGATCTAGATGTGAATCCCTTCATGATTAGGTGGGCTATATAAAATGTTTTTCTAACCACTTTGGCCACGTGGTTGTCAAATGAGAGATTGCTATCAACGTGGGTCCCCAGGTCCCTAATTACTTCTTCTGTACTTAATGGATTACCATCTATGTGGTAATTTGTGGGCACTTTGTTTTTGCCAAAGGGGATGACTATACACTTTTTGGCATTTAGCTTGAGGCCATGGCTCTGGCACCAGTTGTCTGTTTCTATGAGGCCTTTTTGGAGGATGCTTGTGTCAGCTGGAGAGTCGATTATGGCGCCCAGTTTGCAGTCATCTGCGAACTTTGTCAGCCACAGTCCTTCCGTGTTGGCCTGTACCTCCGAGAAATATATACTGAACAAGAGAGGTCCTAGGATTGAGCCTTGTGGGACACCACTTGTAACTGGTTTGGAGTCTGACATGGCTCCAGCAATTCTAACCATGTGGGTTCTGTCCTTGAGTCAGTTTGCAATCCATCTAGTGACATAGGGGTTTATATTTAAGCTGGTGAGCTTATCTATAATGCCCGAGTGGGGTATTGTATCGAAGGCTTTTGCGAGGTCTAGGTAGGCTGTGTGGACCACCTTCCCCTCGTCAATGGCCTTGGTGACTGCTTCAAAGAAATCAACCAGGCTTAAGAGGCAGGATCTGCCCTTAACAAAGCCGAACTGGGCAGGATCCAGTGTCTGTAGGTCCCCAAAATCTTTATTTATGAGGTCCATGATGTTCCTTTCCATAGCTTTGCAGACTAAGCTAGTCAGGCTTATGGGGCGATAGTTTCCAGGATCCGTTGAGGCACCACCTTTATGGAAAGGGACCACTGTTGCTGTATGCCACTCTTTGGGCACATATCCTGTAGTAAGGCTGAGACTGAACAGTAGTTTTATGTTTGGGTTTAGCTCTTCTTGGAGTTCATGTAGGATGCAGCCCGGGACACCGTCTGGTCCCATTGATGCTGCGTTTTTTGCTTTGGAGAGGGCGGCTCTTACCTGAGCATCTGAGATGTCAGGGGGGCAGCACTCTGCTGGGATAGATATTTGCCCTTTTGGTGGGGAGGGGAGAAGTTTGCTGAACCTGTCAGCTAGGATGTTGGCAATGTCTGTGGGTTCGGTGTATTTTTTGTCATTTTGGACTAATTCTGAGCATATCTGGGAATTACCACCCAGGTTCCTAACATAACTAAAGAAAGCCTTGTGATTATCCTAAGTGTCCTGTGCAATTTTTCTCTCAAAGTTGGCCTTAGACAATTTTATGAGTGCCCGTAGTTTTTTGCTAATACTGATCAGTGGTGCCTTCCCTTTTTGGGATTTTGCTCTATCATTTAGTAGCTTCCTCCTTCTTTTGTATAGTTTGTTTATGGCTAGGGTCCACCAGACAGGACGTTTGCCTTTGGGGGATTGGGTCTTGGTTTTATTTGGGATTGCATGATCCATGCATTCCTGAAGGTGTTCATAGAATGTGTTTATAAATGATTCTGCGGTCTGGGCCGTATTTTCCACAGGCCCGGGGGCTTTGAAGGATTCCACCTCAGTTTTGAGGAGTGTGAAATTTGCTTTAGAGAAGTTTTTCACTGTGGTTTTCTGGGCAGGGGGTGGGGTCCGGGATGTGAATATCCAGTGAGATTAGTTTATGGTCTGATCTTACCAGTGAGGGATACACTTCTGGTCTGGAGCATACAGTCCCCATGTTGGTGATGATCAGGTCCAGTATGTTTTCCCCTCTTGTGGGAGTGGTAACAAGTTGTTCCATAGCATTTGAGTTTATAAATTCTAGGAACCTTTGGGCTAGGGTGTTGGAGCTAGAGTAATGTTCCCAGTCTCTGTTTGGGTAGTTGAAGTTGCCCAATTTAATGGTGTTTGGAGAGACTTTCATATTTTCCAGTGCTCTCAGGAAGGCCGAGTGGGGTTCCAGGGTTTGGGAGGGTGGTCTGTTGCAGTCTATAAACTGGAAGGCAGTTTTACCCACTGTTAGTTGCACATGGATAGTCTCTGATGCTTTGTGCTTTGCCACCAACCTGGAGGTTTGGGTATCTTTGATGAATATCAATACTCCCCCTCCTTTTGTGGTTCGGTCCAAGTTTTGGGGCCGAAAAGCATGGTATGAGGTATAACCTGGTAGTGCTGGCGTGCTCTCAGGAGCCCTGAACCAGGTTTCTGTTTCTGCACAGATATCGATGTTCTCCATGCTAAGGAGAGTTTCGAGTGCATGCATCTTGAGGTTTAGACTTCTGGCGTTGAGTAGCATTACTCTTAGTTTCTTATCCCTTGTGATACCTATGGAGGTGGGTTTGTCTTTTGAGCCTTGCCTAAAAAGGCACTATGGGGGTAGCAAGAGCCTTTGCCAATATCCGAAAGCCCAGGGGTTACAGGTGCAAGCCGTCCCTAGTGAAGCATCGTGGCTTGTCGAGCATATCATCCCAAGCTGACAGGCATTGGATCCCCTTTGAATGACACCAGTAGTTAAGCCAATTGATGAAATTGATCATCTTGTCTTCATATTGTGGCATCATTCTTGGTGAGGGTAAGATGCTACTCAAGGTCAGGGTCATACTGGCCTGGACTACATGCTCAGAGAGCTCCTCTATGTCTCTTTTCATGTAGTCCAGGGAGGTACGTCTCAGGTCATTCACACTAGCATGGACAATGACTGAGTCATATTTGTACTTGCCTTGGAGTGACCTGAGTGCTTGTGTTATGTGGCAGATCCTAGCGCCCAACAGGCTGCTCACCATGACCCTCTCCTTGTTCAGCCTGGTGAGCGGGACGTCAGTGTGCCTGATGATAGAGTCACCTATTACAAGTGTATCTGGTGTGTTGTTTAGTCTTAAGGGCTGTGACTGTTTGGCACACTGGCTTTGTGAGATATGTGTTGCATGTGTTTTGTTTTGGGGTAGCGGTTGCTTGGGTGTCTGCTTTGGAGGTCTCTGCTGCTTAGGCAGATCTTTAGTTAGAGCCTCTGAGTATGTTTTTGTGTGATTATGTGTTTGGTTTGCTGTCGTGGTAGGTCTATGTGAGACTGGAATTGTAGTGAGTGTGGTTTCCTTCTCCTCCTGATTGGTTATGCCAGTACTGAGTTGAGAGAGCTTAGCCTCCAGTTTGGCTATATGGTTGCATCTCTCACATGTGTTGGAATTTGTTGGGAGGAGGAGAGGGTTGTCTGTGTACATGAGGCAGTTGTAACATTGCCTCAAGATTCCCAGATTCACCAGCTGGACCAGAGAGCAGATTGACAACTGACCTTTGGACATGCTAGAATAATATTGGGAATTCCTTTATAATTGAAAACAAGGGCCAGTGGGGAGTGAGGGTGTAGTGCTTTTAATTTTTAGTGCTGACTTATATAATTGCTTTAGTGAGCAAGTGCCAGGTAACTTAAGTGCAATGTGTTACAGGTAACTTAAATGCAAAAATGACAAACAGTAACTTTCTTTCAGGTGAAACAAGGAAATAAGTACAGTAAGCAATGCAGATATCACTAGTGATCCACAGAGGCGCTGAGAAGCCGCGTATTAGGTGGAATTAGCGTTCCAGGGAAATAACAAGCAAACAAACAACAAGCATATAAACAAAGCTAGATTCAGCAGGCCTGGATCTAGTCTATGCTTCAGCAAACAAGGTGTACCAATTTCAGTAAGATACAGTTCAAATATTCAGGCACTATAAACTTTTAACCAGAAATTCCCAGATCAGAAGGGCAGAGTCCAGCCTCTTCTCCCACAAGAGTGCAGACCACGAACCTTCTTAATGTAAAATAACTGGCCTGAAGCCCAAGTGCTTAAACCAGAACTAATACACTTTAAGAATAACAGACACTGGGCTCTCAATCAGCAGTTCCCAATTTAGAAGGATGAAAGCTACCTGTCCTGCCACCACAGTGCATGCCACAAACCTTCCTAATGTAAAACAACTGGTCTGAAGCCCAAGTGCTTAATCCAAAAGGCTTAGAATGATAGCTACACTTTAATCAAGTTACTATATGTATCCTACAAGCATGTTAGAACCCTCCCCTGGAAAACATTAATGTTTATGTCATAATATTTTGGATTTTTGTGTCACTTGTGGGTTGTTTTACTAAAGCTGCTGCAAGCATTTATATTGTCTGTGTTTGTTTTGCTTTAGCTTTAGACTTAATCCTCTATACCAGACGTCAGATTGCCATGTATGTGTCTTATAAATATGTAAGTCCCCCTTAAAAACATTAATCTTTATGCCATAATATTTGTTGATTTTGGGGAGCCTTGTGGGTTGTTGTACTAAAGCTGCTCCAAGCGTTTATATTGCTGTGTTTGTTTTGCTTTCTTCATTGCATTAAAGAATTAATTCATTCATTAATAGGTCTGAATTGTGTAATGTAGTTTAACAATGTTGCATTTTAAAAATATATTTTGCAGTACTTTTTTTGCAACTTGCAGAAACTGCAAAGGGGTTGCCATTTGTCAAGTCATACATTCTGCAATATTTGGAGAGATCATCAGACCAGTCTGATCTTCAGCATACATTATGTAGTCACTGTTGCATGTTACTCTGATACCGTCTTCTCTGCAAGGTCGCACTGTAAAGGTTTTCTGCACTTAGTAAAAACTTACTTTGACTATTATTGCAGAGGACTAAAGCTCAAAATTGTTAATCAGCTCTTTTCTGTGGTGAGTGTGCAGGGTTTTAATCTTTCCATCTTCATTTATATACTGTGAGCCATTGAGCAAGTCATTTAGGCAGACAGTACTTTGGAGCAATTGGGAACTTGGGCCGAGGATCCTTAATGATCTGTGATACTTCATGCCTAGTAACTAACCCTTTTGTCATTATTTGCCAGCCAACCCTGAATGCATACATGATCTAGTTTACAACATTTTATGGGAATATCATAAGCACATCATTTTTAATGCAATATAGGTAATTTCTTCTTTAAGGGCAGCAGAATCTGCACGTGCAGGTGAAGCACTGAAATGAAAAGTTATTCTATAATAGTAATAGTTCTCTTTTTAATGTAGAATTATTCAGATGACTTTTAATTCTGCAGTGATAAAGTATATTGACTTAACATATTTTTTCAGGTGTTTAATATTTCTTATGCTATCATAAATTACTGACCCCACTGTACTGATAATGTTAAAAAGTCATTAGTCTGTCTTTGCAGGACATATGTGCAATTGTGTAAAGAAAATTGGAATACTTCACCATGGCCTTTTATTATCACAATCAGATGTGATATGCTGTTAGTTGACTTAATGTCAGTAATTGCTGAGTACAGATATCAGTGGATTATAATGACAGCAGTCTGAGTAACCTTTTATAGATGAAATGCTCTGAAATAGGTACTGTTATCATTATTGGTTAGTTGTGTTTTACTGCTTGCTAGAAAAAGTGTTCATAACTACAAATTTGAAATCACCTCTAACAAATATGGACAACTATTTCTATATTAAACTAAAGATATGATTTAAAACAAGAAGGTAAATCAAGTGCATTTATGCATGCTCCTAAAAATGTATGCAGGCGGCCTATGTTTCGACAACAGCCACTGGACCAAGGTACCCTTAATCCACCACTGGCCAGATGCATTTTAAATGAATATGAGTTTCAAGATAAGAGAAGTTTATGGTTGTGTATGCAAAGTCAGTTTTAAAGAGAAGTTTACTGTTGCTCGTGTTGTCAGTTTTCAATGTGCAGCTGTTTTGTTTACTTTAGCAAATAGCCATCAGTGTGTATGCTAAGCGCTTTGAAATAAACATTAAAAATTTAAATCCAAATCTGTGTAATCACTGCAAAAGTAAAGAGGAAATTACTATACCCACTGACGCTACTGAACAGTGTTTATAGTAATTTGGGGGAGGGAGTCAAGTCATGGGACGTTGGCATGGCTGTGGGGGGAGGGGGTCTATAGAAGTGCCTAGGTCCCATTTTGAGCATGATCAGGCCCTTGTGGCAGCAACTCTAGAAGTGGCATCAGTAGAGTCATGTGCACATTTTAATCAATGGGTAGTGGTTTGAAAAACAGTAGAAACAAAATGACACAAAGCAATTTTTCTTCACAAGAATCAACTGATGCCAAAACCTTCCTCTCACTTTCACAGTTGGATAGGATAAACTTACAACAACATATGAATGTTACACCTGAGAATTATAAAAACAAGTGCTGCAGAAGTACACACTTTTATATTAAACTTATCAAAACCCTCCCAATCATTATCAGAAGGAAAGGGATTAGTATTAACAAAATGCTTAGCAGTAGTTGAGCTTAATAAAGCTATAGCTGCTGGGACTGGTCTGTGATTTGGTGATTTGTGTATAAAAACAGAAAAGTTTGAGGGTCCTTATAAAATCCTTTGTGTGTGTGTGTGTGTGTGTGTGTGTGTGTGTGTGTGTGTGTGTGTGTGTGTGTGTGTGTGTGTGTGTGTGTGTGTGTGTATTAAGGTTGCCACCTTTAGTTGTGGCTAAAAACAGAGAAAGGCCACACTCAATACGGAACAGCATTACCCCATTCAACCTAATGGTAACCAGCCACAGAGGGACGTCCTGCAAACTGTTCCACTCACAAGAGGTAATGATCAAGCTTTTGGTAATTTAGACAGTATCCCTGTCATGAACAACTTTTTGGAAAATAATAACTTTTTCTCGGGAAGATTCAATCTTGCAGGCGGTAATAATATGTCACAAGATACAGTTAATGAGAATTTGGGTATCAAAATTGATTTATTTGATACAAAATTGTTTAAATGTAAAAAGTTACAATTGGAAGTATCGTATTTACAAGAGTGTATCAAGAACAGGATCATCCCTAAAGGTTTACGCCAGTGGCGTTTTCCGGCCGGTCTCACGGACGACTTGGCCTTTTACCAAGAACTGTTGGAATTATTTGACAGACAGGGGATTGATTTCCTACAAGCATTAATAGTGTTCTACACAAATGACATTTCCAAGATAAAAATAGAACTTGAAAAACTGGAAACTGAGATTAAAAATGACCCCGAGTTTCCACGATACAAATATGACTATTGTAGGATCTTTTCTAGTATTGATGCCACTATGGAAAAACTAATCAATACTAAGAAAAAGAAACTGGCTAGGGATACCAGGGATTATGCTAATAAATGTGCTTATCCTAGGCTTCCGCGGAATACACAAACTACTCCCAATGCCCACTGGGACAATGACCAGCATAACTCTTTTTCTACTTCAGCCTTGCCTGTAAATAATAACAACAACCAGTCTGAACAAAGACAGGCCCCTAGAAGGAGCCCAAGGTTAAATAATAATAATACTCACGTGTCAAATCAAACCAATTTTCCAGGTGGGGTGAGAGTTGAGAACTCTTACCAACAAGCACTGCCATCTACATCTTTGGACTGTCCTGGTGCCAATAATCCAAATAACAATCAGGATTTTCCATTAGCCAACCAGTCCTTGGGGAACTATCGTCCCCGAGCTCCAACACAGAACAACACGAGGAACAAACGACGTGGGACTGGGAGATGAATGACACTCTGGACTTTGGTATAAAACCAAGGTTGTTCAGAAGCACTAATGGTGACTTTATTGTTTATAACTACACTACCTTGGACATTCAGCAGGACATTGTAGATTTTCTAGCGAAGGACTTTAGTTTTGTCCCTGGGTGTCATATTGATATTGGTAAAACAATTATCAATCTAAAAGTGTATACACGTAAACTTAATTTGAATTATTTGATGGGTAATGATTCATCTGCAGTAAAACTGCTTAGAGTAGCCAGTTCTTATAACCCACCCTTACACCCTATCTTGAATACATTCGAGAAAATTTGTGAGATGGATTTATGGGCTATTAAGAACCAGATTATCTATAATAATCAAAAATACCCAAGTAATATCACCCCGATAGAACGTGATTTCATTCACCTCTTGCAAGATTGTCATATCAGGGCCATGAAACCTGATAAAGGTGGGGGTATCGTCTTTATGGATCATTGTAAGTACGTTGAATATATGTTTGAACATCTAGATTCAACTGCTTACAAACCAGTTACCATAAATGAGATACATGGGGCTTACAGGAAAATTAATAACATCTTAAATGACCTGTTCTTGGAAGGATATATAGATACAGATACACACAAATATCTTTCAATGCCTGCCCCAAGAATTCCAGCATTTTTCGGAACACCTAAGTTACATAAACAGTTGAATGCACCCCCATTCAGGCCAATTATTGATGGGAGAGGATCAGTTACACAAGCATGTGCAAAATTTGTTGACAGTATTATAAAACCTTTGATTCAAAATGAAAAGCATATCTGTAAAGATTCATGGTCGTTTTTGGTGAATATTAACAAACTTGCATATAGCGAGCATGCTCTGTTCTTGACTATTGATATCAAAGATTTATATACCGTCATACCACAGACAGTGGGCATAGCTTGGGTCAGAGAGTACATGTTGTCCAAAAACATGGGGGATGACACTATAAATTTAATTGAGACCCTCCTAGAAATAGTTTTGACAAATAATTTTTTCATTTTCGAAAATCAATTTTACTTGCAAACATCAGGTGTAGCCATGGGCTCACCCTGCGGGGGTACCTTTGCAAATGCAGTCATGGCACACTGGGAGTCCACCATTTTGTTTAAGGATGAATTATTCCTCAATTATGTCACCTGGTACACTCGGTACCAGGATGACATTTTTTGTATCTGGGATGTTGCTAGTGATATAATTCCTTCATTTATTGATAGGATAAATAGGACAACTGATTTCTTAGAGTTCACCTACAGTATAAGCGATACCCAAATTAATTATTTGGATATATTGCTTATCAAAGGCAGTGCTAGTAAAAGATTTAAAAGCTGCATATACAGAAAACCAACTTATTCCAACTCCCTCTTGCACTTTACTAGCAATCATCCATACCACCAAAAGAAGGCGGTCATTAAAGGACAGATTGTTAGAGCTGCACGCATGGTAACGGACACTCAAGATTTTATTAATGAGTGCATTAATCTTACCAACATGTTTAAGTCTGGAGGGTATCCATTATCCCTGATAACAACTATAGTGACCGAAGTGACCCAAAAACGGGAAGGGGGTTATTTTCTTCCCCTACTTTCAGGACAGGGCACGGTTACTATTGATCCTAACAATGAACAGGTAACATCGGATATGGATTTGGCTATTGCAACTAACACTGTAAACAGTAAGTTTACAACCAGTTTTTTGTATACTTATTCCCTAGATTCTATAAAAATAAGGGAAATTGTTCATAAAAATTGGGATATCATTAAAAATGATAAAAGCCTTAGCACCCTTTTAGGAGAAGGTCCAAAAATTACATACAGAAGAGGCAAAAACATGAAAAACATTTTGGAGAAAGGGAAGCCATATGTAAGATCTAATAAACCACAGGGTATGTTCAAGTGTGGTTTTTGCAATCAGTGCAAACATATTAGAGTTACTAAAAGTTTTAACATCAATGGTAAAGAGTACAAGATTAATGGACATTTCAACTGTGAGACAAAATCTATAATTCATGTTGCCCTTTGTAATCATTGCAAAGCATTTTATATCGGCAAGACCGAGAGAATGTTTAAATACAGAATATACGAACATCAATATGCCATAGCAAAGAATGATTCTAATAATGCTTTGGCTAGGCATTGTATGGAATGTAATGGGCACACATTTAATTATTTAGTTTTACAACATAGGGAAGTGGACATTAGAGGAGGTCCGTGGCAAATATGGTTGGAAATATTTGAACTGCTATGGCAAATTCGAACAAAAGCTCATCGTTTGCCAGGTATTAATGAGGCACAATCAATCAAATGTGTTCTTAAATGGCTTTCTTATAATAGATAAGTACACTAACTTTTCGTAGAGTTAATATATAGACCATTCCTAAATAGTTATTGGAATAAATATTACTGGAGTTTTTTGTCCAATTTGTGACAAATTTATTGAGTATTATGATGGGTCTTATACATTAAATAATTAGTAAATTTAATCTATTTACTGAGGTTTCACAGGTAGGCTAAATAGGACATTTACATGAGTTAAAGGCGTCTTCCTTGAGATTTAATAAGCGTTAAAATATGTGTTTAACAACATTAATATTTTTTAGCAGGATGAGATTTCTTATAATATACAACAATAAGAAACATGTTTTGAATAGATCTAATAATATTCAGCTTCAAACATTTTGTCCTGATATTTATTATTTGTTGCTGCTTTTGCTGTATTTAGGTTTTAACAATAATGTGGTTTTATAGTATTGTATTTCTGCTTTATACAGAGTGTGGATTTCAAGTTTAGTACTATGTATTAACACAATACTCCATGACAGGGATGTGACGTTTGCATCAATTTTTTAGTTTTTATGGCTTTTAATTAGAGCGGAATGCTATTTTTCACGATTGGTTAATGTGGATTGTACGTAATTATTTAAACAGCAGTGTAAAGTCATCCCACTGTTTGTCTGATGAAGGTGGGTTATTTAACCTGCCGAAAGCGCTAACATTTATTTGGAAGAATAAATTTGTGGAAATATCAGCTTCTCTCATTGTGTTTCACCCGCCTTTTGGTTTTTACAGTGGTTTGTGAGCTTTTTTGTTCGTTTTGTGTGTGTGTGTGTGTCAGCAGACTCACTGTCAGGGAAATTGCAAGCTGAGAGGAAAAAATCCTCCAAAGCAGAAAGTGCAAGAGGAACAGGTGCAGGTTCAAGAAATTCCATTTGAAATAAATCATAACATTTTCTGAGGGAGTGAGAAATGTCACTGTTTTCCCTCTGAAACAACCAGTTCATTCTGGAAATACTTTCAGAGAAAGAGAATCTGTTACAGGGACTATACAAACTCACACTATCCTCAGAATCTGAAACAGAAATCCATGGAGATATTATATCATATGTCTCGTTACACTCCTGTTGAGGTTCAAACTCCTGACTCTCTTCAGAAAATGATGAGTCCCTTTTTCTTTTAACAGAACCAGCCTTGCAGGAAGGCTCAAGATCCTGCACTAAATCCTGAGATATGCCCAGTAAATTACTGCTGTCCAGTGTGACTGAAACACGAGAATGCATACATTTAGTCTTTTGTTTCTTTTTGAAAGGAAAACGTAAATAAATATAACTCGATTTTCCATGAGTGACATCCCTAGTGATGGGCACAACTTTCTGGCTAAGTAGAGAGGCATTCCCTGCCCCACCAACCTGGAGTGATCAGAGTGGCTCTCACTGCCTGACTAAGGACAAGAGTGACTCTCAGCTGCCTGACAAAGGCAAACCAACAACCACAGAGGATGTGCCTAACCACTGGTCCATGGTGGCTATAGGGACTACTCTAGCAGGACCTAAAGAAGGAGATTGGTGATAAAAGAAGCAGCTTGTACCACAACAAAGTCATCCACCTGCTGTGGTGGCAAAGGCTACTTAACAATATTTTTATTGCAGTCATCTCAGCTAGATTGAGTATGTTTTTGGGTGCATGAAGGTGCCCTGAAGCTTTGGAAAATGGCTAGCTGTTATGTCCTTGGTAATCACTGAGGATGAGGCTAACTCAGCAGTGATCAAATGAAGAACATATAGATATTCTATTGTGGGGAATGATTCATATACATTAGCACCATGAAAATTAGATAAATATGATTCCACATACACTTCATGTAACCTGAAAATCATCCAATTATTCCTAAAACTGACTTACAGTACTGCCAACTACACTGAGACACTTATAAAAGCATTTCTGTCTGAATGTTCTGTACTTGAAATCGTTTTCTTCTTTATTCATTTACTGCTCGGTGAATATAAATCATGCAACTTAAGCATGCTTTTCCATATCATACATTTGACACACCTTTACCTGTGGTTTTATCTAAAGCTAATTTACTTTACTTGACAGACAAAATAATATTTATTTACAGAAATTTAAATTGTTAAGTTAACCAGCCCTGCAGCTTTTCAGTGATCTTAAGCTAAGTGTACTGTATTCAAATGCTACCTATTACATTGTTATTTCTTCTACTGGAACACACCGCTAGGATACTCTGCATAGTTATCATCATCATCTTAGTCTATATGTCCATAACTACCCAGACCCTTAGGTCTTTACAATGGGCTCAATGTTCCCTTTATTTCCTGCAAAGTCTAGTGCTTACTTTGTTTTCACTTCTAAAACTTGGTTAAAACCACACATCTCTGAATTTGAAATTATACCCCCCACTACAATGTTTATTGTTTAGATAGAACCGCTGAAAAAGGTGGAGGAGTTACAGTCATGTACTCAGAGTACCTTAACCTATCACCCCTACCTCTACCACTGCCTAACTTTCACCCTGCTGAACTACTACTTCTTAACTACCAAGTGAACCCCCAAAAGAAAATTGCCATTGCAGGTATATATATTCCACCTCTGAACAACATTCCTCTCCTTGAATCTATCCTATCCTGGCTCTCAATTCACATCCACTATGAAACCTTATTACTGGGTGATGTTAACAGAGACTGGCAACAATTATCAACTACCTCTCCTACTCTACACATGAATCTTTATAGCTTTCACCAACTTATCTCAACTCCTGCTTGCTACAATAACTTAAACTGCTCAACCTTAGACTGGATTCTTACCTCTAACCGTACCCTATATCATAACCCCTGTTCCCTATCCAACTCCCTAAGTGACTATCTCTCTATTCAAGTCGAAAGATACTCTGCTCAAATACCTAAGTCCCACCATATTAGAGAATGCTGCAACCTCCCTTCCTTTAACACTGAAATCTTCAATAACAGGCTCAGTGCTATTAACTGGAACCAGTTCAAGTACCTTCCCATCAACAATGCTGTTCTATACTTTAATCACACTTTTCTCGATATCCTCAACTCTTTAGCTCCCCTAAGAAAGGTTAGAATGAAAACTACTTTCTCTCCCTGACTATATAAATACACCCTCACTCTCATGAAAAAGGGAGAAAAATACTGGAAACAATGGCTAAGAACTAAATTTCCTCCACTTCTTCAAAAATATAAAGAATTACAAAACCTTTAAAAAAAAAAACAAATCACTTAAGACAAGAAAAAATTCTACTATGAGGCCCAATGCACCCATAAGTCCGATCCCAAAAGGTTCTTGCACTCCAGCAATAAAATAATGAACCCTGGTGAGCCTACCACTCCCATTAGGAGGGTGGCCTAATGGTTAAAGTGTTTGCCTTACAAACACAAGGTGCAGGGTTTGAATCTCACAAGGGATAATTGGCTAGGCTTAAAAATGGCTTGCAAGGGCAGTTAGCCTAGTACTAATCCATGAACCTATAATCTATGAACCTATAATCCCCACCCTAAAAATCACCCCCATGAAACAGCTACTTTACTTAATTCCCACTTTATTGAATCAGTTCAAAAACTAACCCAACCCTACCACAACCAAGACCTTTCTCATACCACACATACGACCAGTACCACCTACTCATTCTGTATCAACCCAGTCTCCACTGCCCATATAAAGTCTCTCCTACTAAAACTAAAACCATGCTCTCCCTCTCCTCTTTCTTAAACTTGCAGCCCACTCTATAACCTACCATGTATCTATCCTTATTAACTGATCCATCGAGAAGGCCACTGCCACCGACATCTGACAATCTTTCTTTACCATACCACTTCACAAAGAAGGTAAGTCCACAAACTCATCAAACTATAGACCAATTGCTATCCTCTGTTCCCTCTCCAAAATCCTTGAAAAATGTATTCATAACCAACTTCTTAAATACCTTATTAAAAAAAAAAAACCTTCTGACCCCTTCTCAACATGGCTTCAGGCCTAAACATAGCACCTCCACTGCCCTCCTATCCTTTACCCACACTATTGCTGAAGCAATGGACAAATATCTTCTAGTATCCTCCCTATTCCTTGACCTCTCTAAAGCTTTCGGTATTGTCAACTACCCTAAACTAATTTCTAAACTAACTGAACATAAACTCTCCCCTCTCCAAATGGCTCCTGTATGTGTGATGGAAATCTACCTGTTCCCCTTTCCTATCCACCCAGACTGGTGTTCCCCAAGTCTCTATCCTTGGTCCCTTCATTTTCAACATTTTCACTAATAATCTCTACTCCTCTTGCTCCACCTCCTCTCTCATACAACATACTGATGACTCTACTCTCATCTCTGTCTCTGACAACATTTCTAACCTTCTTTCCATTACCCAAAACACTTTTTTATTTGTGGAAAAGTGGCTAACAGACCACCAACTCATACTCAACTCCAAAAAGACTAAGCTCTTACTATTCTTCCCCAAAACTCTCTCCCACCATAAATCCACCTTTGTCCTCTAATCTCTTATTAACATCCTCATCAAAGCAGAATCTCACACCAAATTACTTGGCACTATAATCGACGACCAGCTAAAATTTGATATCCATATACAACACTGTATTAAGAAAACCAATCAGAAACTAGGTCTGCTATATAGAAACAAAGAATTCCTAGCTCCCAACTCCAAATCTTCTCTTGCCCAAGCCTTCCTCCTTCCATGGCTTCTCTATGCCTCCCCTACGCTTACCCATCTCCAGTCATCCCTACTGACCAAACTTGAGCAAACCTATAACAATATAGCCAGATTTGCCTCTGAACAACCATATAAATCACATCATTGCCTTGCTCTAAAAACTACAGTAGCTTGAATCCCCTCAGCTCCTGCTCCTTTCCTAACTTCAGCTCACACACTCTGAACTAAATAACCCCCAAGCCTGTCCCTCTATCTCATCCCAAGTATCCCCTTATACCCCAGTTCATTCTCTTTGTAGCTCTGGCCAGAACCTCCTTGCTATCTATAAACCTAATAAAAACATTAGTAAACTTCTCTACAAAAATTCACTCTCCCATGCCTGGAATATGCTTCATCCCAACATCTGCAACATTAATAGAACCAGTGTCTTCAAAACCAAACTCAAAAACTACCTCTTTAACTCCAGAACCTGCTGTTGCCATAATCCCCCTTAACCATCCATTACCACTCCAGCTCTCTTCTACTTCGCTCCTACTTCTTCAGCTCTGCCCACATTCTCTCCTTGTTTACATTAACAAAATTATGTCTCATTCAAGCTGCTGAAAATGTCTTTACTGTTACTATACTACCTCATAAAGGACATGCTTGTACTGCCTGATCACTCATGTTATTCTAAAGATTTTTCTAAATATTGTATAGAATTGATTATTGCTGTATAGTCAATGTAAATTAAGTTTCATTACTGCATACCACTAAGTGTATTCTCTTCACATGCACTATTATATATATAGTCTTTGTACTCTATGTTTCAATGCATGTAAACATTTGTGTTCTCTGTTCAACACTTTATTGTAAATATTTTTAAACTGGAGCTTTTCTCCTTGGGTCTCCACTGAAAATGGGCCACTTGGCTCAGCCGGACATACCCGGTTAACAAATCTCAAATAAATAATAAATACATAAAATAAATAACTGTCAGAAATATCTGACTGAAATACTAGTTTACCAATCAATCTTAGTGACTTAAATGAACAGAGATTCAATATTTGCTGAAATCCTTTAAGCCCAGAACATCATTATACATTTAGCAAGGACACATTTCAACCTTATGGAACAGGGGGTAATTGTTTTTTCATCTTTCTTGACATTAAACAGCCTTGGTAATATAACATGGAGTAACAGGGATATAACAGTGTTCACTGACCTCCATCAAAAAGTAAAGTTTGTGGACTTAAGTAATGTCAGTGAAACTGAATAAGGAATATGTTGCCTAGTTAGATATTTTCAGTGACATGAGCATTCATCAAAGAACACATGCTGATGGTGTAAGATACATTTATTTTATAGGTTAACAACTTAAGACACCTTATACAAAAACACCCTATTAAAGTATAGAAGGCCTAAATAATATGTCCTAAAAGGACTGACTCAAAGCCCTGTCACTATAATCTGTGTCCAAGAGACTGCTAAGAGATGACCTGTGTCTGGTATATAAGGCACCCTCCAACCGAATACTGATGTACTTACTGCACATCAGGAAGTCACATGCCATCAGAAATACTTAGCCCAGGGATCTAAACCTCTCCTTCAGTATCAACAAAGCAGTTTGTTGGGTCTGTCAGAAGATACTACTTGTCTGGAAAAGACTTCTAGTCCACATCAAAACAAAGCTCATCCCCATCTATATTCAAGTGTGATTTGAAACTATGGATGGATAATAGAAAATGTATCTTGGGACTGTCACCATACTAAGGCAGCTCCTAAATGATTTACCTCAGGTGGGTCCCCCTCAAGTTATCTGTGATATGATCCCAGTTATTCTAAGTAGGGGCAATATATATTTATCGTCCATGGGTTAGGTAAGGTCAATCTAATTCCAAATGGGATAGGTTAATTAAAGTACCGAAGGGGAAATTGGGTAGGCTTAAAATGGCCCAAAAGGACAGCTAGCCGAGAACTTACCTATGGAACTCTGGATCTATAACAGATGTAAAAATAATAACAAATAAAACTTAGAAACATAAACCAATCAAAATAAGCTGTATATAAATCAATTTTGGATGGGCTGCTACAGACCAAAAATAATTCAATAACACATGGCCAGTGGGGTGTTATACAACCTGGAAGTTAATGTGTATGTCAAAAACATGTGTTTCCATCTCAACAGACTGCCTCAAATTAATTCTGAAATGGAAATAGCTGTCCACTGGCAACAGACAAATAGTGAAGTGTAGGCAATACATGTTACACGTTCTTCCAGTACTGAAGCATACATTTCAAAGAACCATTGCTGATCATGTCTGATGTACAACCAAGTAACACTCAAATGCCTTCCTCTTGGTATGATATGTTTGAGCAAAAGATTTTACTGTACAACTGGAATTAATTTTTGATTCAACTTGATATCATGGCGGACTCCTACCAAAATGTCTCTGAGGTACTGAGAGATATAGTTTGAGGATTTCTATGTCAACAATCTTATTCTTCTTTCAGCTTTTCCCAGTTAGAGGTCACCACAGCAGATCACCGGTCTGCTCATGATTGGCAGTAGAGTTTTACAGTGTCGAGTTGCCCGCAAAGTGCCCAACCTTCCACAGAAGGCACACACACACACACACACTCACACCTAGGGCCAATTTAGAGGACATGCACACTCTGCACAGAAGGCACCCCAGCCAAGGATCGAACTACAGAACCTCTTGCAGTGAGAAGACAATGCTAACCACTGCACCACTGTGGCCACCCTATTTCAATGTCAGCAATATACTGCTTCTATTGATATTGTCTGATGTACTTACTGCACAAGGTGATATGATCTAATGTTTGGCTTACTACCTCCTCTCTCTTCATACTTTCTTTAGACTAGTGAACTAGTACATCCCTGTACTGAATAACCTGCATAATCCCTCCTGGAAGTATTGAAAACTTGACTGAACTTGGATTCCACCTACCAGTCTCAGTGGAAACAACCCTCTAAGACTGATAAAGTACGTGTATATCTAGCTACCTGTACTTTATACCACTATTTAAGATTTAATGGTTCTGTCTCACTAGGCCAGCTTCCCACCCAGAATAGCCAGCAGCCAACTTGCCCCTATTTTTCCCTTCTTGTTCTCTTTAGCTAACCCTTTATCCAGCCTATTCTCTCTCTCTGTGATCATTCTTAATTACTATCTCCTCAGCCTGTTACCCTGTATGAGAAACACTTAGCTGTAGCTAAGCGACCATCCTCTAGGTGGCGCTCTATCTTCAGCTTTCTGCATTTCTATCCGTACACCAACGTCTTTACCTTACTGCCCCAACCCTGCTTCTAAGTTTTTACTTTCACTGACTTATTCTATCACCTCTCCCACCCAATTCCCAGGGTACCTTTACCACACTCTAACTCTTTACTTCCCTACTTTTCTCTCTCTAGCCTCATTACATACTTCCACTTACTTACCCTCTGACATACTTGCTTAATTTCCTGCTCTACACATTGTCTTCCTTGACAGCTCTCTCTCTTGTCTCAACCCGCTCCATTTGCCCTGCAGGCTCACTCCGCTCCCCTACCCAGCCCCCAATTCTCACCCACCCCCAGTGGTCCTACCTTTATACCACTAGTAGACACACACTATCCTTTCCATACCAATCAGACACCTAATATCACAAACCAACCCAAATCTCTCATTGAACACCACACCCACTAATTATCTAAACCTCCTCCCCCTATCTACTCCCTTTTACAACTACCTCTCAACAAACCTCAAACTACATCTTAACTCTTTCCTAACCTCTATTCACACAAATATGGGTATATCAATCACCCCTCCACAGCTTAAAAAGCTCTTCTGCTTATCACTTATATCTTCTCTTATAATTACTTACATCATAACCTCTTATGAATATCCATTGAACTCTTCTTATCCATTCCCCTCTAAGTACACCAGTACATATACATCACCTCTCTCCCCTTCCCTCTCCAACCTTACCACACAACCCAATTATCTACATGCCAAATACCATAGACTAGCTCACTTCAAGTTAAGTAAACCTAAACCCAGGAAAATATCTGACATCTTTTACTTACTCCATCAATCAAAATACCTTAAACTCCTCCACCTTTTGTTAGATGGAGACATTCATCCTAATCCAGGCCCACAACATAATAAAACAAAAACACACAAAGTACTAGATAAAACTACATCTCTCTCACTTTCCATACCCAACAATTCTCTCTCTATTGCCCATCTCAATATACGAAGTATTTGTAACAAAATTAGTCAAATCCATGCCCTCCTTGAAACCCATCAATTTGATATGTTATGCTTAACTGAAACATGGCTAAAGCCATCAATCAAAGACAATGAAATCACCCTACCTGGTTATAATATCATTAGACATGATCACACTACCAAAAAAGGGGGAGGAGTAGCAATTCTCTACAAAACACAACTCCAGATTAGTACCTTAAATCTGACTTTTAACCTTGACAATAATGCTGAAATAGTTAGCTGCAAACTCCAAGTTAATACTACTAAAGCCATAAATATCATATGTGCATATCTCCCTCCTGGAAACAATATCAACACTCTCAAACATATCCTCAATTTTCTCTCTACCAACCTCCCTCAAGAAACACTAGTCTTAAGCTATTATAACATCAATTGGTACTCCTGTAACAGTACTAACCCCACCTCCCATATAAACCTATATGGCTTTAAACAACTCAATAGCAGTCCTACAAGAACTAATAAAACCAACAATAAGGAAACCATCTTAGACTGGATTTTTACTAATACTCCCCAACAAACCTATCAATTAGGCACCCTTCCAGATGATCTAAGTGACCACTCACTAACCTATATCATTAGACACAAATCAAACCTAGCCTTACCTACCACCTACAAAACACTACGATCAAAAAAACAATTCAACTCTGATCAGTTTCTTGCTGAACTAAGACAATGCAATTGGTCCCGACTAAAACCTTCCACTTAATGATGCTGTTGAATACTTTAGTTCTACATTCCTATCCATACTAGATCACCATGCCCCAAGTCGCACTATTAGAACCAAAGCTAAAACAGCACCCTGGCTAACCAACAATACTAAGCAAAAAATCATTCTCAGAAATAAATCTTGGGATAAATGGGGTTCCACTAAGAACCTAACTGACCACCATAACTTCAGAGAGCTTAGAAATAGTACAAAAAAGCCATCCTGGCAGATAAAAAGAACTATTACTTTCAACTACAACAAACCACCAAAAAAGAACCTAAATAATTTTGGGCTAGTATTAATAATCTTCTATCTCCAGGCCAGTCATTCACACCAACCCCCCAGGACTCTAATCCAAACAATCCTACACAAATAGCTAATGATTTCAACTCTTTCTTCACCAATACTATCCAAACTCTAGCAAATCACCTATCTCCTGACACCTCTAAATTACCCACACCTACTTTACATACTTCTCTTCCCCTTTACCTTCAACCTGGATCTACCTCATTTATTTCATCCCTACTCCATAAACTTAAACCCACCATCCCCTCTGCAGACAAACTTCCTGCAGAATTTCTGCAGATAGGAGCTAAAGCCATTGCCTATCCCATCTCAATCCTGATAAATAGATCTATAAAGGAAGGAATTTTCCCTTCCATTTGGAAAATATCTCACATCATCCCACTACACAAAGGGGGCAATTCTAATGACTTCTCTAATTTTCGTCCCATAGCATTGCTATCACCTATAGCCAAAATCATGGAAAAATGTATCCATAAACAACTCCTTAACCACCTTCTCCATAACAACCTACTTGCTAACAGTCAACATGGATTTAGACCTTATCACAGTACCACTACTGCATTACTCTCCTTTACTAACTCTATCAACCATAACCGTAACAACACTAATCTATCATCTTCTATCTTCATAGATCTTTCAAAAGCTTTCAACATGGTTAATCATAAACTTCTTCTGCACATACTAAAATCTCTTTCAATTCATCCTTCTTCCTTATCCTGGTTTACATCTTACCTAGAAAACCGTCAGCAGGCAGTACTTTGGAAAAACTTATTATCTAATCTCCTTCCTATCTCCTTAGGTGTACCTCAAGGGTCTATCCTTGGCCCACTCCTATTTTCTATCTTTATTAACGACCTCCAGTCAGCTATTCCAAACACTACTGGCATACAATATGCAGACGATTCCATTATAATCTACACTGCTTCCTCTCAGACTGAACTCCTGTCACTTACCCAAGAAGCTTTTACCACTGTTGAACACTGGTTCTCTGACCGTTGCCTACTCCTCAAACCCAAGAAAACAAAGTTGCTATTGTTCTCACCTACCCACAAATCAACCTTTCTTAACTTCTCTATTACCTCCTCTGATAACACTCTGATTTCTCCTGATTCTACTACAAAACTACTAGGAATAACTATTGACAACAATCTCAATTTTGATTCTCATATAAACAACACAATAAGAGTAATAAACAAAAAGATTGGTTCCCTTTATAGAATCAAACCATTCCTTACACCTGAAGCTCGGACCACCTTAGCCAGTTCTCACCTTATCTCCACCCTTCTATATGCTTCCCCTATTTATACCAATCTCTCTAAAAATAACCTCAAGAAACTTGTTACATCTTACCATAATATTGCTCGATTTGCCACAGGATCCCTCTTCAGAACTCACCACTGTCTTAACCTAAAACAGCTAGGCTGGCTTGAACTTCCTAATAGGCTCATTTATCAATAGCTCTTAACTGCTCACAAAATTCTATATCAGCCTTCTAAAACACCAATTCTCTCTAACCTCATTACACCTTATAATAACTTGAAACACCTACGCTCTTCAAACAAACTACTGGTTAATATTACCAAACCCAATAACTCTGCAGGTGACAGCCTTTTTTCTAACTCTGTTGGAAAAATGTGGAACAAACTGCCATCTGATATCTCATCTTTGTCTAGTCTTCCACTCTTTAAAAGACAGCTGAAAACACATCTCAGTAAACACTGGCTTTGTTCCTGTAACAACCCAGATTAATTTTCCTTTTCTTTTCCTCCTTAATTCCTCCTCACACAACATCCTTATTGATATATGTAAAAAAATATATATATATTATTTTCTTTTTCACCTTATTATATACTTAGATTTTTAGAATTTGTATAGCAAATATCTACTAAACTTTGTTTATGTAATTTCCTGCTATGACTATGCCTGTCTGCATGTGTATCTCATGATCTGACTCAATGTGTTTATAATTTTTACCTTGTTTTGCCTGTTACTGTGAATTACTTGTAATACCGTTGGAGCTTTTCTCCCCGAGCCTCCACTGAAAATGGACATATATCCAGCTGGACTAGCCCGGTCAACAAATGTAAAATAAAATAAATAAAATAAATAAATAAATATTAGTACATGTTTACTTGCAATGCAACTGCTTGCAACATAAATGGCAGGATAGACAACTCAAGTCATGAGAAATGCCTTGAAAACAATGTTATGTACCAGGAAGCAAATAAGATAAGCACTATGCAACGTATTAGAAATATGTCACAGAAGGGATGATATCTACATTCAGACTGTAATGTGTTTGTTTCCTTCATCTCTCACCAAATTGAACATATCAGCTAAAAAGTCTGAAGACCAGTCACAATAATCTTTCTGTTAAAGCAAACTAAAAAGCATCTAAATAGAATTGTTTAAGGTTGATAAACTATTCATAAACTGCAGATGTGTTTTACTTTGTTAGAACTACTTACTGTCATCCAGTTAATAAAGCCAATATTAAGTGTTTAATATATACCACTATCACTCGTTAACCAGGTTTGCAGATGATTGCAATCTGTCTATGAAGCAGAATGGTTTAAGGAACAGTATATTAGTCTTTGCTGAACTCTTCTTTATGGTGCTTTAAGTGAGGGAGGTGCAACTCTTTCAACTACAGGCATGAAAAACCATAATTAATGCAGGAAACTGCATTATTACTTTTGAAACACACTGAAGAAGCCAAGCTAAATCTTTGCTAATGCAATAGTTAGCATAAGAAAAATAAGATAAGAAGGTTAAATGTACTAAAGCTCAATGCTTGTGCAGATAAGAGGTGTGTGAACAGCAGCGGTACCAGAGCAGAGAGTTGATGGTGGAAGAAAAATGTGTTAATGCACTGGTTGCACAAGGAAAATGAGATAAGGTGACTATGGCCAGAGTACAGAAAATTCACTTACATGAGCATATAAGGGCAAATTAGCAAAGTCATAGTAGTGCAGTGCAGACTGATAGTGGTTAAATATACTGAAGGAGCAAAACTGCTTAAAAGATCTAAATGGATATTGAAATTGCTTGAAAGAACATAGCAATTTATCCAACAGGGTTGGGGGTTGCCATACTGATTAAGGTGTTTAACTCATAATCACAAGGTACAGGTTTTGGTTCTTACCTTTGGAATGGAAAATAGTTTGGTTAGGCTTAAAAGGGCCTGCAAGGGCAGATAGAGTAGTACTAACCTATGAAAGATCTTTGAGAGCATCAGCTTTCAGTCATGTGCACATGTGGAGTAATGTGCCATTATGAGCACAGCTGAGAGCCCAAATAAAGGCTCCTCAGCAAGGCCCCTGCAATATATATACTGTATGTATATATATATATATATATATATATATATATATATATATAAGAAAAGGAAGAGGGGAATTAAGATGGGGAAGCAAGGGTATCTTTTCTGTGGGATAGATGACAATTTTCTTACATTTTCAAGAAGGCTAGAAGGAAAAGATAACATGGGAAGATGACGGTAGTAATAAGGGTGTAGGAATGGCAGTGGGAATAGACAAACCAACAGGAAAGACAGGCAAAGACTGACAGGGGAGGTGCAGATACAACTATGGAGTGAACTACAAACAACAGGACAATTGGCAATGGGGAGGACTGCACGATAAACTGTGGAGGGAAATATGACACAAGCACAGAGTACACCTTGATACTGAATAGGATAGGATGATGGCTGACTGCCATGGTGTCTAGTACTACACCCAACTTGTGGTCAATCAGCTCCATGATTGCCTTCATGGCTGGGCCCAGTGTGACACTGCCATTCCTATGAGGACACCCTCCAGGCCATCAGTGCAGGTATCCAGCTATCTGTCCACCTAGCTCATCACCAGGCCTTTCACCTCCTGACAGATTACCTACAAGGATCCCTGCAATGATATCCACCAGGAGGGTACCAATGAGCCTTCCTGGTTTACACAAATGGATATTCTTCATTACACTGCAAGTAGGTGGACTTGTAGAATACTGTGGAGCCAGTATATGATGGCAAAGCAGGTGCACAATGAAGATGTAAATAAAGAGAAATTAAACAAATGACAACTAAGAAAATATAAAGACACTGTTAAAGAGAAAAACAAAAACAACTATCAGTAAGGTGTGTTACACTGATTGGCAATACAGACTCTGGAAGAGTACGTATACAATGGCAAATTAAAAACAAAATAGTGGCCTGACAAAAATGTATTACAAAAGTATGTGCAGCACAAGGGAAGGATTACATGCCACCTACTTTTTCCACATGTGTAGGAACATGACACAGGCACCATGTGTTGCAAACAGTGTGATATCAAAGGCAGTAATGCTGTGATGTAACAACCCTGGGACATATAATGGTGAATGCTTAACACTGGGGATGCTATGCAATGTAAACTCCATTTTGTTCTTCTGTGTGAGACTCCTAAACACATTGGTGAAACCATACCCTGGCATATGACAGCCACCATGACCTATCAACTGTGAGCCTGTCAGTGACATGCCCATGATATGTCAGGCATAACTAACAGATGTGTGGATGGTTAAATGATCAGGCTAAGACTAAGGCATGGCAAGCTGACAAGGGTGGTGAATATAAACAGCTGGGGGGGGTTATAAGTATCATGGCACTGAATTCTGCCAACCAAACTGGTCCATAATGATGGTAGTGGACACCCACTGTTTTATTTATTTAATATTTGTTAACGGGGAAAGTCCTACTTGGAACAAAGCCAATTTTCAGCTGAGGCCCGGGGAGAAACACTCCAGATGCATGTCTTTCTAATGTGAGAGGAAGCCCACATGAATGCAGGAAGGACATGCGGACTCTGCACAATAGGCACCCCAGCCAAGATTTAAAAGGAAGAACCCCTTGGTGTGAGGCGACAATGCTACCACTGCACCACTGCACCATCCATAACTGTTAGCACACTCTGCATAACCATGACATTTTTGGGAACTGATGGTGGTAAGATAAACAGAAGAATAGTTCCACTGACAGTGACAAAGTATGTAACACATAAAGCAAAGCAATGAAAGTAGTTATGATTACTGCAAATATGGATATTGAAGCAGGTGACTAAGATGTAAAGATATAATGCAAATTCCTTGTATGTAACCTGACATCTGGACAGGCATGCTGTCTACCTCTGGCATATAAACTTAATTTTCCCTATCTCACCAGATGGTAAAGAAATAGAAAAAAAAACTCCATGAATATTGATAATTACATACAGCTAAAATAATATCTTCTATATATAAGCAATTACCAGTTACTTATATTTATTTCAGAACGCTGGATAGTACTGTAACATCTTCTTCCAATTTATGAAAAAGGTCAGGTCTGTGCCTCCCCAGGTCACTGTAACAATGTCACACTGGTAACCAGAATGGATGATGTGTGTACTATTAGTCACTGGTGTGCCAATGCAGTGTTAGGCATTTACCTTCTATTAGGGTCCTTCACAGGAGGAGCCCTTTTAAATTCAGCACCATCAGAAGCCATGGCCACATCACAGGTTGATATCAGAAGAAACATGGCAGCAGATTCATGTTAACGAATGTTACAGGAAACATGTGATGCACCATGATGAGCAGCATAGTACCAGGATGTAGCTCACTGCCACTGTAGAGTAATAAGGTACCAGGCTCGTCCATGGGATGATAGATGAGGTGTGCTGCCACACAAAGTATTGGGCCTGAACATACCATGGCAGTGTCTAGTAACTTACCTTCTTCTTCTTCTTTTCTTACCATTGCTCCTGTTAGGGGTCACCACAGTGGATCGTCTGTGTCTATTTCTTCCTGTTCTCTGCATCTTGGTGTGTCACACCAACCACCTGCATGTCCTCTCTCACCACATCTATAAATGTTATCTTAGGCCTTCCTCTTTTCCTCTTATGTGGCAGCTCCATCCTTAGCATCTTTCTCTCAATATACCCAGCATCTTTCCTCAGCACATGTCCAAACCAACACAATCTTGCCTCTCTGGCTTTGTCACTAAACCATCCAACCTGCGCTGACCCTCTAATATACTCATTTCTAATCCTGTCCATCCTCATCACACCTAATGCAAATCTTAACATGTTTAACTCTGCCAACCCCAGCTCTTACTCCTGTCTTTTTATCAGTGCCATCGGCTCCAACCCATATAACAATGCTGGTCTCACTACCATCTTGCAGACCTTCCCTTTCACTCTTAGGGGCACCCGTCTGTCACAAATCACTCCTACACTTTTCTCCACCCACTCCATCCTGCATGCACTCTCTTCTTCACCTCTCTTCCACACTCACCATTACTCTGAGCTGTTGATCCCAGCTATTTAAACACATCCACCTTAATCAACTATACTCCCTACATCTTCACCATTCCTCTGTCCTTCCTCTCATTCACACACATATATTCTGTCTTAGTCCTACTGACCTTCATTCCTCTGCCCTCTAGAGCATATCTCCACCTCTCTAGGGTCTCCTCAACCTGTTTCTTACTCTCACTACAGATCACAATGTCATCCACAAACATCATAGTCAACAGGGACTCCTCTCTGATCTCATCTGTCAACCTGTCCATCACCATTGCAAATAAGAAAGGGCTCAGAGCTGATCCTTGATGTAATCCTACCTCCACCTTGAATGCATCTGTCACTCCTACTACAGACCTCACCAATGTCAGACTACCCTTGTACATATTCTGTACCACTCTTACATACTTCTCTGCCACTTCAGACTTCCTGATAAAATACCACAACTCCTCTCTAGGCACTCTGTCATATGCTATCTCTATCTCCACATAGACACAATGCATCTCCTTCTGACCTTCTCTATACTTCCCCATCAACACCCTCAGAACAAACATCGCATCTGTAGTGCTCTTTCCTGGCATGAAACCATACTGATGCTCACTAATCATCACCTCCTTAATAACTTATAACTTTTAACTTCCTAGTCTAGAAACTTACCAATGCACCTTAAATTATGGCATGACAGTGGCATAGACAGGGACTTTGAGTCAGATTTCAAGAAGCCCTTCACCCCATATAAGTTATGGACCTGCCGTGTATGTATAAACTACTTCACAGTGCATGTGCATGGGCAGGCATTACAGTCTACACGTTGCTCTACATTTGTGATACAGAAACATCATCATCATCATCATCATTCCCCTTTTCCCCATTTTCTGCATGAAGTCAGGGAGCCGTATCAACTGTTGTCATCTTTCTCTATTCAATGCCACACTTTTGCCTTCTGCAAAACACAAGCCTGACTGTCACAGGTCTTATAGCACATACATCCACCTCTTTGCTTTACACCCTCATTTCCTCTTGACTTTTTCCTGTCTGTCCCAAATCTTCTTCACCATATTGTCTTCTGCTTTTCTGCAAATGTGCTTTAATGACTGTTATCTGCTTTCTTTGACCTTTTCTGCAATAGGAGCTACTCCGGCTTCCACTCTTATGTCAGTATTTCTTTGTCTGTCTGATAGTGTGCATTGTACTACCAATTTTAGGCACTTTCTGTCCATCACATCTAGCTTCCTCAACTGCTGTGCCTTTACTGCTCAGTTTTCTGTACCATACAGTAGTACTAGTCACACCACTCTTTTGTACACCTAACTTTTCACCTTTTTTGGCATTCTTCTGTCATATACTACACCTGACACTCAAACACTTTTAACCAAAATTACCTCAGTAGCATAATTGCCATGCTGTTATTCCCAAAATAGCATGATAAAAACAATTTCCACCATTTTGTTGTTCGTTGTGACAATCCTCCACTGGATCAGTAATCAAGGAGCCTCATTTCTCACCACTGGCAACAGTGGGGGACATACATTGGGATGATAACAGGTATACACATAGTATTTTCAGATGCAGCTCAATGTATAAAGTGCAATTTCCCTTAAGACCAGACAGAGACCACAGCCAGTCTGGGGCTGGTTTCTCCCTCTTTCTCCAGATCCCCAGTAAGACTCCCCACTGGCAGAGCTATAGAGTTGATCTCAGCTGAGTGGCCAAGACAAAACCTGCAGACCCTGTCTGTCCAAACATTGCTTTGTGTCCCTGCCCAAGTAGCTGATGCACACACTCTTTGAGGTTTGATTTATAGACAAACACACACACACACACACACACACACACACACACACACCTGGGAAAGGTTGGCACAGGTTTACCACCTATGCTCTCTTTTTTCCAGACTATAAGGTAGTTATCACTGCCACCAGCCAACTCCTTATCAGGTACTTTAAGGCCTTTAACAAAGGGTGTCCAAGCTTACTATGTAATATTAATGCAAATGGTAATTTGACCAAGAGGAAGGCTATTAGGAGTGGACCACACAGTGTCACCAAATAAATATGCAAGTACTCTCAAAACTTCAATATCTCAACAAAGCTCAGCCACAATGAAAGGTTTAAATATATTTAATAACAAATATTAAAAGAACAAGACAATACTAAATATATATTCACAGTGACATCAAAGTTCAAAATCACAAGAAATATTTAAAACAAGAATTAAGACCAGTCTCAAATAAATAAAGAAAAATATATAAACTAAACTTCACTATATTCCTGACTATATCTAAGAGAGTTACTATACCCTAGAAACTTACAAACAGAACAACACAGATGTGTGGTGAATGGATCTTGTAGTTGTTACCAGGTCCAAGACAGAATACAGAATGCCCTGTCTCTTTAAGAGAGTTCTCAAATTATCTCAAATATTACTGCTAGGATAGCTTGCAGGATGACATCTTTCTTGTCATCTGACTCTATTCCAGGTGAAACCCCTACTGCTGGAAGCTAGCAGTATTTAACAACCACCTGTGAAAATACATATTTGGCAAATGCTGGAAGTCATAAAACAATTACATTCCTTCATGTTTTCAATACTAGTAATTAGTTAGCCCTAAGACAATACAGAAAGCTCCCTAGTATTGACCTTGTGTTTCTTGCTGCCATAAAGTAATTTCATTTCAGGTATTTTTCTGAAGTTAACCTCCTGTATTCCTGTTTTCACTGTTAAAATATATATTTTTAAACAGTTACAATAGTGCATGTACATGTCTGTTCTATTTCAGTAAGGCCCACTGTGGTTACATTTCAAACAGCATTTGCAAAAACATTTTCAACACACACTTATGTACCAGCAGTTTGAGATTCAGTGACATACAGTTCTAATACAGCTGTAAAACAAGCATCTTATATAAATCATGTTGATATTCACAAATGACATATAATTGTTTACAAAATTCCAAATTGCTGTGTTGGCAGTATCTCCCTTTGCCACATCCATCATGCTGTCTAATCTTTTATTATATATTGAGTGGATACAGAAAAAATATTTAAAGTAGTCTATACAGAGAGAAGTATTCTATAAGGGTACACAGGCTAGTAGAATGTGAAGAAGGGTGACATGATTTTATCAGATGTTATATATGGGGTGAGGGTTTGCTCAAAAGCAACTTGTTCATCAGTGGATGGTGAGAATATGCAGGGTTGTGATGAATCTCTACATTAAGTAATTACTTTGGTCTTTATGTGGTAGAACATGGAGGGTTGTTTATTATTTATTTATTTTCAGTTTAATTACCGGGGAAGTCCATTGAGCCCAGAGAGCCCATTTTCAGTGGAGGCCCGGGGAGAAAAGCTCCATGAAACAGATTACAGTAAAGAAAGCAGTTCAATAAAAATAAAAGTATAAGTACAAATACATACCAAATAAGGCAAAGTGTGAGCAGTATATTGCCCATAGTGGAAAATGGTGGTTGTGATTGATCTCTGCAATAAATAATTACTTTGGTCTATATATGAGGAGCACATCAAGGGTTGCGAAGGATGTTTACATTAAATAATTACATTGTTCTATACACAGGCAGCACATGGAGAGATATGATGGATCTCTGCATTAAGTATTTACTTTGGACTGTACAAGGATGGGTCTATATTAATTCATTGAATGGCCACTATGTCGAACATTATTTCACAGGAAATACCATTCATCAAATCCTACAGAGAGGAAGAGGCACGTTTTCTGATCCCTACTGTAATGCAATCTCAATTAGAAAGGTTCGATGAACAGCATTTCCAATGAAATGTTGTTTGAAAATATGGCCGTTCAATGAAGTAATGGGGACCCATAAGGGTAGCACAAAGAGAATTGTGATGGATTTCTGCTTAAGTTATTATTTTGGTTTATACATTGGGAGCACATGAATGGCTGTGTTGGATCTCTACATTAAGTAATCACTTCAGTCCATAGAGTTCAGAAGTGTTATACATCTGCTGTTGTTAGGTGTACATGCTAGTAACAGGTGGTGAAGGTGACGTATATGTTTGTTTTTTAATATTGGGGAAGTGAGCCATGGCAACTTGCTGACAAAAAGATTTAAATATCAGGGATAGTTGGAATTCTGAATATAAGAAGAGGGGGTAACTGCATGGGGATAGTAATCTACATGCTGTATGGTTTAAGGGGCTGTGTGAAGTGGACTTTGTCCTCAGTTAGACAACTGAATTGAAAAGCACATTCTCTGCAACAGTGTGTCAGGTGTACTACATAGTAGATAGCATGTGATGGAGTTGGCACACTGGATAACTGCTGCACAGAGTGGGACAATATGTAGGAAGGACATTTGGTGTGTTGTTTTGAGCACAAGTCAGTAGGCTGTGGATGGGTTGCAGGTGCCAGTACATTCATCCCCATGCTCCCCTACTGAATTACTGTTAAGATGTGGCCTATGATACTGGGGTGTAGTTGGCCTGCATCTTCTGCAATTGTTAGATGGCTGCATGACCGGTACAGATCATGCTGTACCTATTTTGTACCCAATCACTAACCATAAAGGTATGTTCACATTTACAGGTACATACATGCAGCCAAGTTGCTTGAGAAAGTCTCACAGTCAGAGAAAATGTACCACTGAAGGCTTTGTATGTGCATGGACAGTAGATTTTGATCAGATACACAAGACCAGCTTGGTTTTCTGGGAATATGTGTTGTGTGAGGTAATTGAAGATGTTAATGTTGTTGCTGGCCACATCAGATCAGCTTAAGAAGTTAGTTAAAGGGTCAATGGTATGATTCTGCATACCCTCCAAAGGCCTATGCAATTGGATGGTCAAAGATGACCAATTCTGGGGTCTATCATTGCAGATGACCTTTACAACATTGGGGAAGTACCTGGTGCCCATGTCTGAGGAGAGCGAAAGCACTTGAAACATGGAAGGGGCCTGATGTGGGAGCTGAAATGGATGCATCCTTCTGTGTATCTGCTTGAATTCATTAGGCTGGAATTTCCTAATTTCAGTGGCATGCTGTTGTTTTTGAAGTCCTGTGCCATCAACTCAGAGAGGCTCAACACCACCATATCTCCTCTAGAGGCATATATGTTATGCAAGCATGAAGGCATACAACCCAAAGTTCATTTGTTCACATTCTTTGTATACTCTGCTGTCTGTACTGTCATTGCATTACTGAGAAGGCTGGATTGTCACATATTAGCAGTGTTACACAAGGATATTTTTTTCTGTCTGCTTTTATAGGTGATAGAATCATCATATCCTCCACTATGAACTTATCATGCTGTAAGAAGATGGTCACTGGTGATAATATTACCTGTAGAGGGCACAGTGTCACCCACATCTAGTGATACAACTCTGTTATCAGTGTCTGTGAGAATAGTGCCACTGCTGACAATGTTACTTGTAGAGGGCACTTCAACCACATCTAGTGATATACCTCTGTTATCAATATCCATGAGAAGAGTGCCCCTGCTGACAATGTTACCTACAGAGGACACAATGCCACCCACATCTAGTGATACAGCTCTATTATCAATGTCCATGAGAACAGTGCCACTGCTGACAATGTTACTTGTAGAGGGCACAGTGCCATCCACATCTAGTGATACAGCTCTGTTAATCAATGTCCATGAGAAGAGTGCCACTGCTGACAATGTTACCTACAGAGGGCACAATGTCACCCACATCTAGTGATACAGCTCTGTTATCAATGTCCGTGGAAACAGTGCCACTGCTGATGTTACCTGTAGAGGGCACAATGTCACCCACATCAAGTGATACAGCTCTGTTATCAATGTCTGTGAAAAGAGTGCCACTGCTGACAGTGTTACCTGTAGAGGGTATGATGTCACCCAGATCAAGTGATACAGCTCTGCTATCAATGTCTGTGAGAAGAGTGCCACTGCTGACAGTGTTACCTGTAGAGGGCACAATGTCACCCACATTTAGTAATACAGCTCTGTGATCAATGTACAATGTTACCTACAGAGGGAACAGTGTCACCCACATCTAGTGATACAGTTCTGTTTTCAATGTCTGTGAGAAGAGTGCCACTGCTGACAATGTTACCTGTAGAGGGTACAATGTCACCCACATCTAGTGGTACTGCTTTGTTATCAATCTCCATAGGAAGAGTGCTGCTGCTGACAATGTTACCTACAGAGGGAACAGTGTCACCCACATCTAATGATATGGTTCTGTTATCAATGTCTGTGAGAAGAGTGCCACTGCTGACAATGTTACCTGTAGAGGGTACAATGTCACCCACATCTAGTGATACTGCTTTGTTATCAATCTCCATGGGAAGAGTGCTGCTGCTGACAGTGTTACTTGTAGAAGCACAAAAACCTTGTTATGCTCCCAATGTGCAACACAAGGTTGGCACAGCTATTTGCACAAGCAGTGCCCATAACTACACCAACCTTCTCTAAATAATACTGTGCAACAAAGACAAAGGAATTGTTTTCTAAAGCCAACTCCAGAGTCATACAAGTCAAATCAGCCTTCATATTAGAAAAATCAGTATGTTGTTATAAATAAAGTCTAACATATTCAATACCTTTGGTATTAATAGTAACAGTAAACAAAGAAGTAATGTCTAACTTGACAAAAACAAGATCTTGGGTATTTGATAAGCTGCTGAAATTTCTATACAGATCCTTCAAAAAATCTTTAGTGTCTCTTAAAACAGAGTTGACATTATCTAGCTCTGGTCTAAGAGTCTTTTCCAAATAAATAGACATAGGCTCTCTAGTCCAGCATCTGCTCGATAGTATTGGATGCATGGGGGGGTTGGGAAAGACATTTATGGACTCTAGAACATGAGATTGAATTCTCCTTTTATGCAGACTGCGAATCTGATATATTATGCCTTCTGTGAGTGCTGTCATGCCTTTTACATCAGCAAAATGATCCATTGTTTGAAGGACAGGATTTTAGAACATCTCAGAGACATCACACATAATAAGACTAGCAATGCTCTAGCTACACATTTCTCTGACGTGGGAAAACAACATACCTCTAAGTTTTTTATTTTAGAGGAAGTTCAGTTTGATATTAGAGGCAAAGATTTGAGAAATAAAACTGAGGCTAGAGAACAAAGCTGGATAATAGAATTTAGTCTTATAGATCTCCTGGTTTAAATGAAATGCCTTCCCCTTAAACCAGCTCTATAGGCATGATCTTTAATTCATTAGTTTGTTATTATTTTTTAATTTTGTTTTGTTTTTATTTATATATGAAGGTTAGATTGAATGTTTTTATAGGTATGTGATTTATTATTATTATTTTGTGCTTTGTATATCCTTATTTATATGTACACGTGGTCTCATTATGATGATGTCATCGGTGTGTGACAAGTTGGTTGAGAGACTCAGCAGAGTCTGTTTGTGAGTTACATACACAGGTATTTGATTTTAATTAATTTCTTTAGATTATTGTGAGGATAATTATTACTTTATTGATGGTAGGGATTTTATGGCTTTATATTGACGTTTTTTGTAGTATTGTTAGTTGGTTTAAAAAAGCATTGTTGTTTTTAATGCGAAAAAGCTTACCTTCATTAAACTGTTATTTGCTTATTACCCATTGGTATTTGGTGCTTTATACAACTTCTGCTGTGAGAGTCACCGTATTTCTTTTTTTAAATCATTAATAGGTCTAAATTGAGTAATATAGTTTAGCCATGTTAGATTTATTTATTTATTGCATCTTTTACTGGGAAAGTCCACTGGGCCTAGGTGAGCCCATTTTCAGTGGAGGTCCAGGGTGAAAAGTTCCTCATACAATTTATAAGTTGATACACAAACAAATAGAAATACAGAATACAAATACAATTACATAAAGAGCTATCAGGCAATACAGTAACAAATGTGGGCATAACTTTAACAATTCAGATTTGAAATACCAATACATATCAGAGTTAACAGGCATTATTTTAGTAATATATTTTGCAGTACCTTTTTTTTTACAACTTCCACCAACTGCAAAGGGAGTTGACATTTGTCAAGTCATATATTCTGCAGTATTTGGAGAGATGATCAGAGCAGTCTGATCTTCAGCTTCCATTATGTAGTCGTATGTTACTCTGATACGGTCTTTTCTGCAAGATCAACCTGTAAAGGATTTCTGCACTTACTTAAAACCTGTTACTTTGACTGTTAGTGCAGAGGGCTAAAGCTCCAAATTGTTAATCAGCTGCTTCTTGTGGTTAGTGTGCAGCACACCTCTCAACTGCACAGAATTTCGCAGAATGTCTGGATTTTTGGTTCATATTTTTGTCCTGTTCCTCATAAAATTTGTATTTTTCTGGTAAATCACTGGGAAGATCTGAGGATTTATGTCAGTAAATAATGACATAGATTTCTGTTTCAGACCTCATATCCTTCAGAAAATGTATGCTGAAACAACCCTGTTACTCTAGCAACTTTCTAAGCTGTTAAGAGCAATATTTGAAATATGCCTCTATTTTTGGGCCATTGTCCATGCATTTTGACAGACTTTGTCCAGACTTTTTGCACTAATAGGTTGAGAGGTATGGTGTGCAAGGTTTTACTACTGTAAGACAGTGAGCAAGTCACTTAGGCAGAGAATACTTTGCAGCAATTGGGAACTCGGGCCTATAGGGTCCTTAATGATCTTTAATATGCAAAGCCTAGTAACTATGAACCTTTTGTCATTGTGTGGCAGCCAACCCTGAATGCATACCTGATCTAGTTTATGAAATGTTATGGTAATATCATAAGCACATCATTTGTAATGCAATATAGGTAATTTCTTCTTCAAGGGCAGCAGAATCTGCACATGTAGGTGAAGCACTGACATGCAAAGTTTTTCTATATTAGTAATATTTCTCTTTTTAAAATAGAATTATTCAGATGGATTTTCCTTCTGCAGTAATAAAGTATATTGGCTTAGCATATTTTGTCAGGTATTTAATATTTCTTATGCTCTCATAAATGACTGAGCATACTTAAATGATAAAGTTAAAAAGTCATTAGTCTGTCTTTGCAGAACATGTGTGTACTTGTGTAAAGAAAATTGAAATACTTCACCCTGCACCCTGGCCTTTTTTATCACACTCAGACATGTGAAGTACACTTAGTTGACCTAATGTCAGTAATTGCTGAGTACAGATATCAGCTGATTATAATGACAGCAGACTGAGTAACTTTTTATAGTTGAAATGCTCTGAAATAGGTACTTTTATCACTACTGGTTAGTTTTGTTTTACCACTTAGTAGAAAAAGTGTTCCTAACTACAACTTTGAAATCAGCTCTAACAAACGCAGACATATATTTCTGTATTTCACTAAAGACATGATTTAAAACAATCAGGAAGGTAAATCAAAGAACATATCCCTTTATGCATGCTCCTAAAAATGTATGCAGGTGGCCCATAGTTTGACGACAACCCCTGGACCAAGGTACACTTACTCCACCACTGGCCAGATGAATTTTAAATTAATGTGATTTTCAAGAGAAGAGAAGTTTATGATTGTTCATGCAAAGTCAGTTTTAAAGAGATGTTTGCTGTTGTTCATGCTAAGTCAGTTTTCAATGTGCAGCTGTTTTGTTTACTTTAGCAGATAGCCATCAGTGTTTGTGCTATGCAATTCGAAATAAATGCTAAAAATTTAAATCCAGACCTATGTAATCACTGCTAAAGTAAAGAAGAAAACAGTATACTCACTGACACTCCTGAACAGTGTTTATGGTAATTTGGGGGAGGAAGACAAGTCATGGGATACTGGCATGGCTGTGGGGGATGGTCTACTACCCTGCCTAAGGCCTAATTTGAGCATAATCGGGCCCTTGTGGCAGTAGCTCTAGAAGTGGCATCAATAGAGGCATGTGCACATTTTAATCAATGGGTAGTGGTTTGAAAAACTGTAGAAACCAAATTACACAAGCAAATTTTTCTTCAAAAAAATCATAGGAGGGACCTTATAAAATCCAGTTTTTTTTTTTTGTGGCAGCAGGCTCACTGTCAGCGGAAATTACAAGTTGATAAGAAAACATCCTTCAAAGCAGAAAGTGCAGGAGGAAAAGATGCAGGTACAGGAAATTCCATTTGCAAAAATCATAACAATTTCTGAGGGACTGAGAAATATCACTTTTTCCGACTGAAACAATGGGTTCATTCTGGAAATAGTCTCAGAGAAAGAGAATCTCTGACATGGACTATACAAAGTCACATTATCCTCAGAATCTGAATCAGAAATCCATAGAGAAATTATATCATCAGCCCCTTCACAATCCTTTTGAGTTTCAAACTCTTGAATCTCTTCAGAAAATGAAGAATCCCTTTTTGTTTAAACAGAAACAGCCATGCAAGAAGGGTCAAGATCCTGCATTAAATAAAGAGTTAAGCCCAAGAAATTAATCCTGTCCAGTGTGACAGAAACAAAAGAAGACATATGTTTAGTCTTTTGTTTCTTTTGAAAGTAAGGCTTCAAAAAATAGACTTAGAATTTCCACAAATTACATCCCTAGGGACGGGCAGAACTTTCTAAGTGGAGAGGAATTCCCTACCCCTTCTACCTAGACAGACCAGAGTGGCCGTCAGCTGCCTGACAAGGCACACCAACAACCACAGAGGATGTACCTAACCACAGGTCCATGGTGGCTATAGGGACTACACTAGCAGTACCCAAATAAGGAGATAGGTGGTAAAACAAGCATCTTAGATGACAGCAGAGTCATCCACCATTGTTTGAGACCAAACATTAGCCTGCTGTGGTGGCAAAGCCTACTTAACAATGTTTTTTCTTGCAGTCATCTCAGCTAGATCGAGTATGTTTTGGGTGCATGAAGGTGCACTAAAGCTTTGGAAAATGGCTAGCTGTTATGTCCTTGGTAGGACACAAGCCATATCACTGAGGCTGAGGTTAATTCAGCAGTGATAAAATGAAGAACATCTGAATATTCTGCTGTGGGGAATGATTTACATGGATTAGCAGTATGAACAATAGATAAATATGATTCCACATGCACATCATGTAACCGGAAAATCATCCAATTAAAACTGACTTACAGTACTTTCACGAACCAAGTCAGTACAGCAACAAAACCAAGTAACTCCAAAGTATCCACCAGCACAGGACCCGGAGACCGCCACAAATAACAGCAACTCTTCAAAGCAAAAGTTTAATGAATAAAATGAACAACCAAGCGCTTTCGCCCGGTACTCTAACAGGCTTTTTCAAGGATCAAAAAAATGCGTTTATACATCATCCCTTTAAATAGTAATGTTCCATATCAGCTGATCAACAAGTAATTCATCAATTAATTAATTAAAATAACCTCATACATTCCATATAAAATTAATGCTTCCATGTCTATCATTCTTTTCACATATAATAAAAAATATGTGTATATATGCATATATAGCAAACAGAATACATAAGAACAAACAACATCCCTAACATTAAAAACTGTAACCCAAACCTCCCCTAGTAAACTTTTAAGAGATTTTCTCTTTAAAATCTAAACAAATAAACCATGACACCCCCTCCTAAATATATTAGAGTCTAGCCCTTCTTAATTTTAACACTGGGGTAATATTGATATTGTCATTCAGTCCTGGAAACCTAGTAGCATTGAGTTTCAACTGCCAATAAAGTTCACGGTATTCAAGCAATGTTTCCCAACTCCCCCCTCTTACTTCAGGTATAACCTGCTCTAATACCATGAACCTTAATACCATTTCTTTGCATGTCTGGAAGTGCTTAAAAAAAGCATTTGTTTCCTTCTTCTGCGAGATGTCATAAAGATGCTCGTATACCCTTCTTCTTAGGGGTCTCTCTGTTTTGCCAACATAAAAACATAAACAGAATATACAGACCCCTAAGTATACTACTCCCTTCGATGCACAATTATAGTAATTGTCAGATCTTATCTCAAATTTCCTATGGGGAAGATAAAAAATGCCCTGATTTAACATAGCAGAACATTGGTTACAGTGATTACATTTGAATGTCCCCTTTTTCTTCTTATTCATGCTAGCATGCTCCTTTCTTTCAAACCATTCCTTTAAATTGACCCCTCTCCTTCTTATAAAGTGAGGTTTCTCAACAAAAAATTCTTTTAATTCTTCATTCACTCCTAGAATCGGCCAATATTTAATAATAATCGATTCCAGCTCCTGTGCCTTATTGGAAAATGTGTACATGAAATTATTCTTGTTCCCAACCTCGGAACTCTTCCTTTGTGGCTCCACTTGCCTCAAAGCTCTGCCTAACCCTAATAAGGGTGGGTATTTTGTTTCTCTATTATTTCTCACTTCATGAATTATATTATCTATCAAATGTTCAGGGTACCCCTTTTCCAAAAATAAATCCTTAAGAATGAGTGTTTCTTTATTGAAAATTTCCAATACACTAGACATCCTTAAAGCTCTAATTACTTGCCCCTTAATAATTCCCTTTTTTTGATAAAAAGGGTGCCCACTCTCAAAGTGTAAGTAGGCATTGGAAAAAGTGGGTTTCCTGTAAATTTGCGATCGAAAGCAAGAATTAATATAATCTTTCATTAATTTAATATCCAGATAGTGTAATTCATTCAAATTCATCTCATGAGTAAAACTCAAAAAACCTGTACTTGAATTAATAAACTGTATAAACTTTTTTAATTCCTCCTCTGTACCAGACCATAATAGACAGATATCATCCAGGTATCTTTTATAAAATTTTATCTTTCCCTTCCAGGAACTATTCAGTATGTATTTTTGTTCCCAGTAATACAACACCAAGTTCGCATAAACCGTGGCACAAGGGGTTCCCATCGCCATACCTTTCCTTTGCCTATAGAATTCACCTTTAAACTACATAAAATTGTTTTCCAGTATAATTTCCATGAATTCCATCATTAGATTAATATTCCTATTATTCAAACCTGTCTCTCTAGTTAAAACCTCACCAAACCATTCCAAACCTATTTGGTGTGGTATACTGGGAAATAATTCTATTATGTCCACCGTTACCATCCATAACTGGGTGTTAAACCATTCCTGTTTAATATCCCTTAAGAATTCCCAAGAGTCCTTGCATATACTACCAATTGTGGACATAAAAACGTTCAGTTTTTCATAAATAAACTTCACCAGTGATTCAGTTATACTTCCTGACCCTGCCACTATTGGTCTAAACTTCAATTCCTCTAGCCCTTTGTGCGTTTTTGGAATCCCAAAAATAACTGGGATCCTGGGTCTGTCCACATATAAAAAATTGTAAAGACTCTCGTTAATGACACCTTGTAACAGATGGTCATGTAACAAGTACTTAATTTTGGAGTGGGCTATGTTGATTTCATTTATAGATGATATTTCATATTGATCTTCCTTTTGCAACATTTCATAAATATGGGTGTCGTAGTCCATAGTACAGTTGAAACTCAATGCTACTAGGTTTCCAGGACTGAATGACAATATCAGTATTACCCCAGTGTTAAAATTAAGAAGGGCTAGACTCTAATATATTTAGGAGGGGTGTCATGGTTTATTTGTTTAGATTTTAAAGAGAAAATCTCTTAAAAGTTTACTAGGGGAGGTTTGGGTTACAGTTTTTAATGTTAGGGATGTTGTTTGTTCTTATGTATTCTGTTTGCTATATACGCATATATACACATATTTTTTATTATATGTGAAAAGAATGATAGACATGGAAGCATTAATTTTATATGGAATATATAAGGTTATTTTAATTAATTAATTGATGAATTACTTGTTGATCAGCTGATATGGAACATTACTATTTAAAGGGATGATGTATAAACACATTTTTTTTGATCCTTGAAAAAGCCTGGTAGAGTACCGGGCGAAAGCACTTGGTTGTTTATTTTATTCATTAAACTTTTGCTTTGAAGAGTTGCTGTTATTTGTGGTGGTCTCCGGGGGCTGTGCTGGTGGATACTTTGGAGTTACAGTACTTTCAACTACACAGATACACTCATAAAAACATTTCTGTCTGAATGTTCTGTATTGAAATAATTTCCTTCCTCATTAATTAATTAATTTATTTATTTATATTTGTTGATCAGGAGTGTCCAACTGGACGTAGGTCCATTTTCATAGGTTAGTACTAAGCTAACTGCCCTTGCGAGCCATTTTAAGCCTAGCCAATTATACCTTGTGGGACTCAAACCCTGCACCTTGTGTTTACAAGGCAAACACCTTAACCATTAGGCCACCTGAGGAGAAAAGCTCCACAGTTAAAATATACAGACAGTAGTTGCATTGGATTTACATAGCGATTAACATAGCAATTAATTACAAACATAGTTTCAGATGAAGAACATAGTACATCAGTAGACAACTAGAATCTTTATCTGCGAAGTACATAACAGACATTAACAAATGTTACAATAAGAAGTTCCTGCTGTATAATAAGGCTTATGAGCATCTGAGCTTGCTATAATCAAGGTAGTTAGTGGGGTCGAAAGAAAGGTAGTGGTTGGATGGGGTGGGTGATATTAGAGTGGGAGTTGCAAGGGCATAGCCAGAATGTTTTTAGGTACGCTTTTAGTCAAGTTTTGAAGTGGGTGCATGATGGTATAGAGGTAATTGTGGGTGGGAGGGGTTCTATAATTTGGCTATGGCACAAGAGAATACTGCTTTACCAGCAGAGTTATTGGCTTTAGTGATCTGCAAGTGATTTTTGTTACTGGATCTTAGTGGTCTGGTGGTGCTATAGGGTTGGTAGATTCTGGAGGGATGGGACATTTAGTGGATGGTTTACTAGTTTGTGGGCGAGTGAGAGTTGATTCAATTGAAGGAGGTGAATCCAATTAATTTACTGCTCAGTGAATATAAATCATACAACTTAAGCATGCTTTTCCATGTCATTTAATAAATTTGACACACCTTTTCCTTTGACTGTTCTCTAAACATAGTTTACTTGACACACAAGAGAATATTGACTTACAGAATCTGAAATTGTCATAAATATCTGCCTGAAATAGTAGTTTACCAGTTAATCTAATGACTTAAATGAACAGGCATTCAATATTTGCTGAAATCCTTTAACCCCAGAACATCATTATACATTAAGCAAAAACACATTTCAGTGCATATTATATTGGGTCTATAACAAAAGACCGAAGTCTGCTATGAGCAAACACCATTTCAGCAACACCAAATGCAGGGAAATGGGAAATATCGAAGAAGAAGAAGAAAAAAAAAACTAAGAGAGACAAATTGTCAGAAAGTCTTTAAAGCAGGGTGGCCCCTGCTACTTAAATATACCAACTGTGAGATCGCATTACATTGAAGTAAAGGGAAGGATTCCCTATGGCGATCTCCATTCATTCTTTCGATATTTCCCATTTTCGTACATTTGGTGTCACTGAAATCGTGTCCCCTCATAGTGGACTTCGGTCTTCTAATATAGACCCATTATATCATATGTCCCTTCATAGTCCTTTTGAGGTTCAAACTCCTGACTCTCTTCAGAAAATGAAGAGTCCCCTTTTCTTTTAACAGAACCAGCCATGCCGGAAGGGTCAAGATCCTGCACTAAATCCTGAGTTAAGCCCAGTAAATTACTGCTCTCCAGTGTGACTGAAACACGAGAAGACATATGTTTAGTCTTTGCTTTTTTTTGACAGGAAGACTTAAAGAAACATTTAAAAATCTTTTTTAAAAAAATGAACAGCTTTAATCTCTAAGCTATGCAGATTTGATGACATCATAACTCAGGGTTGATCACGATCTGACTTTTAAGAAAGTTTCTCAAATTCTGTCATTTGACTATCTTGCTGAAGCAAAAGCTTACTTGGGATCTCTGTTCCCCAGATCACTCTTAAACAATTTTCTGCATTAGCTACATAGTTCAATAATCTGCTGTCGACTTCAGCTACATTGTCACCTATTACTATTAGCAACAGTATGGTGCCAAAAAGAAAAGAAACACTGGCTTGTATAAAGCACTCCATTAAAAAAACACATAAAATATTGGGTAAAAGAGGAGGCCTCCCAAGAAGCTGCATGAAAATTAGTAATGCATGGACTGTCCTTCAGGAGCTCAGCGGTTAATCATACTTACTTATTAAACTTTTAATAGTGTCCATTCCTTGGCACAATAGGCTGAAGTTTTTTTTTTGGAAGAAGATGATATGGTTTCACAGCACCTCATCCCTCCATTGAAGACCATGAGTTAAATGAGAAGATGAATGACTTTATTAGTCTCATTCATATGGGATCCACTTTAATAACCAGTGCTTAAATCAGGGTTTGACGTTTAGCTCATTGTGTTTACATGGAATAGTACTTCTTGATTTAACTCTTCATTTGCTGGTTGGTATTTTTACAAAATGCAGTTATTGTTGGAATATGCCCCCTGCTTTAACCCATCAGGGTCATTTTTTCTTTTGTAATTTTTTATTTTGTTACATATTCAAAGTTTTACAACTTTGATCATATGGTGTCGACCATATGATATTTGAAGTTGTAAAACTTCGATTACCTAATATAGACCTGTTTTAAGTGTACTTATTTGTTACATCCTAATGGACTTTTGTAGGCATCCCCTGCATATTGTTAGTAAGGGAGCATGCTTGTATTTAGTGAATTTAATGGTACAATTAAATATATAGGGAAACAACGTATGTATCACCATTTTATTGTTTTTCTTTCAAGATTCCAATGGTATTTCAATAGTTAAGTTATTGCTATTAAATGAATGCCCTGATCTTGTACTGACTGTAAGTTTAATATGGTGAACTTTTGTACATGTTGTTCCTTTTGTCTCTATATTATTTATGTTTAGACTGAAATAGTTTCAGTAAGATTTCATTTCATTTGTACCTCAGCTGTGAAATGGGGGACAAGGTCTTATTGCCTTAATAATGAAAATAGTGGAACAATCCACCCTTGGCTGGTTTAGTTCTTCTGGCTGTTGGTGGTGTAAGAAGTATGTATGGGGGGGGGGCAGTTCATGCATGGCATGGCCAGAGATGAACTTAAGAATCAAAGTAACATGTGGATGATTTTACTAGGTGGAAGTAGGATATGTCTATATTACTACTCTTAGCTTTTCTTGCCTCTCACTTTTCTGTCTTTAATACAATTTGTAGTGATAGCACAAAATAACATCAGGCGAAAGTTAACTGACTAAAATATAGTCACTGTTAAATTGCTAATGGCTATAACTGGAATAACATCGGGAAATTAGTACCACTTTCTGTTCTCTTGTATTTCTCCTGTCTGTTTTACTAGTTCATTCCTGGTCACATTTTTAGCAACGTTGGGCTAATAATACTTTCATATGATTTACCATCTAGGGGTCACTGCTCATTGTGGCATAAGAAACAATCATGGCTTGTTAACATTTGTGTAATAGTCTTTCTGTGATAATGACATGGTTATTTTAAGGGGGTCACCATTATTGTTTTGCCAGATAAGCAAGCTGCTTTAAATGCCCCTGAAAAATGCTGACAATAAGAAGGCATGTTCAACGGTATTCGTGCTAAAACAATAGAACTGACATGTTTGCTGTTTCATTTTATTCTTTTTTTTTTTTTTTTAATTAGATGGCAGCTATGCCATTTGCTTTAATTTTTGACCCTAGCTGGAAAAGTGGGAATAGTTTGCCCTATTTCTGTGGTGCATTGTTATTCATTACTGTCGGTAGTGTGAGTTTAACATTGTTACTCATTACTGTCGGTAGTATGAGTTTAACATTGTTATTCATTAGTGTCGGTAGTATGAGTTTAACATTGTTATTCATTAGTATCGGTAGAATGAGTTTAACATTGTTATTCATTAGCGTCGGTAGTATGTGTTTTATGTTGTTATTCATTAGTGTCGATAGTATGAGTTTTACATTGTTATTCATTAGTGTCGGTAGTATGTGTTTTATGTTGTTATTCATTAGTGTCGGTAGTATGTGTTTTATGTTGTTATTCATTAGTGTCGGTAGTATGAGTTTACATTGTTATTCATTAGTACTAGTAGTATGAGTTTAACATTGTTATTCATTAGTACTGGTAGTATGAGTTTAACATTGTTATTCATTAGTGTCGGTAGTATGAGTTTAACATTGTTATTCATTAGTCCTGGTAGTATGAGTTTAACATTGTTATTCATTACTGTCGGTAGTATGAGTTTAACAATGTTATTCATTAGTGTCGGTAGTATGAGTTTAACATTGTTATTCATTAGTGTCGGTAGTATGAGTTTAACATTGTTATTCATTAGTGTCAATAGTATGAGTTTAACATTGTTATTCATTAGTGTCGGTAGTATGTGTTTTATGTTGTTATTCAATAGTGTCAGTAGTATGAGTTTTTCATTGTTATTCATTAGTGTCGGTAGTGTGAGTTTAACATCGTTATTCATTAGTGTCGGTAGAATGAGTTTTACATTGTTATTCATTAGTGTCGGTAGTATGAGTTTTACATTGTTATTCATTAGTGTCGGTAGAATGAGTTTTACATCGTTATTCATTAGTGTCGGTAGTATGTGTTTTATGTTGTTATTCATTAGTGTCGGTAGTATGAGTTTTACATTGTTATTCATTAATGTCGGTAGTTTGAGTTTAACATTGTTATTCATTAGTGTTGGTAGTATGAGTTTAACTTTGTCTTTCATTACTGTCGGTAGTGTGAGTTTAACATTGTTATTCATTAGTGTCAGTAGTAGGAGTTTTATGTTGTTATTCATTAGTATTTGTAGTGTGAGTTTAACATTGTTATTCATTAGTGTCGGTAGTATGAGTTTTACATTGTTATTCATTAGTGTCGGTACTACGAGTTTAACATTGTTATTCATTAGTACTGGTAGTATGAGTTTAACATTGTTATTCATTAGTGTCGGTAGTATGAGTTTTATGTTGTAATTCATTAGTATCGATAGTATGAGTTATATGTTGTTATTCATTAGTGTCGGTAGTATGAGTTTAACATTGTTATTCATTAGTACTGGTTGTATGAGTTTAACATTGTTATTCATTAGTGTCGGTAGTATGAGTTTTATGTTGTAATTCATTAGTATCGATAGTATGAGTTATATGTTGTTATTCATTAGTGTCGGTAGTATGAGTTTAACATTGTTATTCATTAGTACTGGTTGTATGAGTTTAACATTGTTATTCATTAGTGTTAGTAGTGTGAGTTTTATGGTGTTATTCATTAGTATCGATAGTATGAGTTTTACGTTGTTATTCATTAGTATCGATAGTATGAGTTTTATGTTATTCATTAGTGTCGGTAGTATGAGTTTAACATTGTTATTCATTAGTACTGGTAGTATGAGTTTAACATTGTTATTCATTAGTGTTAGTAGTGTGAGTTTTATGGTGTTATTCATTAGTATCGATAGTATGAGTTTTACGTTGTTATTCATTAGTGTTGGTAGTACGAGTTTAACATTGTTATTCATTAGTGTTAGTAGTGTGAGTTTAACATTGTTATTCATTAGTGTCGGTAGTATGAGTTTTACATTGTTATTCATTAGTGATTGTTATTCATTAGTGTTAGTAGTGTGAGTTTAACATTGTTATTCATTAGTGTCGGTAGTATGAGTTTAACTGTCATTCATTACTGTTGGTAGTGTGAGTTTAACATTGTTATTCATTAATGTCGGTAATATGAGTTTAACTTTGTCATTCATTACTGTTGGTAGTGTGAGTTTAACATCGTTATTGATTTAGTGTCGGTAGTATGAGTTTAATGTTGTTATTCATTAGTGTCAGCAGTATGAGTTTTACATTGTTATTCATTAGTGTTGATAGTATGTGTTTTATGTTGTTATTCATTAGTGTCGGTAGTATGTGTTTTATGTTGTTATTTATTAGTGTCGGTAGTACGTGTTTTATGTTGTTATTTATTAGTGTCGGTAGTATGAGTTTTACATTGTTATTCATTAGTGTTGGTAGTATGAGTTTAACTTTGTCTTTCATTACTGTCGGTAGTGTGAGTTTAACATTGTTATTCATTAGTGTCAGTAGTAGGAGTTTTATGTTGTTATTCATTAGTACTTGTAGATTGAGTTTAACATTGTTATTCATTAGTGTTGGTAGTATGAGTTTTATGTTGTTATTCATTAGTGTTGGTAGTACGAGTTTAACATTGTTATTCATTAGTACTGGTAGTATGAGTTTAACATTGTTATTCATTAGTGTCGGTAGTATGAGTTTAACATTGTTATTCATTAGTACTAGTAGTATGAGTTTAACATTGTTATTCATTAGTGTCGGTAGTGTGAGTTTAACATTGTTATTCATTAGTGTCGATAGTATGAGTTTATTGTTGTTATAAGTTCATAGGTTAGTACTAGGCTAACTGCCCTTTTGGGCCATTTTAAGCCTAGTCACTTACCCATGTCAGAATCAAACCCTGCACCTTGGGTTTCTAAGGTAAGCACCTTAACCATTACGCCAACCTCCCACCTAAATGTGTATTCATTAGTGTCAGTAGTAAGAGTTTAACATTGTTATTCATTAGTGTCAGTAGTATGAGTTCAGGGTCTATGTTAAATATTTGAAAATCCAAAATGTCGAACGTTACATGGTCGAGACCAAATGTTCGACATTTGGATGTTTGAAAATTAAATTAAAAAAAATGAAACAAGAAAAACACACCTTAACAGTGTGAGAAGGGGGCAAGAGGCCCCTGCTCTGCCCACACCCCCCCTACTTAAATATACCAACTCCGAGACCGCACTTCAGTGCAAGAAAGGGAAATTCTCCCTATCTGCACCACACTGCACCACTGAAAGTCAATCTTAGAACAGTGGAAGTTTCGAACGTTTGTTCTCGAGAATGCAACGTTCGAATTTTTAAGCATTCGAAGAACTGACAAAGACCCTGAGTTTATCTTTGTTATTCATTAGTGCCGGTAGTATGAGTTTCACATTGTTATTCATTATTGTCAGTAGTGTGAGTTTATTGTTGTTAATTATTAGTGTCGGTAGTATGAGGTTTACGTTGTTATTTATTAACGTCAGTAGTATGTGTTTTATGTTGTTATTCATTAGTGTCGGTAGTATGTGTTTTATGTTGTTATTTATAAGTGTCGGTATTATGAGTTTTACATTGTTATTCATTAGTGTTGGTAGTATGAGTTTAACTTTGTCTTTCATTACTGTCGGTAGTGTGAGTTTAACATTGTTATTCATTAGTGTCGGTAGTGTGAGTTTAACATTGTTATTCATTAGTGTCGGTAGTATGAGTTTTATGTTGTTATTCATTAGTGTCCGTAGTACAAGTTTAACATTGTTAGTCATTAGTACTGGTAGTATGAGTTTAACATTGTTATTTATTAGTATCAGTAGTATGAGTTTTATGTTGTTATTCATTAGTATCGATAGTATGAGTTTTATGTTATTCATTAGTGTCGGTAGTATGAGTTTAACATTGTTCATTAGGACTGGTAGTATGAGTTTAACATTGTTATTCATTAGTGTTAGTAGTGTGAGTTTAACACTGTTATTCATTAGTGTCGGTAGTATGAGTTTAACTTTGTCATTCATTACTGTCTGTAGTGTGAGTTTAACATTGTTATTCGTTAATGTCGGTTGTATGAGTTAACTTTGTCATTCATTACTGTTGGTAGTGTGAATTTAACATTGTTATTCATTAGTGTTGATAGTATGAGTTTAACATTGTTATTCTTTAGTGTTGGTAGTATGAGTTTAACTTTGTCCTTCATCGCTGTTGGTAGTTTGAGTTTAACATTGTTATTCATTGGTGTTGGTAGTATGAGTTTAACTTTATCATTCATTACTGTCATTAGTGTGAGTTTAACATTGTTATTCATTAGTGTCAGTAGTATGAGTTTAATGCTGTTATTCATTAATGTTAGTATTATGAGTTAAACTTTGTTATTCATTAGTGTCAGTAGTGTGAGTTTAACATTGTTAATGATTAGTAAAGGTAGTATGAGTTTAACATTGTTATTCATTATTGTCAGTGCTATGAGTTTAACTTTGTTATTCATTAGTGTCAGTAGTATGAGTTTAGCATTGTTATTCATTAGTACTGGTAGTATGAGTTTAACATTGTTATTCATTAGTGTCGATAGTATGAGTTTATTGTTGTTATAGGTTCATAGTTTAGTACTACGCTAACTGCCCTTATGGGCCATTTTAAGCCTAGTCACTTATCCCATGTCAGAATCAAACCCTGCACCTTGGGTTTCTAAGGTAAGCACCTTAACCATTATGCCAACCTCCCACCTAAATGTGTATTCATTAGTGTCAGTAGTATGAGTTCAGGGTCTATGTTAAATATTCGAAAATCCAAAATGGCGAATGTTACATGGTCGAGACCAAATGTTCGACATTTGGATGTTTGAAAATTGAATAAAGAAAAAATGAAACAAGAAAAACACACCTTAACAGTGTGAGAAGGGGGCAAGAAGCCCCTGCACTGCTCACACCCCCCTACTTAAATATACCAACTCCGAGACCGCACTTCAGTGCATGAAAGGGAAATTCTCCCTATCTGCACCACACTGCGCCACTGAAAGTCAATCTTAGAACAGTTGAAGTTTCGAACGTTTGGTCTCGAGAATGCAGCATTCGAATTTTTAAGCATTCGAAGAACTGACAAAGACCCTGAGTTTACTTTGTTATTCATTAGTGCCGGTAGTATGAGTTTGACATTGTTATTCATTATTGTCAGTAGTGTGAGTTTATTGTTGTTAATCATTAGTGTCAGTAGCATGAGGTTTACATTGTTATTTATTAATGTCAGTAGTATGAGTTTCAAATTACTATTCATTAGTGTCATTAATGTGAGTTTTACGTTGTTACTCATTACTGCCGGTAGTGTGAGTTTAACAATGTTATTCATTAGTGTCAGTAGTATGAGTTTAACATTGTTATTCTTTAGTGTCAGTAGTATGAGTTTAATGTTTTTATTCATTAGTGTCAGTAGTATGAGTTTAATATTGTTATTCATTAGTGTTAGTAGTGTGAGTTTAACATTGTTATTCGTTAATGTCAGTAGTATGAGTTTAACGTTGTTATTAATTAGTGTTGGTAGTATGAGTTTAATGTTGTTATTCATTAGTGTCGGTAGTATGAGTTTAATGCTGTTATTCATTAGTGTCAGTAGTATGAGTTTAACATTGTTATTCTTTAGTGTCAGTAGTATGAGTTTAATGTTTTTATTCATTAGTGTCAGTAGTATGAGTTTAACATTGTTATTCATTAGTGTTAGTAGTGTGAGTTTAAAGTTGTTATTCATTAGTGTCGGTAGTATGAATTTAATGCTGTTATTCATTAGTGTCAGTAGTGTGAGTTTAACATTGTTATTCATTAGTGTCAGTAGTATGAGTTTCACATTGTTATTCATTAGTGTTAGTAGTGTGAGTTTAACATTGTTATTCATTAGTGGCGGTAGTATGAGTTTCACATTGTTATTCATTATTGTCAGTAGTGTGAGTTTATTGTTGTTAATCATTAGTGTCGGTAGTATGAGGTTTATGTTGTTATTTATTAATGTCAGTAGTATGAGTTTCACATTACTATTCATTAGTGTCAGTTGTGTGAGTTTTACGTTGTTACTCATTACTGCCGGTAGTGTGAGTTTAACAGTGTTATTCATTAGTGTCAGTAGTATGAGTTTAACATTGTTATTCATTAGTGTCAGATGTATAAGTGTAATGTTGTTATTCATTAGTGTCAGTAGTATGAGTTTAACATTGTTATTCATTACTGTTAATAGTGTGAGTTTAATGTTGTTATTCATTAGTGTCGGTAGTATGAGTTTAATGCTGTTATTCATTAGTGTTAGTAGTGTGAGTTTAACACTGTTATTCATTAGTGTCGGTAGTATGAGTTTAACATTGTAATTCATTAGTGTCAGTAGTATGAGTTTCACATTGTTATTCATTACTGTTAGTAGTGTGAGTTTAACATTGTTATTCATTAGTGTCGGTAGTCTGAGTTTAACATTGTTATTCATTAGTGACAGTAGTATGAGTTTAACATTGTTATTCATTAGTGTCGGTAGTATGAGTTTTATGTTGTTATTCATTAGTATCGATAGTATGAGTTTTAGGTTGTTATTCATTAGTGTCGGTAGTATGAGTTTAACATTGTTATTCATTAACATTGTTATTCATTAGTGTTAGTAGTGTGAGTTTAACTCTGTTATTCATTAGTGTCGGTAGTATGAGTTTAACTTTGTCATTCATTGCTGTTGGTAGTGTGAATTTAACATTGTTATTCATTAGTGTTGGTAGTATGAGTTTAACATTGTTATTCATTAGTTTTGGTAGTATGAGTTTAACTTTGTCATTCATTACTGTCGGTAGTGTGAGTTTAACATTGTTATTCATTAGTGTTAGTAGTATGATTTTAACTTTGTTATTCACTATTGTCGGTAGTGTGAGTTTAACAGTATTATTTATTCGTGTCAGTAGTATGTGTTTAACATTGTTATTCATTAGTGTTGGTAGTATGAGTTTAACTTTGTTATTCACTACTGTCGGTAGTGTGAGTTTAACATTGTTATTCATTAGTGTCGGTAGTATGAGTTTAACTTTGTCCTTCATCACTGTCAGCAGTGTGAGTTTAACATTGTTATTCTTTGGTGTTGGTAGTATGAGTTTAACTTTGTCATTCATTACTGTCGGTAGTGTGAGTTTAACATTGTTATTCATTAGTGTCAGTAGTATAAGTTTAATGCTGTTATTCATTAATGTTAGTATTATGAGTTTAACTTTGTTATTCATTAGTGTCAGTAGTGTGAGTTTAACATTGTTATTGATTAGTAAGGGTAGTATGAGTTTAAAATTGTTATTCATTATTGTCAGTGCTATGAGTTTACTTTGTTATTCATTAGTGTCAGAAGTATGAGTTTACTTTGTTATTCATTAGTGTCAGTAGTATGAGTTTAACATTGTTATTCATTAGTACTGGTAGTATGAGTTTAACATTGTTATTCATTAGTGTTAGTAGTGTGAGTTTAACATTGTTATTCATTAGTGTTGATAGTATGAGTTTATTGTTGTTATAGGTTCATAGGTTAGTACTAGGCTAACTGCCCTTTTGGGCCATTTTAAGCCTAGTCACTTATCCCATGTGCGAATCAAACCCTGCACCTTGGGTTTCTAAGGTAAGCACCTTAACCATTACGCCAACCTCCCACCTAAATGTGTATTCATTAGCATCAGTAGTATGAGTTTAACATTGTTATTCATTAGTGTCAGTAGTATGAGTTCAGGGTCTATGTTAAATATTCAAAAATCCAAAATGTCGAACGTTACATGGTCGAGACCAAATGTTCGACATTTGGATGTTTGAAAATTAAATAAAAAAGAAAATGAAACAAGAAAAACACACCTTAACAGTGTGAAAAGGGGGCAAGCAGCCCCTGCACTGCCCACACCCCCCTACTTAAATATACCAACTCCGAGACCACACTTCAGTGCAGGAAAGGGAAATTCTCCCGATCTGCACCACACTGCACCGCTGAAAGTCAGTCTTAGAACACTTGAAGTTTCGAACGTTTGGTCTCGAGAATGCAGCATTCTAATTTTTAAGCATTCAAAGAACTGACAAAGACCCTGAGTTTAACTTTGTTATTCATTAGTGCCGGTAGTATGAGTTTCACATTGTTATTCATTATTGTCAGTAGTGGGAGTTTATTGTTGTTAATCATTAGTGTTGGCAGTATGAGGTTTACGTTGCTATTTATTAACGTCAGTAGTATGAGTTTCACATTGCTATTCATTAGTGTCAGTAGTGTGTGTTTTACGTTGTCACTCATTACTGTCGGTAGTATGAGTTTAACAATGTTATTCATTAGTGTCAGTAGTATGAGTTTAACATTGTTATTCTTTAGTGTCAGTAGTATGAGTTTAACATTGTTATTCATTAGTGTCAGATGTATGAGTGTAACGTTGTTATTCATTAGTGTCTGTAGTATGAGTTTAACATTGTTATTCATTAGTGTTAGTAGTGTGAGTTTAACATTATTATTCATTAGTGTCAGTAGTATGAGTTCAATGTTGTTATTCATTAGTGTCAGTAGTATGAGTTTAACATTGTTATTCATTAGTGTTAGTAGTGTGAATTTAACATTGTTATTCATTAGTGTCGGTAGCATGAGTTTAACATTGTTATTCATTAGTGTCAGTAGTATGAGTTTAACATTGTTATTTATTAGTGTTGGTAGTATGAGTTTAACATTTTACCAGGCTTATACATTTCCTACGCCCAGCATTGTGATGCAGTAAACAGAATAATCTGTTGTCTTACTTATTGTTATAAGTGCTGTTCATGCCTAGAGTCTAGCATGATAATAGAGGGACTCATAGAAATTAGGGTGTCTAATGCGGTAGGAGGATGGCTTGAAAGCTAAGAATTATTTCTTGGAATTTGAAGGGGTTAAAGACCGTGTTTTAAAAAATAGAGCATTCTTAAGCAAACTCAATCAGCTTAATCTTAAGGATTTCATCTTGTAAAGCACAACATTTATAAAGTCCATTCTGTTAGGGAGTGCAGATACAGGGAGGAGGTAGAGCTAATTTTTAGCAATGTCAATAGCCAAAACACAGGTGACATGTCTTTTTGAAGCTAACCTACAATGAGGGAAAATAAATGAAGAACAGAGTAAGAAAGTGAGATGTGGAATTTCTTTGGTGAGGACCAGAGCTTGATCATGGACAAATAGAGCCCTAAGTGGAGTAATAGACCAGCCCCCCCCCCCATTGTAGCCATTCCAGCATTCCATTGCTTGACTGTATCAACCCATTTACCAGCAACTGTAAGCTTCTCTTCTCTTGAAACTCACATTTATTGAAAAAATGCACTGAAACTTGCATTAGGAAAACACTAGGCACAGGTCTATATTATTTCTTCAACAGCTTAGGTTGTGTCCTTGCAATCACAGGTCACAGAAATAAATTTGGACATGCCAAAATTAATTATTTACTTTAGAATAGTTCTTTCAGATTATTGATTTCTTGAAGTCTATGAAAACATCTGGTCCTAATGGACTATCTATCAATTTCTGTAAGCTCAGTAGGAAGCACCTTGAGGGCCAGCTGCTCACCACATTTTGTGCAGCAATTCAAGGTGAATGATGCCATATTCAATGTGTCATGAAACTATCACTTTCTTTCAGAGTGTAAAGTCCTTGGATTGCTTAGACACTACAGAGAGATTTCTTTAATGCCATATAGACCAAGTCTGCTGCTTGGGTCCTGTCAGTTATCTCCAAAATTCATCCCCAGATGAAATGCATTCATCTACAACTACTACCCTACCTACTTGATAACTATCTGCTTATCCCCGCACAACATGGTTTCAGGCCTGGACACAGCAACACCACAGTTCTACTCTCCTTTCTCAAAACTGTCAATTCAACACGTGACTGGAAGTATTGTATCTACCCTCCTATTCAATTTATCCATGGTCTTCAATACAATTTCACACCACCTCCTCTTGTCTAAACTCTTTCATCTTAACATAGCCACTCCCTGTATCAACTAGTTATCCAATTACCTCTCCAGTAGGCACCAATCTGTCAAGTGGAACAACTGTACTTCCCCTTTCCTTAACACCCTCACAGGAGAACCCCAGGGGTCCATATTAGGCCGTCTACTATTTAATATATTTATAAATGAGTTCCACCAATGTATTCTTAATGCCAAGCACATCTAATATGAAGATGACTCTGTGATAATCTGTTCTGCTGAAACCCTCCCCATACTACAGAAACTAACCCAAGAAGCCTTCCTATCAGCTGAGAACTGGATGTTAAACAATCATTTACCACTAAATGATTCCAAATCCAAAAGTATGATATTCACCCCCTCAAAGTATACTAAAATTAACAAGAACTCTTTCTCCATAACTATCAAAACAGGACTCCTATAGAAATTGTATCCCATACAAAGCTACTAGGTGTCACTATTGACAAACCGCTTAAATTTGACATGCATCTCCAAACAAATATAAATAAAACCCATAAAAGACTGGCTTACTCTACCGTCACAACCACTTCCTTACTCCCTCAACCAAACATGTCCTTTCTACCACCTACCTCATACCTTCCTTCTTGTATGGTCCCCACTCCTTACTAATCTCCAATCCATTCTAAAGACTAAGCTAGCTTCCTGCTATAACAAAATCTCAAAGTTTGCCACTGGTGCCAAATGCTCCACTCACCACTGTAATGTCCTTTGCAAAATAAATTGGCTTGAATTACCTCATCGTCTCTCCTTCATCCAACTTTCTTGTGTAAATAAACTCATCTTTAAACCCTTCCTCTGCCCTTTCTTTGATTCCTCCCTCCAATTCCATCAACCTGATTGACTATTCATGTCTAAGTACACAAACCTGCTCGAACTCCAGGCAAATTCCTTTTGTCCTTCTCTCTATCCCAACTCTGGAATTCCCTTCCTCTACATATTTGTACCACCAACAACCACTCCACCTTCAAAACCTGCTCCATTCCCACCTCTCATCCCTCTGGGAATCCTGCTCCCACCCCTCCTGACTCCCCTCTACATAACCATATCCTATCTATCTCTCGTCTCTAATTTCTCATAACTCTGATCCCTATCCTTTACTTCTCCACACCCTCCCTACCTCTCTTTTTCAGTTTTCACAACTCTGATCCTCACTGTCTAGATTCCCACCTACATCAATGCTCCTTACTTCTTCCTTCTATACCTGTGTCTTCACTCTGCCTAGTAGTCATTAATTTCCCTCTTCTCTGTTTCTTATTTTTTTGTAATCTGACTTGAGATGTTCAGTTGTGTAGACTATGTAAATATAAATATATATATATATATATATATATATATATATATATGTGTGTGTGTGTGTGTGTGTGTGTGTGTGTGTGTGTGTAGATAGTACCTTTGCTTGCCCTGTAAAAACATTTTATGCTACTATTTCTTTTGTTAGTACATCTCTTATTTCACTGTAAACTACAAATTTTGTATACTTTGTAACATTTTGTTGGTGTGTTTGTCGAATTACTTTATCACTTGTTTAACCTTGTTGGAGCTTTTCTCCTGAGGACTTAATTGAAAACGGGATCCTTCAGCCCAGTGGACTATCTTGGTAAACAAACTCTGAAATAAAATAAATAAAATGAATGCAGATTTCATAATAATATTTTATGTGGGCAGCCAAAACTGAGTTTGCATGAACACATTTTAGTATTCAGTTTTGCAATAGGAAATAGGCTTGCTCTGCTGCCAGATTTGTAGATTTGTAACAAAGCTTTTCATTCTGTAGAGTGGGGTTTTCTCTGGGAATCCCTAGACAGCTTTCAAAAGGCACCTTGAAGTCTTACTGCAAGCCTTTATATTAAAAATCTCTTTAGACAGGTAATCCACAGTAGCTTCTGTTCTCTGTTGTTTACTCTTACTAGGGGCAGCACCAAGGCTACATCTTCTCCCCTATATTTTTGTGTTGATAGTGCAGGCAATGGAAATTGTCCTTATCTGCACCATCAGTATCATACCAGTTGTGATATCCTACCCTTGGGGGAATAGAACTGTATCATGGTTGTGATATCCTACCCTTGGGGGAATAGAACTGTATCATGGTTCTGATATCCTACCCTTGGGGGAATAGAACTGTATCATGGTTGTGATATCCTACCCTTGGAGGAATAGAACTGTATCATGGTTGTGATATCCTACCCTTGGGGGAATAGAACTGTATCATGGTTGTGATATCCTACCCTTGGGGGAATAGAACTGTATCATAGTTGTGATATCCTACCCTTGGGGGAATAGAACTGTATCATGGTTGTGATATCCTACCCTTGGGGAAATAGAACTGTATCATGGCTGTGATATCCTACCCTTGGGGGAATAGAACTGTATCATAGTTGTGATATCCTACCCTTGGGGAAATAGAACTGTATCATGGTTGTGATATCCTACCTTTGGGGGAATAGAACTGTATCATAGTTGTGATATCCTACCCTTGGGGGAATAGAACTGTATCATGGTTGTGATATCCTACCCTTGGGGGAATAGAACTGTATCATGGTTGTGATATCCTACCCTTGGGGGGAATAGAACTGTATCATGGTTGTGATATCCTACCCTTGGGGGAATAGAACTGTATCATGGTTGTGATATCCTACCCTTGGGGAAATAGAACTGTATCATGGCTGTGATATCCTACCCTTGGGGGAATAGAACTGTATCATGGTTGTGATATCCTACCCTTGGGGAAATAGAACTGTATCATGGTTGTGATATCCTACCCTTGGGGGAATAGAACTGTATCATGGTTGTGATATCCTACCCTTGGAGGGATAGAACGGTATCATAGTTGTGATATCCTACCCTTGGGGGAATAGAACTGTATCATAGTTGTGATATCCTACCCTTGGGGGAATAGAACTGTATCATGGTTGTGATATCCTACCCTTGGGGGAATAGAACTGTATCATGGTTGTGATATCCTACCCTTGGGGGAATAGAACTGTATCATAGTTGTGATATCCTACCCTTGGGGAAATAGAACTGTATCATGGTTGTGATATCCTACCCTTGGGGAAATAGAACTGTATCATAGCTGTGATATCCTACCCTTGGGGAAATAGAACTGTATCATGGTTGTGATATCCTACCCTTGGGGGAATAGAACTGTATCATGGTTGTGATATCCTACCCTTGGAGGAATAGAACTGTATCATGGTTGTGATATCCTACCCTTGGGGGAATAGAACTGTATCATAGTTGTGATATCCTACCCTTGGGGGAATAGAACTGTATCATGGTTGTGATATCCTACCATTGGGAGAATAGAACTGTATCATGGTTGTGATATCCTACCCTTGGGGGAATAGAACTGTATCATGGTTGTGATATCCTACCCTTGGGGGAATAGAACTGTATCATGGTTGTGATATCCTACCCTTGGGGGAATAGAACTGTATCATAGTTGTGATATCCTACCCTTGGGGGAATAGAACTGTATCATGGTTGTGATATCCTACCCTTGGGGGAATAGAACTGTATCATAGTTGTGATATCCTACCCTTGGGGGAATAGAACTGTATCATGGTTGTGATATCCTACCCTTGGGGGAATAGAACTGTATCATAGTTGTGATATCCTACCATTGGGAGAATAGAACTGTATCATGGTTGTGATATCCTACCCTTGGGGGAAAGAACTGTATCATTAATTTGGCTCACTGATGATTGCACCATTTGGTTGTCTTAGCTTGAGAAAAACCCTTGACTTGCACTTATGTCTAAAAGCCTGACAAAAGCTACTCATATTACAGAAATTATAGACAATTCCATGAAGAAAGCTAAACATGTAACAGATTTAAAATAAATACTAGAGGCCTTTAGAACATATCATGAAACACTGAATAACACCAACCTACATAATACTGATAATAGTATGAGAGACAAGTTTTTGAAAGACAATATTGATAAAAGATTAACAAAAGAACAAAACTCTGGACTTCTTAAGTCTATATCATTAAGGGAAGGGAAGGGAAAAATACAAAACATTAAAAATAATAAGGTCCCTGGCCTTGATGAGCTAATAGGGGAAATATATAAGATACTTCTGGATGAGACCTTAGACATTCTAATAGATGCTTTTGAAGAATTCAGAAAGAATAATGGCATTTTCCCTTCCTGGAGATATGCTATGGTTTCACCCATTTTGAAACATGAGAAGGACCCTAATTTTATAACATCTTACCACCCTATTTCCCTTCTGAATGTAGACTACAAGATGTTTACATCTATTCTAGCAGCTAGATTTAATCATTTTTTGCCAAAAATAATAAAAGATGATCAAACAGGGTTTATTTCACACAGGAAGGTCAAAGGCAATTTAATCAAACTATTAACATCAATGGACTATGCAAACAAACAAACAAAAAAAAGAATTAACAATTATTAGCCTGGACTTGGACAAAGCATTTGATTCATTGAGTTGGCTCTATTTATTTAAACTTCTAAAAATGTATAACTTTTCCTCAGATTTTTTTAAAATTGCTGAAGAAATTATACTCTACTTCTATACCATACATTAAAATTGGACCTTTCCTGTCAGGACCATTTAAAATAATGAAAGGAACCAAGCAAGGCTGCCCTTTATCACCCTTATTATTTTCTCTATTAGTGGAGCCCTTAGTTAATTACATAAGAACTAATGATAAAATAAGCAGCTTCTATGTCAATGCAAAGTGCAGTTCCAAAATCCAGCTTTTCGTTGATGATATCATATTAACAATCGGGAACATAGATACCTCAACTGACCAGCTTATAAAATCTCTTCAAAACTTTGAAATGATATCAGGCCTAAGTTTTAATCAAAATAACACTGAAACTATTTTGTTAAACAACAAAAAAAAAAAAAAAAACAATTCTAGACAGACATAGTGACTTTAATTGGGCTAACGTGATTAAATATCTAGGTATAACCATTAAATCAAGTTGGAAAGACACTAGGCAAGCAAATTTCATAATGTTAATAGACACCTTTAAAGATTACTTAAACAAATGGAATAAAATGTAATTCACCATGGAGGAAAGGTTATCATTACTTAAAATTGTCATACTACCCAAAATTCTGTATGTCGTTCAAGCCATCTTAGCACCCCTTCCAAAAAACTAATGAAACACATTAAGTCAGAAAAAAGAAAAACCCTTAATGATATACGCAATGAATTTCAATCTATTGACAATATCACAAATCTTAGTGTTAAGACATGTCTGTTTCCTGTCCCTGGATGCTTTTTCTGCAATAGTCATTGCCCATGAAGTTAAGTAGCAAGAACAATATTGCAGTCTGGGTATTTAGACAGGGTTCACCCATCAGTCCTTAATCTAGTAATGCATGAAATTGTTCCTCGCCAATGCCAAGGAAAGAATCAATGAATGGGAATTGCTGCATTTGTACTTTCTGTCTAAGCTGTTAGTCTTAATGATGTTTCTGATCCTCAAAGTTTTATTCCAAGCTAGACATTTGCCCACTTAGGGAAAGGATAACACAGACTTTGACTTCTAAACTGTATTTAATTTAGGAGAACATTCATATTTTCATTCCTGGTTTACCCCTGCACATGATAGGCCTATTTTGGATGTATGTCCCTATATTTTGTGGTTGAGGTTGCTTTACCACTTGACAGAATTTTCTGAATCCACCTCATCATGCATTATTTTTGACACTGTGTAACACAAAAAAAAGCCTCATTACATGATCAACATGCTAGTGCCACCAATAATTTAAAGTAAGAGGACATATATCTTACATCTCCCTCTTCAGAAGTGAAAATAAATGATCTTGTATGGTAGACTTTCACCATGCAGTTCATGAAGGTCTACATATTTTACACTGCCTTTTTGATAATGTGCTTATAATATTCAATCATGTTTTGTCATTTTCTGTTTTATAAACTTGTTTCTCAGTAGAATCTGAAATTCAGACTGGAATCAGGCAAGATTAGATGCTATTTGATATTCAAATGTTATGCTGATTAGATGTCTGCATTTTAGGCTGTATGCACCTACTTTTCAAGGACTTTTATACCTGTTTTCAGTATCTGCAGGTTGAAAGGTAAACATAGTGACTAAACTGTAGAAACTCTTTTGGATTATTGTTGGATCTGTCAAGTCTTTAAGATTGCATGCTGATGCTAATTGGCCCTCCATTCCAGGGTAGTCTAGACCCAACATCCTTTACTCAATATTGTAAAAAGGATGGTCTCTGTTAATATTTATCATCTAGTTCCTACGCACACCTTATCTGGATATTCTCTGAGGGGTTTAAGATTTCCCACTTTGTTCTATAAAGTAAGCCAGTGAGAAGGAGAAATGACATGGGATCCAGGACAGATAGACACTGAAGATCAGATGGTACACAGCAGCATTAAGGTGGGTAGGAGTATTTATCATTTTAAATACATTTTGGTGTAATCTCATATGGACGTGGTGGTGTATAATGGTGTAGAACCACAGAACTGTATTCTAGTGATATCACTTCTGTAGACTCCAGTTTTCATTTTTACTCTTATCTGGTTTTAGGGATTTCACAGATTGTCATCATTTTACATTGTGACTACATATGCAAACATTGTACTTGCATAAGACAATAGATCGAGTGTATTTATCCTTTAAAGAGGTACTTCAGTTCACAGATGTGAATATTACATTGCTGCCTTGTCTGCTCATGAATATGTATAAGGCTTTGTCAAATACATGTGTCTCTTCCAATGTTGCTATAAGGAGCAAATCTAATATATAAAATCCCCATGCATAGTAAGGCAATATCATCATGAGCCACTATCATCATATACCTGTTCCGACATGTACATATAACAGACTAAACGTTTAGCAAAATTACTCTGTGAGACTGTACAACAGAGTTTTGGGGTCTGTCCAGTGTTGACAAAGTAGTCATGTGTGTGCTATGTTCTCTCATTATTGACATGTAGCAGAAATGAGATCTTATAGGAAAGATGCGGTGGTAAATCATCCACTTACAGACATAAATTCTGTTTTTTTGGGGGGAATATATGATGGCAAACACACACACTTACCTTGAAAACTCTTTACTAGCTAACACAAGCTTCCCTTACATTATCAGCCATCATTTTTGGAAGTCCATTACCCAAACAAGAAAACAGAAAAGAATTACATAGTTATGCTATTAGACTCAAAGGTTCCAGGAAGTCAATTACTTAAATGAAGCTTGTAGTGAAGTCTGTAATGAATTATGCTGTCTATTTGTATTCTTTTAGGACCATTGCTTGTAGATAGTTATGAGTTTAAATTTAAATTTTTATAAAGCTTGTTGACCTGCACATGTTATTATGGGGTACAGCTGCATCTATGAAGGTGAAAACATGGTGGAATTATTCAGAAAAATATAAAAACTGAACAATGACTCAGGGATACTTGCAAATTTGTAAGCTGCCATTTCTCAGTAAACAGAGATTGCACCAGCACACTATTAGTAGCAGTTGTATTAACCAAACACCATGTGGTAGTGTCATAGGGGCCATTCTAGGAGCCCTTATCTGCAATGGCATAAGCCGTCATTCTCCTGATTGAAGATAAGTCCAACCATGCCTACCATATTACCTCCATAATAGGAACATAGTCAAATGTCCCTGTGTAGACAGAAGCTCCAGATGGGAGCTTGCAGACATGTATAATCCTTACATGAATTTCCATGGGATGCTTTTAATATAGATCCCTGCTGAAACTGTGATATGTGCAACATTGATTATTCTTGTAATAGTGAATTTTCAATAGCCATCAGGGGACATGGATGATACATCATAAGCATGTACCACATGAATACTGCAACATTTCCTTCACGTTATGCTACAACATATGGAAATGCATATGTGATTCCCATATAATGCAGATGGGACAACATCACTATTCAGGATTCTAAGAATTAGCCCAGTTCTCTGAGGTTCTAAGGGTCACTGACTTCACCCATATCACCATCAATGCTAAACATGTTCCACATGGACACCAGCATATTATCCAAAAGGATTTCCAGTCCATCATCTGTCAGGTGGTGTACAACACACAAGATATTATACACAGTATGTCTGTGTGACATCCAGGAAGTTTTCGCAGTTTTCACATCTAGCACATATCAGACCTATACCAGCAATTTATTTATGATATCAGATATGCCCTGGAGCCATGGTGCATGACTCCTATATGCACTCAATAGTACATGATTGAGACACAACGCAGTACTGCTTCAGGCATACAACATTGTTGACCATATAGTTGGCATGTTGAATGCAAACTTCTGCAACCTAATTTCATCTGGTGCTACAGTGCAATGTGTTTGGAAGACTTAATGAAAGCTATTTCCTGTTTTTGTAATGATAAACAGCATGGTTGTAAGCAGGCAGCTAGAACAGGGAATTGCAGTCAGAGAATGTTGTTTGTCTGGTCAATATAAAACAGACAAATATGTGTGGGTTCAGTTCAATCAGCTTTATTTATTTATATACAATCACATCAGGAATGAGGCATTAACTTTAACTTAGATAAACATATAAACAAACTGACTCTGTCTCTCTCATAAATGCTCACTCTCTGGCTGCACTCTCAGAATGGCATTGAAGCTAGCACATACTTGCTGTTTATATGCACATGTTGTCCTTGGAAATGCTTCTTAAAGGTACAACACACATACATATTCTACATCCTCCCTCTTTGAGAAATGAATCATAATTCATTGATGGCATTGATTGACATGCAATAAATACAAGATAAGTCTTAGACATGCAATTATACAGAACTAGATACATACAGACAACTATGTCCAGGTTGCTGTATATTTCACACTAGGTTTGGAGATGTGACCAAATCATATAACATAGAATTTAGAGTTAGGTCTAGCAACTGGGACTGTCTGTGCTGAATGTTCAACCTTGAGGACATCAGGAACAAGATCAGAAGAGGTAATGGAAGTTAAGGCACATTCTAGAACAGAAACATTCTCTGGATTGCTCTGAGATCTAGAGTCTGTATCATAGGAACAATGCTGTGATATCTGATCTGATACAGGAGGAAGATGTCTGCAATTTCTCCAGTACTTCACACCCTCAGATTCCATGAAATAGGATCTTGGCTCGGTACATAAAACTGGTACTTGACCAATCCAGTCTAAACCTTTCGCTGTTTGTATCCTCTCTGTCTCTTCTTCTTTCAATGGATGAAGAAATATGTTAATTTTATCAAAACTGGACTTCTGAAGAGTATGTTTTCTGAGTAGTTGGGCTTTGATTGCTCTGTCGCTTTTAGCTTTAGGCCTCAATAAACTGGAACTGAAAGGCAAGGTTGTTCTGGTTTGCCTAGATAAAAGTATCTGAACAGGCGAGCCGAGTATATCATAACTGGGTATGTTTCTGAGATTGAGTAAATTCAAAAATGTTGATATTGTCATGCTTTGACTTTTTTAGTAATTTCTCTGCACTCTTCTGCATGTTTAGCTAATCCATTTGACTGTGGATATTCAAGACTGGTAGTAACATGTACAAAGTCCCATTCTTTTGCAAATTTCTGAAACAACTGACTGGTAAATTGCATACCGTTGTCAGAGATAAGCATATGTGGACTACCATGGACTGAGAAATTATGTTTCCACTTAGCAGTAACAGCAGCAGATGTTGGGTTAGGCAATAAATCAAACTCAGTTTGAATAAGAGTCGACCAAAACTAAGTAATGCTGATTGTTGCATTCAAATATTTCAGTGGCTACTGTTGACAAAGGTAGTTCGGGAACTTGACTTAGCTGAAATGGCTCTTTTTGCAGATGCAGTTTAGTACTTTTGCATACTGAACAAGATGAAAATACTTATGTCTTTTGCTAGAAAAGGCCAAAATACTAGTCCACTCGCAATTCGTTTGCTAGATTCAGAAACTGGGTGACCGCGATGCAAAATCCGGATATATTCACGTTGTAGGGTAGCAGAAACAACAACTTAAGGACCTTTGAAAATAATGTTATCTTTCATCAGCATCTCATGTCTGTAAGGAAAATAAGGTTGTACTTCAGGCGATACACTGGATTGCTTTGACGGCCATCCTAACTGGATGTAGTGGTTGAGCCTTTGCAAAACAGGATCAGTCTTTGTATGATCCCACAGCTCATCAAGTCTCATGGCAAAAAAATGGCTTACTTCCATGATATCAAAGTCAAAATTCTCTACATCAAACTGTTCCATTGTATTTCTGGGCATTCTGGATAAGATATCAACCAAGTAAAGAAGTTTGCCTTTGTATAATTTTGAAGTTGTACGTTTGTAATTTGAGCATCATTCTTTGCAATCTTGCTGGAGCAGAATGCATAGGCTTCTTTAAAATAGTAACCAGAGGTTGATGATCAGTTTCAATCTGGATAACTCAACCCTAAATATAATCATGAAACTTTGAACATGCAAACACAGTTGCCAAAAGTTGTTTCTCAATCTGAACATATTGCATTTCAGTTTGGGTAAGAGTTCTAGTTGCATAGGCTACTGGTCTGCCCTCTTGAAGAATAACTGCACCAAGACCAAATTTTGAAGAGTCACAGGAAAGAGTAACTGGTCAGTTGACATCATAGTATCTTAGTGTAGGTGGAGTGGCAATTTTCTGCTTAAGATCATCAAAAGCTCTCTGGTGCTGTTCCAGCCAAGACCATGAAACACTTTTGCACATCAGCATTCATAAAGGCTCTGTCAGTTCAATGAAATCTGGAATGAATATGGCTAATTAGTTGACCAGACCAAGAAAATGCTGTAGACCTTCAACATTATCTGGTGATGGCATCTCAAGAATAACTATTTGCATAAATGGGTCTAGTCATTACCAGTGCTAGTAAACAAATGACCTACATGTGTGACTTCTGGTAGTCTGAATTTGCACTTTAGAGGACTGAGCTTTAAGTTCACTTCACTTGCTCTGTCTAGAACTTTCTTGAGGTTTCTTTCATGGTCTACTTCATCATCACCTCTGGCCACCAATCATCTACTATTATGGCACAGGGATAACCTGAAAACATATGTTCCATTGCACACTGAAAGACTTCACTTGCAGAATTTTTTCCAAATGGCATCCTGAGAAATCTATATCTTCCAAATGGGGTACTGAATGTAGTTAGTACTGAAGATTTGCGATCAAGCATCACTTCCCAAAATGAACTCTTTGCATTCAAAACAGAAAATACATTAGCATTCGGTATCAGGGCTGCAACTTCATCGACTCTTCACATAGGATGATGAGGTCTCTTTAATGCCTTATTCAATTCTCTGCATATTTTGATTTTGTCTGAGCCATTTTTGTAAGCTGCTACCATAGATGACACCCATTCAGTTGGTTCTGTAACTGGACAAATTACATCTTGCTGCACCAGTTCATCCGGCTGAGCTTTAACTCTGCTCTGCATGGCTATTGTAATTCTTCTTGCCAACCTGACCACTGGACTAACCTCTGGGTCTGACTTCATGGAATATATAACTGGAAGCTTGCCTAACTTGTCATCGAAAACATCAGCACATTCTGAGAAAATAGCATCAGTGAAGCTGGAACTGAGACATGTGCTTATATGAAGAACTTCTTTAGTAAAGGAAAGCAAGTCCATTTTCAAACTATCTCTGAAACCCAGTAATGACTGCACAGGTCTTCAAACTATGTAAAACAACAACTTGTAACTGTTCAAGCCAAATAACATGAAAGCATTACTAAGCCTTCTGTTTGACTTTCTTCAACTCCATAGGCAACACGTTTCACACAACTAGCCACATTAAGTTGTTCACCAGCCCTTACTTTGGCAATGCTTCTGCTGACATAACATTACACTTTGAACCAGTGTCTACCTTGAGCACAGTGGGTTTACCATGGATCAGGACAGTACAAAACACTTCGCCCTTTGCTAATAAATCTACTGCGTCAAACTTTTCACCATTCACTATTATACCATCTATGTAGAAAGTAGGCTTGCAGCTCTCTATATGATCAACTTGCTTTTTTAAGTGACCTTTCTTTGCAACTGAGCGCGGTTTACTTGACTTGCAAAAGTTTTGAAAATTATTCCATTTTTTACATTTGTGACATTGCTGACCAAATGCTAAGCAGTTTCCCCTTTTAGACTCAAGGTTAGTACCACAATTATGACAGCTAACAATGAAGCTTGACTTGGGCTTTGCTGAAGCACCCCTGCACTGTACTGAGCATGCTCCTTTAACTGAACTAGTCTTAGAACTTACTGGAAAACTACGGGATTTCCCTGCCACTCCTACAGGGGCTGCAGCTGCCATGTGCTTAGGCCTGTTTCTACTTGCCACATGCTGCATGCTGTCTACATTTGCTCTGCAGCCTGCTAAAACTACACTCATCACTTGCAAACATACTTGCGTGCCTTTCTGTAACTTCATGAATTTGACAAATCTCAACATTAAATCACTGTCCCGAAGCAAAATCTTTCTCACAGCAGCACTATCAATGCCACATACAAGCTTGCCCTCTTATTAGTTCATCTTTTAAATTACCAAACATGCAAGTTTTAGCTTTGTTTCTCAAGTCAGTAATGTAAGCTGCAGATGTTTCTCCTGACCTTTGGTCTCTTGTGTAAAACAAATGCCTCTCTAATGTAACATTTGTCTGGGGGTTACACATTTCTCTGAATTTATGCTTCAAACTCTCAGGGGTCTTCCCTTGATTCAGCCTGAACAACAATATGATGATTTTCTCCTTCTCCTTCATACACTGTTGGTGCACATACAAATGAACGCTCCATATCAATGGCCTCTGACCCAGCTAGGATTAGCAAAATGAATGCCCTGGTGTGTGCATCTTTATCTGAGTAAGCTGCTTGTATGAAAATATCATGCCCTTGTGCAAATATTCTCCAATTCTCTGCATTCTGATCAAATACAAGTGGACCTGGTCTGCAAAATGCCTCTGCCATATTAACACATCAGTGAAGGCTTTTGCAAGTATGCATGAACATAAACATATACATGTATATGCCAGAAATTTATGCCAGTACTTGTAACTATGCCCACTAGCGCAATAAGCCTCTAAGTAATTGAACCCTGTAAAATAAGTCTCTGTGGCACAACAACACTCTTAAAATTATTATACTTCAAGAAATCACCTCTTATCTGTGTAAGAAACATTTCAAATAACTGCACATTGTGAATAAACAGTTAGCTGCACACTGAAAAGCTTCCAAAATGGCTGTACTTTGCTACTTTACAGTGCAAGAAACACTCTGTAATGGTAACCCTTTGTGATTAGACTCACCCAGCACAATAAACCTTTCAAAATGGCTGTATTTTGACTGCTCTTCATGAAATAGCTGCACTTTGCACACAATAAACTCTTCAAAATAAATAAAAGAAATAAGCATGCACTGTAAGCACTTTTACACACTCTGAGATATTTCAAATAACTCTAGTTATGCTATTCAGAGCGTTAGTAATGCCAAAACAATGTAATTTATCAAAAAAACATACAGTCGCCTTGCCTTATTTATGCTTAATATACCTTTTCTGCCCTTTTTTATATTTATTTTGCCCATTTAATCTCTTTTCATGTGCTTATTCTACTCTAAACATTTTGTTTTGCAATTCTGAGATGACTCTGAACCTCCTGTATGCTTTTCTGATAATTGTTTTATCAGATATATTAATTTTCAAACATTTTGTTTAATTAATAAACTGTTTATGCTTTTCACTTGCTTAATAAATATTCTGTGTTATTCATTTGCTTAGTAATGCACTCTGTCCCCTTGTAATACTCCTTTTTATCTTTTTTAATAAAATAATCATTTGTGCAAGTTTTTATTACCTTTATTTTGTCTATGGCCCTTTTTTGCTCCCATTTCTCTTATTTCACCTTCACTGTTGATTCTGCACCTAGTATCTCTGAAAAGCAGTCTCTGGAATCCCGGTTCTGGCACCATGTTGTTCGTCCAGTCAGGATAAAACAGACAAACATGCGTGGGTTGTGTTCAAGCAGCTCTATTATGTACAAACACATCAGGAGTGAGGCATTAACTTTAACTTAGATAAACTTAAAAACAAACTGACTCTCTCTCTCATACATGCTCACTCTCTGGCTGCACTCTCAAAATGGCACTGAAGCTAGCATGTGCTTGCTATTTATATGCATGTGCTGTCCTTGGAAATGCTTCTTAAAGATACAACACACATACATATTCTACAGAGGACCAAGCAGATCACAGCAAGTGGTGGAAGATGTGCCATTCAAGGAGCAGTCAGAGGAACTGCCTGCATGAAAAGCCCAAGTGAGGCAGACATAGAGGCAAAGAGATGGCATCTAGTCCACAACTATGGGCCAGACTAGACACAATGAAGATTACAACTGATGCATGCAATACTACATCCCAGTTATGCTGTGCAATGCAGTGACTGGCTACACTGTGCAGCAGACATAGCCTACCCATGCAACATATTAGAGAGAGCAGTGTACAATTGCCATCATATGCGCAGGTCAGAAGGGTAGAGTGTTAAGGTTAGCAAATGGCCCACTAGTGGAGGGAGAACTAAGACATAGAATGGAGTGAGTAAAATGGCTGGGCAATCAGAGTGCAAAGTATACTGTACAAGGAGGTGGTAATACCTACTGAGGGGTATATGTCCAGATGTAGTGAATACTTGTTCAGTATGGGTTACTGGTGACACCGACCTAGTAGATGTTGTTGCACTGTTCAAATGTGACTGAGGACAATGTTTGATGGACTTCAGATGGGAACGGGAAATATCATGAATGTCCCAATCAACAGGTGTGCTCCCTTTGAGGAAAGGTGCTAACACCCAGTGCTAAGAACAAAGTCAAACTTTAAGATTGTGACCGCCTGGCCATGCCATATACATAATATGTAAGCTATGTCTGCTTGTGGTCATTCCAGGCTATACCCATCTCATAACCAGTGAGTGGCGTTGAGGAAGTAGCAGTACTACACCTTGGCCTACCCATGATGTGGGGCTTACATAGAGATGATATGGATGAGAACTGGCCATGGAATGTAGTAAGAGATTCCCCCATGGGAGAAGTGGAAGTAATTAGGCACTTTTCCAATAAGACAATTAGGTGAGCCATATATTGCATGTCCCATGCATGAAATCACACATGCTGAGCAGTACACCCATCATCTCTGCTATGGTCGTGTTGGGGATGGCATCTGTATGCAAGACTGCCCTGCACATCTGTGGTGAAATGACCATTTTTGCACTGAGTTCAGACAATGAGCTGGAGCCCTGGCACTGAGAGACATGAGCCTGCTGCTTCTGACCATTGTCCCGATGCTCTCTGATGGCACCACCACTGATGCATGTGCAGGGCATGAAGGTGATCCCTGACTAGGAGTGTCAGGCCTGATCTACTCTTCCACAGGCTCTGGAGTTGGGAAGGTGGCTTCCATTGATAACAGAGGTGTATCACTATATGTGGGTGGTATTGTTCCCTCTACAGGTAACATTGTCAGCAGTGGCACTCTTCTCATGGACATTGCTAAAAGAGCTGTATTACTAGATGTGGGTGACATTGTGCCCTATACATGTAACATTGTCAGCAGTGGCAGTCTTCCCATGGGCATTGATAGCAGAGCTGTATCACTAGATGGGGGTGACATTGTGCCCTGTACAGGTAACATTGTCAGTAGTGGCACTCTTCTCACAGACATTGATAAAAGAGCTGTATCACTAGATGTGGGTGACATTGCGCCTATACAGGTAGCATTGTCAGCAGTGGCACTCTTCTCATGGCTATTGATAACACAGCTATATCACTAGATGTGGCTGACATTGTGCCTTCTACAGGTAACGTCAGCAGTGCCACTCTTCTCATGGGCATTGATAACACAGCTGTATCACTAGATGTGGGTGGTATTGTGCCCTCTAGAGGTAACAGTGTCAGCAGTGGCACTCTTCTCTTAGACATTGATAACAGAGGTGTATCACTAGATGTGGGTGACTTGTCCTCTACAGGTAACATTATCAGCAGTGGCAATCTTCTCATAGGCATTTATAACACAGCTGTATCACTAGATGTGGATGAATTTGTGCCCTCTACAGGTAACAGTGTCAGCAGTGGCACTCTTCTCATAGATATTGATAACAGAGGTGTATCATAAGATGTGGATGATGTGCCCTCTACAGGTAACATTATCAGCAATGGCATTCTTCTCATGGGCATTGATAACAGAGCTGCATCATTAGATGAGGGTAACACTGTGCTCTCTACAGGTAACATTGTCAGCATTGGGAGTCTTCTCACGGACATTGATAACAGAGCTGTATCACTAGATGTGGGTGATATTGTGCCTATACAGGTAACATTGTCAGCAGTACCACACTTCTCATGAACATTGATAACAGACCTGTATCATTAGATGTGGGTGACATTGTGCCCTCTACAAGTAACATTGTTAGCAGTGTACTCTTCTCATGGACATTGATCATAGAGCTGTATCACTAGATGTTGGTGGTACTATGCACTCTACAGGTAACATTATCAGCAGTGGCACTCTTCTCATGGGCATTGATAACAGAGCTGTATCACTAGATGTGGGTGACATTGTGTCCTGTACAGGAAACACTGTCAGCATTGACACTATTCTCTCAGACATTGATAACACTATTGTATCACTAGATGTGGGTGATATTATGCCCTCTACAGGTAACATTGTCAGCAGTGGCAGTCTTCTTGCAGATGATGCTACGTATGGTTACAGTCATTATTATCCATCCCTGATGCAGCTCTGACATCAGGCATGGTAAGTTCATAGTGGAAGATATGATGCTTCTATTACCTATAAAAGCAGTCAGAAAAATATCCCTGTGTAACTGCTAATATCTAACAATCCCATCTTCTCAGTAAAGCAATGACAGTACAGATAAAAGAGTATTCAAAGAATGTGAACAAATGTACTTTGGATTGTATGCCTTCATGCTTGCATACCATATATGCCTCTAGAGGAGATATATTGGTGTTGAGCATCTCTGAGTTGATGGCACATATAACTTCCAAACCAACAGCATTCCAGTGAAATTAGGAAATTCCAACCTAATGCATTCAAACAGAAACACAGAAGGATGCTTCCATTTCAGCTCCCACATCAGGCCTCCTCCATATTTCTACTGCTTTCACTCTTCTCAGCCAGGGGTACCAGGTACTTCCCTAGTGTTGTAATGATGGTCTGTAATGACAGACCCCACAACTGGTCATCTTTGCTCATCCAATTGCATAAGCCTTTGTACAGGTATGCCGAATCATACCATTGACCCTGTAACTGACTTCTTAAGCTAATCTGATGTTGGTAGCAACAACATTAACATCTGCAACTAGCTCACACAACACACATACCCACAAAACGAAGTTGGTCTTGAGTGTATGGTCAAAGTCTACTGTCCATGCGCATACAGAGCCTTCAGTGGTACATTAATCTCTGCCTGTGAAACTTTCTCATGCAACTTGGCTGCATGTATGTACCAGTAAATGTGGACATACATTTATGGTTAATGATTGGGTACAAAATATGTACAGCATGATCTGTACCGGTCATGCAGCCATCTAACAATTGCAGAAGATGCAGGCCAACTACACCCCAGTATCATAAGCCACATCTTAACAGCAATTCAGTAGTTGAGCATGGGGATGAATGTATTGGCACCTGCAACCCATCCACAGCCTACTGACTTGTGCTCAACACAACACACCCATTGTGCTTCCTTCATATTCTCCTACTCCATGCAGCAGATATCCAGTGTGCCAACTCCATCACATGCTATCTACTATGTAGTACACCTGACACACTGTTGCAGAGAATGTGCTTTTCAATACAGCTGTCTGAGGACAAAGTCCACTTCACCCAGTCCTTTCAACCATATAGCATGTAGATTACTATCTCCATGCACTTATGCCCTCTCTTCTTACTTTCAGAATCTCCACCATACCTGAGATTTAATTTTGTCAGCAAGTTGCCATGGTTCACTTCCCCAAGATTAAAAAAGAAACATACAAGTCATCTTCTCCACCTCTTACTAGCATGTACACCCAACAACAACAGATGTATAACACTTCTGAACTCTTTGGATATGGTCCCCATGTATAAACCAAAATAATTACTTAAGCAGAAATCCATCACAACTCTCCTTGTGCTACCCTAATGGGTCCACATTACTTCATAAATGGCCATATCATCAAACAGCATTTCACTGGAAATGCTGTTCATCTAACCTTTCTAATTGAGATTGCATTACGGTAGGGATCAGAAAACTTGCCTCTTCCTCTCTGTAGAGTTTGATGAATGGTATTTCCTGTGAAATAATGTTCGACATAGTGGCCATTCAATGAATTAATATAGACCCATCCTTGTGCAGTCCAAAGTAAATACTTAATGCAGAGATCCATCATATCTTTCCATGTGCTGCCTGTGTATACAAGGTAATTACTTAATGTAAAAATCCATCACAACCCTTCATGTGCTTCCCATGTATAGACCAAAGCAATTATCTATTGCAGAGACTGATCACAGCCCTCCCTGTTCTACCACATAAAGACCAAAGTAATTACTTAATGTAGAGATTTATCACAACTCTCCATATTCTCGCCGTCCACTGATGAACAAGCTGCTGTTGAGCAAACCCTCACCCAATATATAACATGAAATAAAATCATGTCACCCTCCTTTACATCCTACTGGCCTGTGTGCCCTTATAGAATAGTTCTCTTTGTAAAGACCACTGCAAATATTTTTTCTGTACCCACTCAATATATAATAAAAGATTAGACAGCATGATGAGTAAGAGAAAGGGAGATACTGCCAACACAGCAATCTGGAATTTTGTAAATAATTATGTCATTTGTGAATATCAACATGATTTACATAATATGCTTGTTTTACAGCTGTATTAGAAGTGTATGTCATGTATATATCAAACTGCTGCTATATAAGTGTGTGTTGAAAATGTTTTTGCAAATGCTGTTTGAAATGTAGCCACAGTGTGCCTTACAGAAATAGAACAGAAATGTGCATGCGCTATTGTATCACTTTAAATGTATATAGTTTAACAGTGAAAACAGGAATACAGGAAGTTTACTTCAGAAAAATAGCTGAAATTAAATTACTTTATAGCAGCAAGAGACACAACGTCTATACTAGGGAACTTTCTGTATGGTCTTAGGGTGAACTAATTACTATTTTTGAAAACATGAAGGAATGTAATTGTTCTATGACTTCCAGCATCTGCCAAAGATGTATTTTTACAGGTGGATGCTAAATACTGCTACCTTCCAGCAGTGGGGGTATCACCTGGGATAGAGTCAGATGACAAGAAATATGTCATCCTGCATGCTATCCCAGCAGTAATGTTTGAGATATTAATTTGAGAGCTCTCTTAAAGAGACAGGGCATTCTGTATTCTGTCTTGGACCTGGCAACAACTACAAGATCCATTCACTACACATCTAAGTAAGTTTGTAGGGTATAGTAACTTTCTTAGATATAGTCAGGAATATAGTGAACCTTAGTTTAGATATTTTTCTTTATTTATTTGAGACTGTCCTTAATTCTTGTTTTAAATATTCCTGTGATTTTGAACTCTGATGTCACTGTGAATACATATTTAGTATTGTCTTGTTCTTTTATTATTTATTATTAAATATATTTAAACCTTTCATTGTGGCTGATCTTTGTAGAGATATTTAAGTTTTGACAGTACTTGCATATTTATTTTGTGACACTGTGTGGTCCACTCCTAATAGCCTTCCTCTTGGTCAAACTACCATTTGTGTTGCTATTACACAGAAAGATTGGACACTTTTTGTTAAGGGCCTTAAAGCACCTGATAAGGAGTTGGCTGGTGGTAGTGATAACTACCTTATAGTCTAGGCAAAAGGGAGCATAGCTAGTAAAGATATGCCAACCTTTCCTGTGTGTGTGTGTGTGTGTGTGTGTGTGTGTGTGTGTGTGTGTGTGTGTGTGTATATGTGTGTGTCTGTGTGTCTGTAAATCAAACCTCAAAGTGTGTGTGTGTCAGCTACTTGGGCAGGGAAACAGAGCACTGGCTGGACAGACAGGGTGCTGGAGGTCTTGTATTGGCCACTCAGCTGAGATCTCATCTCTATAGCTGTGACAGTGAAGAGTCTTATTGGGGATCTGGATAAAGAGGAAGAAATCAGCCCCAGACTGACTGTGGTCTCTGGTCTTAAGGGAAATTTCACTTCATGCAGAGAACTGCATCTGGAAATACTGTGTGTATACCTGTTATCCTCCCAGCGTATGTCCCCCACTGCTCCCAGTGGTGAGGATTGAGGTTCCTTGATTACTGGTCCAGTAGAAGGTCATCACAATGAACAACAAAATGGTGGACACTGTTTTTATCATGCTGTTTTGGGGATCACAGCATGGCAATTATTCTAATGAAGTAATTTTGGTTAAATGTTTTTGAGTGTCAGGTGTAGTATATGACAGAAGAATGCCAAAGAAGGTGAAAAGCAATATATACAAAAGAGTGTTGTGACTAGTACTACTGTATGGTACAGAAAACTGAGCAGTAAAGGCACAGCAGTTGAGGAAGCTAGATGTGATGGAGAGGAAGTGCCTGAAATTGGTAGTACAATGCACACTGTCAGACAGACAAAGAAATTATGATATAAGAGTGGAACCAGAGTAGTTCCAATTGCAGAAAAGGTCAAAGCGAGAAGATAACAGAGGTTAAAGCAAATTTGCAGAAAAGCAGAAGACAATATGGTGAAGAAGATTTGGGACAGACCAGAAAAAGTCAAGAGGAAATGGGGGTGTAAAGCAAAGAGGTGTGTGTAGTATGTGCTATAAGACCTGTGACAGTCAGGCATGAGTTTTGCAGAAGGCAGGAGTGTGGCAGTGAATAGAGAAAGATGACAACAGTTGATACGACATCCTGATCCCTTATAGAAAATGGGGAAAAGGGGGATGATGATGATGATGACGATGTTTCTGTATCACAAATGTAGAGCAACATGTACTAGCTCTCAACTAATGCCTGCCCATGCACATGCACTGTGAAGTAGTTTATACATAACATGGGCAGGTCCATAACTTATATGGGGTGAAGGGCTTCTTGAAATCTGACTCAAAGCCCCTAGCACTGCTATGCCACTGTCATGCCATAATTTGAGGTGCATTGGTAAGTTACTTGACTAGGAATTTAAAAGTTATAAGTTATTAAGAATGTGATGATTAGTGAGCAGCAGTATGGTTTCATGCCAGGAAAGAGCACTACAGATGCACTACAGATGCGATGTTTGATCTGTGGGTGTTGATGGAGAAGTACAGAGAAGGTCAGAAGGAGATGTATTGTGCCTTTGTGGACATAGAGAAAGCATATGACAGGGTGCCTAGAGAGAAGTTGTGGTACTGTATGAAGAAGTCGGGAGTGACAGAGAATTATGTAAGAGTGGTACAGGATATGTACAAGGGTAGTATGACATTGGTGCGGTCTGCAGTTGGAGTTATGAATGCATTCAAAGTGGAGGTAGGATTACATCAAGGATCAGCTCTGAGCCATTTCTTATTTCCAGTGGTGATGAACAGGTTGACAGATGAGATCAGAGAGGAGTCCCTGTTGACTATGATGTTTGTGGATGATGTGATCTGTAGTGACAGTAAGAAACAGGTTGAGGAGACCCTGGAGAGGTGGAGATATGCTCTAGAGAGCAGAGAAATGAAGGTCAGTAGGACTAGGACAGAATATATGTGTGTGAATGAGAGAGAGGACAGAGGAATGGTGAGGATACAGGGAGAAGAGGTGGCGAAGGTGGATGAGTTTAAATACTTGGGATCAACAGCTCAGAGTAATGGTGAGTGTGGAAGAAAGGTGAAGAAGAGAGTGCAGGCAGGATGGAGTGGGTGGAGAAAAGTGTCAGAAGTGGTTTGTAACAGATGGGTGCCACTAAGAGTGAAAGGGAAGGTCAACAAGATGGTAGTGAGACCAGCATTGTTATATGGGTTGGAGACGATGACACTGATAAAAAGACAGGAGTCAGAGCTGGAGGTGTCGGAGTTAAAGATGTTAAGATTTGCATTAGGTGTGATGAAGATGGACAGGATTAGAAATGAGTATATTAGAGGGTCAGCTCAGGTTGGATGGTTTGTGACAAAGCCAGAGAGGCAAGATTATGTTGGTTTGGACATATGCTGAGGAAGGATGCTGGGTATATTGGGAGAAGGATGCTAAGGATGGAGCTGCTACATAACAAGAAAAGAGGAAGGCCTAAGATAATGTTTATGGATGAGGTGAGAAAGGTCATGCAGGTCATTGGTGTTACACAGCAAGATGCAGAGAACAGGAAGAAATGGAGAAAGATGATCCACTGTGGAGACCCCTAACAGGAGCAACTATAAGAAAATAATAATAAGAAGAAGGTAAGTTACTAGACACTGCCATGGTATGTTCAGGCCCAATACTTTGTGTGGCAGCACACCTCATCTATCATCCCATGGACGAGCCTGGTACCTTGTTACTCTACAGTGGCAGTGAGCTACATCCTGGTACTATGCTGCCCATCATGGTGCATCACATGTTTCCTGTAACATGCATTAACATGAATCTGCTGCCATGTTCCTTCTGATATCACCTGTGATGCGGCCATGGCCTCTCATGGTGCTGAATTTAAAAGGGCTCCTCCTGTGAAGGACCCTAATAGAAGGTAAATGTCTAACACTCCACTGGCACATCAGTGACTAATAGTACACACATCATCCATTCTGGTTACCAGTGTTGCCATTGTTACAGTGACCTGAGGAAGCACAGCCATGACCTTTTTCACTGACTGGAAGAAGAGGTTACAGTACAATCCAGAGTTCTACAATAAATATAAGTAACTGGTAATTGCTTATACACAGAAGACATTATTTTAGCTGTATGTAATTATCAATATGCATGGAGGGTTTTTTCTATTTTTTTTACCATCTGGTGAGATAGAAAAATTAACTTGATATGCCAAAGGTAGACAGCATGCCTGTCCAGATGTCAGGTTACATATAAGGAATTTGCATTATATCTTCATGTCTTAGTCACCTGCTTCAATCTCCATGTTTGCAGTGATGATAACTACTTTCATTACTTTGCTTTATGTGTTACAGATTTTGTCACTGTCAGTGGAACTATTCTGTTCCTCTTACTAAAAGTAGTTTCCAAAAGTGTCATGGTGATGCAGAGTGTGCTAACAGTTATGGACAGGGCAGTGGTGCAGTGATAGAGTTGTCACCTCACAGCAAGGGGTTCTCTGGTTCAATTCTTGGCTGGGGTGCCTTCTGAGCAGAGTCTGAATGTCATCCCTGCATTCATGTGGGTTTTCTCCAGGTGCTCCGGTTTCCTCCCACATTAGAAAAACATGCATCTGGAGAATTTCTTCCTGGGCCTCCACTGAAAATTGGCTTTGTTCCAAGTCGGACTGTCTCTGTTAACAAATGTTAAATAAAACAGTGGGTGTCCACTACCATCATTGGTGTCATCATCATGGACCAGTTTGCTTGGCAGACTTCAGTGCCATGATACTTTTTCAAACCCCCCAGCTGTTTATATTCAACACCCTTTTCAGCTTGCCATGCCTTAGTCTTAGCCTGATCACTTAACCATCCACACATCTGTTAGTTATGCCTGACTTATCATGGGCATGCCACTGACAGGCTCACAGGTGGTAGGTCATGGTGGCTGTCATATGCCAGGGTATGGTTTCACCAATGTGTTTAGGAGTCTCACACAGAAGAACAAAATGGAGTTTACATTGCATAGCATCCCCAGTGTTAAGCATTCACCATTATATGTCCCAGGGTTGTTACATCACAACATTACTGCCTTTGATATCACACTGTTTGCAGCACATGGTACCTATGTCATGTTCCTACATAGGTGGAAAAAGTAGCTGGCATGTAATCCTTCCCTTGTGCTGCATATACTTTTGTAATACATTTTTGTCAGGCCTCTATTTTGTTTTTGATTTGCCAGAGCCTGTATTGCCAATCAGTGTAGCACACCTTACTGGTAGTTGTTTTTGTTTTTCAGTGTCTTTGTATTTTTTTAGTTGTCATTTGTTTAATTTGTCTTCATTGTGCAGCTGCTTTGCCATCATATAGTGGCTCCACAGCATTCTACAAGTCCACCTACTTGCAGTGTGATGAAGGATATCCTGTTCTATAGCAACTGGGAAGGCTCATTTGTGTCCTCTTGGTGGATATCATTGCAGGGGTCCTTCTAGGTAATCTGTCAGGAGGTGAAAGGCCTGGTGATGAGCTAGGTGGACAGATAGCTGGATACCTGCACTAATGGCCTGGAGCGTGTCCTCATAGGAATGGCAGAGTCACACACTTGCCTGTCTAGTGGCCAGTAGTGACTGGGCCCAGCCATGAAGGCAATCATGGAGCTGATTGACCACAAGTTGGATGTGGTACTAGATACCATGACAGTCGGGCATTACCCTATCACATTCAGTATCATGGTGTTCTCTGTCATTGTGTCATATTTCTGTCCACAGTTTATCATCATCCTCCCCATTACCAATTGTCCTGTGCTTTGTAGTTCACTCAGTAGTTGTATCTACACCTCCCCTGCCACTCTTTGCCTGTCTTTCCTATTGGTTTGTCTACTCCTGTTGCCATTCCTACACCCTTATTACTACTGTCATCTTCCCATGTTATCTTTTTCTTCTAGCCTTCTTGAAAATGAAATAAAATTGGCACCTACCCCACAGAAAATATACCATTGCTTCCCCATCTTAATGTCCCTCTTCCTTTTCTTTTGCTTTTTTTTTTCAACTGTTGGTTCTTCATCCTTTTTGCCTGTCCAATACATACATACATACATACATACATACACACATATATATATATATATATATATATATATATATATATATATATATATATATATATATATATATATATATATAGATACACACACACACACACACACACACACATATATATATATATATATATATATATATATATATATATATATATATATATATATATATCTACACATATATATAGCCTTTATTTGGGCTCTCAGCTGTGCTCATAATGGCACATTACTCCACATATGAACATCACTGCAAGCTGATGCTCTCAAAGATCTTTCATAGATTCATAATTTAGTACTACTCTATCTGCCCTTGCAGGCCATTTTAAGCCTAACCAAATTTCCCATTCCAAAGGTAAGAACCAAAACCTGTGCCTTGTGTTTATGAGTTAAACACCTTAACCAGTATGCCAACCCCCAACCCTGTTGGATAAATTGTTATGTTCTTCCTAGCAATTTCAATACCTATTTAGACCTTTTAAGCAGTTTTGCTCCTTTAGCATATTTAACCACTTTCTTTCTAGATCCAAAGTAGTCCTTACCTTTCTATATTCTGCACTGATCAGGCCCATCTTAAAATACACTGCCCCCATTTCAATGTATCCTACTAGACATATGAAGTAGTTGAAGAGATCTCAGAGGTTCCAAATAACAAATATCATAGGTCTAAAAGACCTGCGCTACCATAAGAGGTCGGAGGCACTGTCCCTTTATTCAAGGTCACATAGACTCCTTAAAGAGGATTTGAGTCTTGTTTTTCAGATCATTAGGGATCCAGTAGTCCAGGACCTATTGTATTTCCACAAATCAGACATTCAGGTGAATATTAGGACCAGTGATATGAACCAGCTTTAGAAAATAAACAAATCACAATGGAGAGATGGATTCTCCACATGATTGTCCCTTCTTTAGAATGAAATCCAGATCAAGCAATGTGACAAATTGTCTTCCAAGCTGACTTGTATTTTCCTGATTCTATGATATTCTCAGAAGGAAGCAGAATGGTTTAAGGAACAGTGCATTAGTCTTTAATGAACTCTTCTTTACGGTCCTTTAAGTGAGAGAGGTGCAACCCTTTCAACTACAGACATGCAAAACCAAAATTAATGCAGGAAACTGCATTATTACTTTTGAAACACACTGAAGAAGCCAAGCTAAATCTTTGCTAATGCACTAGTTAGCATAAAAAAATAAGATAAGAAGGTTAAATGTAATGAAGCTCAATGCTTGTGCAGATAAGAGGTGTGTGAACCATGGTGGTACCAGAGCAGAGAGCTGATGGTGGAAGAAAAATGTGCTTACTCAAAGGCGATCTCTGCCTAACATACAAAGCTATGTCAAACCCAGAGCTGTTGGACATGCTCCACTTAAAGAAATTCCAATCCCTCCAACCTACATGCTCTAGGGACCTAAGCCTTTTCATCACAATCAACAGAACATGCTGGAGGGATTGATTCCTGTCCCAGAGACTTCCCATACTTTGGAACAAACTACCTACCTATCTATATCAAACAAACCTCCTCATTAGCACTCTTCAAGAAAAATCTTGATGATTGGATGGGAGATAGGAAATTCACCCCGGGGATCACTTCTGTAGCTCTGCTTGACAGGGGCACAGGAAAATAATTTTCTTGGGTGGAAAAAGCCAGGGTACTGTTTGGCTAGGCTTATATAGACCCTAGGACCAATAGCCTAGTACCTACCTATGAACCTATAACTACAAATTTGAAATCAGCTCTAACAAATATGGACAAATATTTCAGTATTAAACTAAAGACATGATTTAAAAAAAAACAAGAAGGTAAATCAAAAAACATATGCATTTATGCATGCTCCTAAAAATGTATGCAGGCGGCCCATGGATCTACAACAGCACCTGGACCAAGGTACACTTAATCCGCCACTGGCCAGATGCATTTTAAATGAATGTGAGTTTCAAGAGAAGAGAAATTTATGATTCTTCAAGCAAAGTCATTTTTAAAGAGAAGTTTACTGTTGCTCATGTTGTCAGTTTTCAATGTGCAGCTGTTTAGTTTAGTTTAGCAAATAGCCATCAGTGTGTGTGCTATGCAATTTGAAATAAACATTAAAAATTTAAATCCATATCTATGTAATCACTGCTAAAGAAGAAAATCGTGTACCCAGTGACACTCCTGAACAGTGTTTATATTAATTTGAAGGAGAGAATCAAGTCATGGAACGCTGGCATGGCTGTGGGGGGGGGGGGTCATTTGACCTGCTTAGGGTGCAATTTGAGCATGATCAGGCCCTTGTGGCAGCAGCTCTAGAAGTGGCATCAGTAGAGTCATGTGCACATTTTAGTCAGTGGGTAGTGGTTTGAAAAGCAGTAGAAACCAAATTACATGAGCAAATTTTTCTTCACAAGAATCAACTGATGCCTAAACATTCCTCTCACTTTCACAATTGGATAGGATAAACTTATATAAACATATGAACCTTACAGCTGAGAATCCTAAAAACAAGTGCTGCAGAAGTACACACTTTTATATTAAACTTATCAAAAGCCTTCCAATCCTTATAAGAAAGAACGGAATTAGTATTAACAAAATGCATAGCAGTAGTTGGGCTTAATAAAGCTACAGCTGCTGGGACAGGACTGTGATTTGTTTATAAAAACATAAAAGATTGAGGGACCTTATAAAATCCATTTTTTTTTTTTTGTGGCAGCAGGCAGGCTCACTGTTAGGGAAATTGCAAGCTGAGAGGAAATCATCCTCCAAAGCAGAAAGTGCAAGAGGAACAGGTGCAGGTACAGGAAATTCTATTTGCAATAAATCATAACATTTTCTGAGTGACTCAGAAATCTCACTGCTTTTCTACTGAAACAATGGGTTTATTCTGGAAATAGTCTCAGAGAAAGAGAATCTGTCACAGGGACTATACAAGGTCGCACTATCCTCAGAATCTGTAACAGAAATCCATGGAGATATTATATGTCTCGTCACACTCCTTTTGAGGTTCAAACTCTTGAATCTCTTCAGAAAATGAAGAATTCCTTTTTATTTTAACAGAACCAGCCATGCACGAATGGTCAAGTTCCTGCACTAAATCCTGAGCTAAGCCCAATAAATTACTCCTGTCCAGTGCAACTTAAACAAGAGAAGACATATGTTTAGTCCTTTGTTTCTTTTTGAAAGGAAGACTTGAATAAATAGACCTAGAATTGCCAGCAATGACATCCCTAGGTATGGACACAACTTTCTGGCTAAGTGGAGAGGCATTCCCTGCCCCTTTTACCTTTAGTGATGCGAGTGGCTTTCACTGCCTGTCTAAGGACAAGAGTGGCTCTCAGCTGCCTGACAAAGGCACGCCAATAACCACAGAGGATGTGCCTAACCACTGGTCCATGGTGGCTATAGAGACTACACCAGCAGGACCTAAAGAAGGAGATAGGTGGTAAAAGAAGCATCTTAGACCACAGTAGAGTCACCCACTAGTGTTTAAGACAAAGCATTAGCCAGCTATGGTGGCAATGGCTTCTAAACAATATGTTTTTTGTAGTCATCTCAACTAGACCAAGTACAATTTTGGTAGATGGAAGGTGGCCTGAAGCTTTGGAAAATGGCTAGCTGTTATGTCCTTGGTAGGACACAATCCATATCACTGAGGCTGAGGCTAACTCAGCAGGGATCAAATGAAGATCATTTAGAAATTCTGTTGTAGGGAATGATTTATTTATATACATTAGCACTATGAAAATATGTAAATATGATTCCACATGTAAATCATCCAATTATTCCTAAAACAGACTTACAGTACTGTCAACTATACTGAGACACTTATAAAAGCATTTCTGTCTGAATGTTCTGTACTTGAAATAATTTTCTTCTTTATTCATTTACTGCTCAGTGAATATAAATCATGCAAATAAAACATGATTTTCCATATCATACAATACATTTGACACACCTTTTCCTGTGGTTTTATCTAAAGCTAATTTACTTTACTTGACAGACAAAAGAGTATTTATTTACAGAAATTTAAATTGTTATGTTAACCAGCCCCGCAGCTTTTCAGTGATCTTAAACTAAGTGTACTGTATTCAAATACTACCTATTACATTGTTATTTCTGCTACTGGGAGCATGCCACTAGGATACTCTGCATAGTTATCATCTTCTTAGTCTACATATGTTCATAACTACCCGGATGCTTAGGTCTTTACAATTGGCTCAATTTTCCCTTTATTTCCTGCAAAGTCTAGTGCTTACTTAGTTTTCACAGGCCATAAAATAATTTCTGTCCTCTACCCTCTGGAGTTGTCCTTCTACGCCTTTAGAGTACATCCCATTTGCTCGCAGACAGAGACTTACAGAAATTATAGCATTACTGAATAGTGAAGATACCACTGTACTATTAGACTTCATTTTTCTCTGATACCTATAGCACCCTGCAATTTACCATTGCTGTTGACTACAGCAACAGATAGGTTGTCTTTGAACCTTCGCTCATCCTAAGGGTTGGCTCTGCCTGCTCCATTCACCCTTTGCTTTGTTTGGGCTCATTCTACTCCCCTACCCCCTTTCCAACCCACCCCTGCTTAGTCTACATTTATACCTCATACATCTTACTCCAGCCCCTCCCACATCTCCAAATCATCCAATCCAAACCATCTCCACCCTCCACTGATCACTCTTCTTTAACTTTCATCCAAGCCCCTCCATCATCCCTTACATAGCGAATCCTAGTAGTCCTCACCCTCCTTGTACCTCCCTTCCCTAATGCACACCTTCCCTCCTGCAAGTTTTCAATTATCTTTTAATTCTATTTCCAGTACCTACCAACTTAATACCTTACTCTTCACATTTCGTCTCTGCCCCATACCTCCACCACACCAAATCCTCTCAGACATTCACTTCAACTCTTCCACTACCTATACCTAACTGTCCAGCCCTCATGGCTTACCCACACACAACTCCACTTCTCATCATCCCAGCTTCCCTACTATTATACCTCGCCCACCTTAGTGTGCCATAGCTGCAGCTATCTTGCAGTACACTCCCAGGCCCTTGGATGTTTTAGGCTCTACTTGCTGATAACAAAACTGGGAAGACTAATGATAAAGCAGAGAGAAATTTGGATTTTACATTCCCATTAATTTACTAGGCCCGTATCTACAAGCATAGGTTGCTTTATCTACAGGCCTAATTGTCTGTAGTGTCTTCCTTGATCCCTGTTTTTCAAGGTCATCCATCTTTAGTTCTAAACATTTATTTCATATTCACAATTCTTCTGTTTTAACTGTATGGTATTAAGTAATAACTTTTTGTTCCATAAGGGAATGTATGTTGCCTTTCTAGTCTTTGATCTATAAAAAATAAATTCTTGGTGAGTGCTTTTGCTGCCTTCCTTTACTTGCTTCATATCCAGTGGGTTTGGCATAATGGTTAAGGTCTTCATGTCATAAACACAAGGCACAGGGTTTAAGTCTGTTCTTAGGTTGCTGGCTAGGCTGAAATGGTCCTTCGGGGCAGTTAGCCTAGTATTTACCTATGAATCTTGCAAAGCTTCCTTCAACGTTTGTAAAATAGAATGTACAATGGATATAGCTTTATTTTCCACTGGGCCATTCAAACTCAGCTGTGTTTTGATCGCAGGAAGATTCAGATATGTTGAATTGAACAAATTCTGCAAATTCCATGAGCAGCTAATAGAAACCAAAAAATGGTACACAGATATGCCACTAGAGTTTACGTAAACCTACAATCTTATTAGGAGCTCTTGACTGTTATTTTAAAAATATTATACCCAAACCGAGAAAGCAATATCCAGATTAGGTCTGTCCCTAGGTGCACAGATATGACAGCAAGATTTTATGATTTTCCAATATCACATACTGAAACAGTAAAGGGAACTTAACATACACAGAACAGGCATCAACCACTTTTAGGAAAGTGGTATTAATATTTAGCAATATGGGAAGGCTAGTAATAACCAACATATTTTTACGTAGTAAAAGACACAAACAACCTTTTATTTTTTCAGTCTAAATTAGATGAAATACGTTTACATGCACACATGTAAAAATAAGTGTGTGTGTGTGTGTGTGTGTGTGTGTGTGTGTGTGTGTGTGTGTGTGTGTGTGTGTGTGTGTGTGTGTGTGTGTTTGCTTGCAAGCACATATAAACTTCAGTTATTGCTGTTAAGACTGCACTGGGAGGCAATAATTATAACCTCAATATGGATTTATTTTGGGTGTGGCATGCAGTTGGTTATTCACTAAGGAAGCAGTATGCATTTTTCACATGCTCTTAAAACCAAACACTGTTACATAAAAATGGTGGCAGTAATACAGATTATGATACTGTATTCCATATCCATTACATTCAGTTGAATCAGTTGGGATTGTATACCAACTTGTAATATATATTTGTTTTGTGAATGTTTGTATAAATTGACCATGTATAGCCTGGAAAAAGCAGTAACAGGGTTTGTTCACTAGAAAGGACAAGTGCCCTTGCAGCCACAGGTAATATATAACACTATTACTTGTGCAGTAGTTATTTATTTTATTTTTCAAATAGAGTAGTTAGGACACAGGCAAATATAAACTCCATCAACTAATGCAGACTGAAAGAAATCCAGCCTGCCTTTATGAAGAAGGATAGGATGATAATAATACTGAGTGCAGCTAAACTTAAACCCCTTGAAATGAGACACGGCCTAGACATCCTGTTAGTGGCTGATTATGCAGAGCATATATCACATTAACTCATTTCATCTCCCTGTGACACTAAATCTTAGAAAGAACTGAAAACTAAAGCTGGAAATGTAATGCCTGGAGGTTGAAACAACTGAATGAAAAAGCTTTAGCTGCAATGCAAACCTCATAAGAGAGGGAGAGAGAGAGAGAGAGTAGAGAACTGAGGGAAAAACAAAGCGGAGAGAAGAAGTCACAAAAAAGAGAGACAATGTCAGCATGAGTGGGATATGCTAGCGTTTTAGGTAAGGCAACTGAGTAATGCGTGAAACTGATCCCCTGTTTCCAAAGTCAGTACAATGTTGTTTTGTCAGCATAAAGCGGAGGATGGCTTTGATATTATTTGGACATGCGAGCATACATTTAATTAGCATCAAATTGACCTGGGTCAGATTGTGTTGTTTTTATGTCCCATATTCATGGTTAAAACAATGCATATCATGTCTAAAATTTCAGATTCTGGGTATTTGGATTATTGTAATGTAAAAATGTTTTGTTTGTGTACTTTAAATGTACTCCTGAAACATATAGGAACAAAACATTTAGATAACACAGGAGTTCAGCAGAGGACAGTGATAGTGCTTTATATGCAGAAATTACTACTTACTTTCATAGGTGGGTGACTGGATAACAAGTTACTACATTACAAATGTTATGCCACCTTTTCGTAAGAAATCAAATACTCAGTACTTTGCCTCAGGAGATTAGAATCCGGTTGACAGTTTGGAAAGAGATGCAAAATATGCATTAACACTTTCATGCCACCAGGGGGTGATTGCTCAAGAAGGGAATACCCAGATTTGCACATAAATATAGGCGAACCCTTGGTGGTCAATATAAAGCTTTACAGCCAGCACCGCAAGCAAAGAAGGAATCACTAACTCATGTCTCAGAGTCAAATATCTCCTGTGTAAACAAATAGTGCATGTGTATTCCAAATGTCCACAGCAACTGGGTGGACAGCAAAACACACACGAGGGATCTAACAAAGCTGTAACCATGGTATTAGAGGTTAACTTGAAGTAGCAGCTGCAATGGATTATCAGAAGGTCAGTACTTTGATTAGTGGACTTCTAAAATGTTGTACTTCAGGAGAAGAGGTGGTTAGTGACCATAAGTCTATATCAGAGACACAGTTGTCATAAATGCCTAGACTTCTACTGGAATGGGAAGTGGAAAGGATCACAAAGAGAGCTGAGACAGGGTACGACTCCCTGGTCCTACTTTGGAAAGGATCACAAAGAGAGCTGAGACAGGTCGACTCCCTGGTCCTACTTTGGAAAGGATCACAAAGAGAGCTGAGACAGGGTACGACTCCCTGGTCCTACTTTGGAAAGGATCACAAAGAGAGCTGAGACAGGGTACGACTCCCTGGTCCTACTTTGGAAAGGATCACAAAGAGAGCTGAGACAGGGTACTCCCTGGTCCTACTTTGGAAAGGATCACAAAGAGAGCTGAGACAGGGTACTCCCTGGTCCTACTGGAAAGGATCACAAAGAGAGCTGAGACAGCGACTCCCTGGTCCTACTTTGGAAAGGATCACAAAGAGAGCTGAGACAGGGTCGACTCCCTGGTCCTACTTTGGAAAGGATCACAAAGAGAGCTGAGACAGGGTGCGACTCCCTGGTCCTACTTTGGAAAGGATCACAAAGAGAGCTGAGACAGGGTACTCCCTGGTCCTACTTTGGAAAGGATCACAAAGAGAGCTGAGACAGGGTACGACTCCCTGGTCCTACTTTGGAAAGGATCACAAAGAGAGCTGAGACAGGGTACGACTCCTGGTCCTACTTTGGAAAGGATCACAAAGAGAGCTGAGACAGGGTACGACTCCTGGTCCTACTTTGGAAAGGATCACAAAGAGAGCTGAGACAGGGTGACTCCCTGGTCCTACTTTGGAAAGGATCACAAAGAGAGCTGAGACAGGGTGCGACTCCTGGTCCTACTTTGGAAAGGATCACAAAGAGAGCTGAGACAGGGTGCGACTCCCTGGTCCTACTGGAAAGGATCACAAAGAGAGCTGAGACAGGGTACGACTCCCTGGTCCTACTTTGGAAAGGATCACAAAGAGAGCTGAGACAGGGTGCGACTCCCTGGTCCTACTTTGGAAAGGATCACAAAGAGAGCTGAGACAGGGTGCGACTCCCTGGTCCTACTTTGGAAAGGATCACAAAGAGAGCTGAGACAGGGTGCGACTCCTGGTCCTACTTTGGAAAGGATCACAAAGAGAGCTGAGACAGGGTACGACTCCCTGGTCCTACTTTGGAAAGGATCACAAAGAGAGCTGAGACAGGGTACGACTCCCTGGTCCTACTTTGGAAAGGATCACAAAGAGAGCTGAGACAGGGTCGACTCCCTGGTCCTACTTTGGAAAGGATCACAAAGAGAGCTGAGACAGCGACTCCCTGGTCCTACTTTGGAAAGGATCACAAAGAGTGACTCCCTGGTCCTACTTTGGAAAGGATCACAAAGAGAGCTGAGACAGGGTACGACTCCCTGGTCCTACTTTGGAAAGGATCACAAAGAGAGCTGAGACAGGGTACGACTCCCTGGTCCTACTTTACAGGAACTGAGCGATGTAATCAAAGAGGATTCTGACCCATAAGGGCAGGAAAGTCTGTATGCTGCAGTAAAGGGCTGTGGTACAGAATGCGATACTAAAAGGATAAGTGGTGTAGATGAACGTAGTTCCAAGGGCATGCCAACAGGCACTTGAAGTTACAACATTAATATTTATTTTCTAGTGTTAGGCCATAAAATCCGTAAAAAGGCTTTGTCTATTTTTATATTGGCTAAACATTGCAAACGATGTTAAAGGCCACTGCAAAACTGGAGATCAGTGCAGAAGTCTGATAGGTTAAGGAATAAAATTATTATTAACAAAACAATATCAGCACAGGGATCCAATGGGCAATCAACAGGGCAGGTTACCTATCAGGACAAAGAGATAACAAGTGGGTAGCAAAACAACGAACACAGTATCCAGCAAATCTTTTAATAAAATCTCTGACGTCTCGGCCAAAGCCTTCAAGGAGAATAAAAATGTGTACAAGCACCCATTCTTTTATAACAAAACAATAAACCAATCAAACAATTAAATAATTAATTAAGCAATGCTCTCCAATTGAACTCTTCATTGAGCCCATAAGGAGACATAGTTTTATACTTTAAAATGAATAAAGCTTCTTTTTGTAATAAAACAGTTTTAACATCCTGCTGACAATACAATGATAGCTTAACTTGTTCTAAAATAGTAGCATTTAAACCTACACTACTTTTATTATGACATTCTAAAAAATGCAGAGCTACAGGGCTTTCTATATTGCCATTATTAATGTCCCTTATGTGCTCTAACAGTCTCAGTTTAAAAGCTCTTTTTGTTTCTCCTATGTAATAAATATTACATGGACAACAGAGAGCATAAATAACCCCTACTGAGTTGCAACAAAACTGCTTAACAGAAATAAACTTAACATCATTAATAAATGTAAAACAAGGTACAATATATTTACAGGCTTTACACCTTCCACAAGGAAAGGTGCCAGTTTTACATGGTTCTTTATATAATGAAGACGGAAGTATACTGAATTTACTTCTAACTAGAAAGTTTTTAATATTTCTACCTCTCCGAAAAGAGAATTTTAGATTAACATTCAGCCATTGTTGAACATTTTTACAAGAATGTAAAAAAGACCAAAATTGTTTAACTATATCAAGAAATTGGAAAGTAAAACATCCATAGGTGGTCACAAAATGTACATTTATACATTATACATCTTGCTCCAGCCCTTCTCACATCTCCAAGTCATCCAATCCAAACCATCTCCACCCTCCACTGATCACTCTTCTCTAACTTTCATCCTAGCCCCTCCCTCATCCCTTACTCTGCCAATCCTAGTAGTCCTCACCCTCTTGTACCTCCCTTCCCTAACGCACACCTTCCCTCCTGCAACTTTCCAATTACCTTTTAATTCTATTTCTAGTACCTACCAACTTAATACCTTACTTTTCACATTTCGTCTCTGCCCCATACGTCCCACCACACCAAATCCTCTCAGACATTCACTTCAACTCTTCCACTACCTATCCCTAACTGTCCAGCCCTCATGGCTTACCCACACACAACTCCACTTCTCATCATCCCAGCTTCCCTACTATTATACCTCGCCCACCTTAGTGTGCCATAGCTGCAGCTATCTTGCAGTTCACTCCCAGGCCCTTGGATGTTTTAGGCTCTACTTGCTGATAACAAAACTGGGAAGCCTAATGATAAAGCAGAGAGAAATTTGGATTTTACATTCCCATTAATTTACTAGGCCCGTATCTACAAGCATAGGTTGCTTTATCTACAGGCCTAATTGTCTGTAGTGTCTTCCTTGATCCCTGTTTTTCAAGGGCATCCATCTTTAGTTCTAAACATTTATTTCATATTCACAATTCTTCTGTTTTAACTGTATGGTATTAAGTAATAACTTTTTGTTCCATAAGGGAATGTATGTTGCCTTTCTAGTCTTTGATCTATAAAAAATAAATTCTTGGTGAGTGCTTTTGCTGCCTTCCTTTACTTGCTTCATATCCAGTGGGTTTGGCATAATGGTTAAGGTCTTCATGTCATAAACACAAGGCACAGGGTTTAAGTCTGATCTTAGGTTGCTGGCTAGGCTGAAATGGTCCTTCGGGGCAGTTAGCCTAGTATTTACCTATGAATCTTGCAAAGCTTCCTTCAACGTTTGTAAAATAGAATGTACAATGGATATAGCTTTATTTTCCACTAGGCCATTCAAACTCAGCTGTGTTTTGATCGCAGGAAGATTCAGATATGTTGAATTAAACAAATTCTGCAAATTCCATGAGCAGCTAATAGAAACCAAAAAATGGTACACAGATATGCCACTAGAGTTTACCGAAAACCTACAATCTTATTAGGAGCTCTTGACTGTTATTTTAAAAATATTATACCCAAACCGAGAAAGCAATATCCAGATTAGGTCTGTCCCTAGGTGCACAGATACGACAGCAAGATTTTATGATTTTCCAATATCACATACTGAAACAGTAAAGGGGACTTAACATACACAGAACAGGCATCAACCACTTTTAGGAAAGTGGTATTAATATTTAGCAATATGGGAAGGCTAGTAATAACCAACATATTTTTACGTAGTAAAAGACACAAACAACCTTTTATTTTTTCAGTCTAAATTAGATGAAATACGTTTACATGCACACATGTAAAAATAAGTGTGTGTGTGTGTGTGTGTGTGTGTGTGTGTGTGTGTGTGTGTGTGTGTGTGTGTGTGTGTGTGTGTGTTTGCTTGCAAGCACATATAAACTTCAGTTATTGCTGTTAAGACTGCACTGGGAGGCAATAATTATAACCTCAATATGAATCTGTATAGTATAAAGCTTTATTTTGGGTGTGGCATGCAGTTGGTTATTCACTAAGGAAGCAGTATGCATTTTTCATATGCTCTTAAAACCAAACACTGTTACATAAAAATGGTGGCAGTAATACAGATTATGATACTGTATTCCATATCCATTACATTCAGTTGAATCAGTTGGGATTGTATACCAACTTGTAATATATATTTGTTTTGTGAATGTTTGTATAAACTGACCATGTATAGCCTGGAAAAAGCAGTAACAGGGTTTGTTCACTAGAAAGGACAAGTGCCCTTGCAGCCACAGGTAATATATAACACTATTACTTGTGCAGTAGTTATTTATTTTATTTTTCAAATAGAGTAGTTAGGACACAGGCAAATATAAACTCCATCAACTAATGCAGACTGAAAGAAATCCAGCCTGCCTTTATGAAGAAGGATGGGATGATAATAATACTGAGTGCAGCTAAACTTAAACCCCTTGAAATGAGACACGGCCTAGACATCCTGTTAGTGGCTGATTATGCAGAGCATATATCACATTAACTCATTTCATCTCCCTGTGACACTAAATCTTAGAAAGAACTTACAACTAAAGCTGGTAATGTAATGCCTGGAGGTTGAAACAACTGAATGAAAAAGCTTTAGCTGCAATGCAAACCTCATAAGAGAGGGAGAGAGAGAGAGAGTAGAGAACTGAGGGAAAAACAAAGCGGAGAGAAGAAGTCACAAAAAAGAGAGACAATGTCAGCATGAGTGGGATATGCTAGCGTTTTAGGTAAGGCAACTGAGTAATGCGTGAAACTGATCCCCTGTTTCCAAAGTCAGTACAATGTTGTTTTGTCAGCATAAAGCGGAGGATGGCTTTGATATTATTTAGACATGCGAGCATACATTTAATTAGCATCAAATTGACCTGGGTCAGTGTGTGTTGTTTTTATGTCCCATATTCATGGTTAAAACAATGCATATCATGTCTAAAATTTCAGATTCTGGGTATTTGGATTATTGTAATGTAAAAATGTTTTGTTTGTGTACTTTAAATGTACTCCTGAAACATATAGGAACAAAACATTTAGATAACACAGGAGTTCAGCAGAGGACAGTGATAGTGCTTTATATGCAGAAATTACTACTTACTTTCATAGTTGGGTGAGTGGATAACAAGTTACTACATTACAAATGTTATGCCACCTTTTCGTAAGAAATCAAATACTCAGTACTTTGCCTCAGGAGATTAGAATCCGGTTGACAGTTTGGAAAGAGATGCAAAATATGCATTAACACTTTCATGCCACCAGGGGGTGATTGCTCAAGAAGGGAATACCCAGATTTACACATAAATATAGGCGGACCCTTGGTGGTCAATATAAAGCTTTACAGCCAGCACCGCAAGCAAAGAAGGAATCACTAACTCATGTCTCAGAGTCAAATATCTCCTGTGTAAACAAATAGTGCATGTGTATTCCAAATGTCCACAGCAACTGGGTGGACAGCAAAACACACACAAGGGATCTAACAAAGCTGTAACCATGGTATTAGAGGTTAACTTGAAGTAGCAGCTGCAATGGATTATCAGAAGGTCAGTACTTTGATTAGTGGACTTCTAAAATGTTATACTTCAGGAGAAGAGGTGGTTAGTGACCATAAGTCTATATCAGAGACACAGTTGTCATAAATGCCTAGACTTCTACTGGAATGGGAACTGGAAAGGATCACAAAGAGAGCTGAGACAGGGTACGACTCCCTGGTCCTACTTTGGAAAGGATCACAAAGAGAGCTGAGACAGGGTACGACTCCCTGGTCCTACTTTGGAAAGGATCACAAAGAGAGCTGAGACAGGGTACGACTCCCTGGTCCTACTTTGGAAAGGATCACAAAGAGAGCTGAGACAGGGTACGACTCCCTGGTCCTACTTTGGAAAGGATCACAAAGAGAGCTGAGACAGGGTATGACTCCCTGGTCCTACTTTGGAAAGGATCACAAAGAGAGCTGAGACAGGGTACGACTCCCTGGTCCTACTTTGGAAAGGATCACAAAGAGAGCTGAGACAGGGTACGACTCCTGGTCCTACTTTGGAAAGGATCACAAAGAGAGCTGAGACAGGGTACGACTCCCTGGTCCTACTTTGGAAAGGATCACAAAGAGAGCTGAGACAGGGTCGACTCCTGGTCCTACTTTGGAAAGGATCACAAAGAGAGCTGAGACAGGGTGCGACTCCCTGGTCCTACTTGGAAAGGATCACAAAGAGAGCTGGAGACAGGGTACGACTCCCTGGTCCTACTTTGGAAAGGATCACAAAGAGAGCTGAGACAGGGTACGACTCCTGGTCCTACTTTGGAAAGGATCACAAAGAGAGCTGAGACAGGGTACGACTCCCTGGTCCTACTTTGGAAAGGATCACAAAGAGAGCTGAGACAGGGTGCGACTCCTGGTCCTACTTTGGAAAGGATCACAAAGAGAGCTGAGAAAGGGTACGACTCCCTGCTCCTACTTTGGAAAGGATCACAAAGAGAGCTGAGACAGGGCGACTCCCTGGTCCTACTTTGGAAAGGATCACAAAGAGAGCTGAGACAGGGCGACTCCTGGTCCTACTTTGGAAAGGATCACAAAGAGAGCTGAGACAGGGTACGACTCCCTGGTCCTACTTTGGAAAGGATCACAAAGAGAGCTGAGACAGGGTACGACTCCCTGGTCCTACTTTGGAAAGGATCACAAAGAGAGCTGAGACAGGGTACGACTCCCTGGTCCTACTTTACAGGAACTGAGAGATGTAATCAAAGAGGATTCTGACCCATAAGGGCAGGAGAGTCTGTATGCTGCAGTAAAGGGCTGTGGTACAGAATGCAATACTAAAGGGATAAGTGGTGTAGATGAACGTAGTTCCAAGGGCATGCCAACAGGCACTTGAAGTTACAACATTAATATTTTTTTTCTAGTGTTAGGCCATAAAATCCGTAAAAAGGCTTTGTCTATTTTTATATTGGCTAAACATTGCAAAAGATGTTAAAGGCCACTGCAAAACTGGAGATCAGTGCAGAAGTCTGATATTTTAAGGAATAAAATTATTATTAACAAAACAATATCAGCACAGGGATCCAATGGGCAATCAACAGGGCAGGTTACCTATCAGGACAAAGAGATAACAAGTGGGTATTGGCTATTACCTCAGGCATCGATATGAATTTACTATATGCTCTCATGGCCAGTTATGACTTTCATGTAAATTGACAGCAGAGATGAGCTCATAGCCCCATCTGTCACAAGCATAGCTGACCTTAGGCATAGGCCAACTAGGCAGCCACCTAGGGCACCGCTCTAGCAGGGGCACCTTTCCAGTATGGTGTAGGTAGACCAGGATGGGGGCACCAGGGGATATGTGGAGGCACTGTGCAGCCATTTTGTCTAGGGCATCAGTTGACCAAAGGCTGTCCCTGGTCATAAGCAATGACATTCTATAACCAGGTTTCGCACACTCGATAGAGCGTAGGGTAAGAAAATGGAAGCATTGCATGTGATAACTTCCTAAGTCACTGTATGCTCAGCATAACTCTTAGACACTGAGTCATTGCAATCATTACAGGCATGGCAAACTGAGTAGAAGCCTAGGGTAGAAGTGTACCATAAATTCATAAACATTGTCTGAGGTTCAACATACCTGAAAATGGGGGTAGAACCAGTACAGATATGTTCCAATAATTGTCCCAAACCCCTTTCTTACTATTCCAGCCCAGCCCAACCAGTTGTAGTACAGTTAAAGCACCAGAGCCCATTTTTTCATAGGTTCATAAGAGATCACTAGGCTAACAGCTTAAGGGCCCTTGCAAACCTTGCCAATGCAACCTAATTTTACCCAAAATATGGCTCGTAGGGGCAACAGGATGGCATAGATTTGTGCCTGTGCATTGAGTATCTTACAGACTGTCCCTGTCCATAAGGGACATCATGGGCGCCGGAAGCTGTTGAAGGCTGGGGGCGGAGGGTGAGAGGGGCACTTAGTGTTCTAAAAAGGGCCATTTTTTATAAATATTTACTGCCACAACATAGGTTCACTTGGAGGACATTTTAATCTTAGCCAATTCCCTTTTGGTGTTTGACTTAACATTTTCTGATAGGTCTTAACTATCCCATAGCTGATAATTGTATATTAGCCATAGTGAGAATAACTGTAGTCATGCCATAGATAATTTGAGTGGACCCTTGTAAGGGATGCAGCATTTAGTAACTGCCTCTATCTATTAGTGGCATGAGGGACAATCTTGGAGTACATTTTCTATTACCCATCCTTAGATCCAAGTTGTATTTGAATATGGACGGATGAACTTTGTTTTATTTGTATGAATAGTCTGCTCTGGAACAGTGGTAGCCTCTGTGATATATATACATCTCTCCACAACATTCAGTTTAGATACCTGGACTGCGTATTTCTGATGCCATTTGACTTGCTGGTGTTCAGTAGGTTCATCTTTATTAAGTCAGAGGATGCCTTGTATGCCAGACATGTCACCTCTAAGTTCTCTGTAGGATACTGCGTATAGTAATAAATCTTTGAGGTGGTCCATGCAAGACCTATTGTTTAGGACTTGTATCCTTTTAGTAAGGTATTTCTGAAGGTATTCCAATTGTTGCATGGGGCTGGACAGATACATGTCAAAGTGGGCATTATACAAAATGATTGACCTAATGAGGGCTTTGTAAAGGGGGACAATAACATGTCTAGATCTAGTCATAATCAATTTGTTTATAAGCTGTGCAATATAGAAAGGCTTTCTTATGACTCCGGGCACATGATGGTCAAAAGTTAGATCACTGTACACACACGTTCCCAAATGCCAAACAATTGGGTCAGTTCTCAGAGGGCATTGTCATGATTTTGACACCAGTTATTATTTGGGACAAACCTTCCTGCATGATGGTTGAGTCATTTAGGGATTCAATAATTGCTCCTAGCATACAGCCAAATCAAACTTAGCCAGAAAAAGCCCTTTTGATTTCCTTTTACTTTTGAGATGTATATGCCAAACAGAATAAGTCTCAGCACCAAGCCCTGTGGGACTCCAATGGTGACTGGTCTCTTCCCCTATTTTGATCTCCTGCATCCTGTGAGCAAGTTGGCAATCCAGCTAGTGATGCAAGTGTTTGCTCCTACATTATTCATCTTTTGTACTACATCTGAGTAAGGGATTGTGTCAAAAGGATTGGCCAGGTCAAGGTAATGTGGTGTAAACTGTTTTACTTTCATCCATTGCGTTGGTAACAAGACTAAAGCTTAAAATTTGCTCATGACTTTGAGCCTTTCACACTGGGCTGTTTTCAAACACATTTTAAGGCCATGCATACATTCTTTGATTAAACTTCCTGATTGTATTATAGGCTCATAGATTAGTACTAGGCTAACTACCCCTGCGAGCCATTTTAAGTCTAGCCAATTATCCCCTGTGAGATTCAAACCCTGTACCTCATGTTTGTAAGGCAAACACCTTAACCATTAGGCCACCCTCCCAATAATGGAACGTACTGCAGTGGGACTCAATCTGGGAATGACTGCTTATAAGGCGAATGCTGTGCCCACTACACTATAGTTATTAAATTATATTCCTTATATAATACAGCACCAGTTGTTAGAACGTGGTTTAAATTTGTAGTTTTGAAAAGTCTTCTAATAAGCAATGAAATAAAATGTATGAAGCAATAATGACAAAACTACCATTTTCAAAAAATTTAAACCATAAAAGGCCACTCAAACATCTGTCATTACAATCCACCAATGTCAGTAAATATTCAAAATGTCTGCAGAAGTAAGTCTTCTAAATATTTCCATATTAAAGGGATCTGTAACTATTGAAGAAGTTGCTGCTAGGAAACAGCTTTATATTTCATTGTTTCATCTACAAATAAAGTGGCTGTTGTCCTTGAAGAATAATTTGCCTATGTTACCTTAAAAATGATAAGCTAGTAATATTGCAATGGGGAACTGATGGCAAACTGATAACAAGTTCATACTTACTACATAATTCCTCCAAAGGAGGACATTCACAGAACTGCAGCATCCACTCCCTTTAAAGTACAACACAGTACAGTATCAGTAGTATTCAATGGAGAATTTTTTCAACAAATTCAGGGGGTGGCCATGGGAGCTGCCTGTGCTCCTACATTTGTAAACATAATATTGTCAAAGTGGGAAGAAAGATTTATTTTACATTCAAAGTTTAGTTCCTGTTGGAAACTATATCGCAGATTTTTAGACGATATAGTCATATTTTGGACAGGAAGTAACAAAGAATTTGAAGAATTTATAGAATACATAAATAATAGTACTAATTTTTAAAAATTTACTTACCATACCTCTTATAAGACTTTACAATATTTGGATTTAGAAATTTACAAGTCTGATAATAAATTGGAGACTAGAATACATAGAAAACAAACTTTCTGCAATTCTTTCCTTCACTATAATAGTGCACATCCAGCACATTGTAAAAAGAATATAGTGAAGGGACAATATGTTCGAGGTAGCAGAATGACTAGTTTAGATAGTGACTTTATTGAAGAATGTAATTTTCTAGAAAATATGTTCATAGACAGGGGATACCCTAGAGAATTTGTTAAAGTTATTAGAACTGAGGTTGAAAAGGGAAGGGATAACAAATTCAGACCTATTAAAGGGGTTGTTAATACTCTTGACACAATACATAACCATAATGAATATAAGAAGATGGAAAATAAAGGGGAATTTCAACAAGCTTTGGTTTTGGAATTTAATGTAACTAATAATAATATAAGAGGGATTTTTCAAAAAGAGTGGGAACAATTTACCTCACTCACTGACTTGGAAAATATACCTAAAACAATACCAAAGGTAGTATATAAGAATTCAAGAAGTATAAGGAATATATTAGAAAATAAGAATATGGATAATCCCAATTCCTGTAGGAATGGTGTAAGGAAATTAGGTACCTTCCAATGTGGAAAATGTAATCAGTGTGAATTTATTATGAATAAGGGGGATATATTTTTAGAAAGTAGGAAGAGGTGGATAAGAAGCAAAGGATATTATAATTGTGACATGAAGGAGTTAGTATACCTTGCCTTATGTGGACAATGTAAAGCTTTTTATGTGGGGAAAACGGAGAGAACACTAAAAAGAAGAATATATGAACATATCTATGATATATCTAAAGGCAAAGAAACAAATGCATTATTTAAACATTCTAAGGTATGTGTAGGTTACAGATTCTTCTTTCTAGTTTTAGAGCAGATAAAGAATGATATTAGAGGTGGCCCATGGGAAGAAAGAATTGAAAGTAAAGAATTATGGTGGCAAGTAACCCTAGAAGCGGGTAAATTTCCAGGGCTAAATGACTATCTTTCCATACTGCCACTATTAAAGATAAGGGCTACTAAAATGTAGAGAAAAAATATTAGTGCAATATTTTTTAAGACAATAGAGGGAGCTGTTTCCCCACATTTTGTATTAGTAAAGAAGGAAATCATTTTAACATTGCATTTGTAAGTACTTTATGTTTTAAAAGATTGGTTCTTATATTTCATATTTTATTAATGTTTAGGATGGATGTTTTTAAATTATTTATGCAATAATTAATTATTAGTAAGGTTTTAAACAATAATTTTAAATTATTTCACTTAGTTGAATTTGTTGAAATAACAAGAACAGAATATATTTGGACTGATTAATATTCATGAGCCCATTTAGAAAATGATTTGTGTATTCAAAATGAAATTAAGAGAATTCATTGGTTTGCTATGTTAAACAGTTGTATAAATATAATTAAGATAATTAATCAATTCATCTGATGAAGTCTGATTTGTGTGGCGAAAACGCATAGTTTGTATTGAAGGCGTTCATGTGCTGTTTATTTACGTGTGGAATAAAGCGAAGTTTTTATCCAGTTCGTGCCTGCAGTCTCAGTAATAACAGCATTTCTTTTGTGGTTACAGTACAGTATCAGCAATCCATCTGCATACTGTAAGTGTAGAACCCACAGCCTTTTGCATCACAATACTACTAACAATGCAAACAGAAGACACCCCAGCCAAGAATCAAACCAGAAAACCTCATGCTAGGTAGCAACAACACTACCACTGCACCACCCACTTGACATGAACAAATTGCTCAATTTCATAGCCGAAGAAATCTGGAAGAAGCTAAACTTTATTTGAGGGAGCAAAGGCCCAAAGCCAGGGACACATTTTAAATATTGCTTGTATAATCTTAGAAAGTTGCTAAAACAGTGTTTTGTGTTACCATGTGTTTCCAAAATAGATAGGAAGACTGAAATATAAAGGGCTATCATTATTTAATGAATTCCATTCTCAATGATTTGCCAGAAAACCACAAATTTTAAGAGGAACAGACAAAAAGTATGAGCCAAATATTTTGTGAAAATTTAAACAGTTGAGACCTATAGACTAAACTCCCTGAATCACAAGTGGTGGTGTGGGTAGAGAATGCATGCTTCTGTACCTAAGGTACAGGGTTTGAGCTTCAGACACACGCACACACACACACACAAAACTTATATAAACAAAATGGTGCACCATAAATCCTAACCGGCAGTTAAATATAACTGGGCGCACACAACTTATATAAACAAAATGGAGCACCAGCTACTTATATAAACAAAATGGAGCATCAGCTACTTATATAAACAAAATGGAGCACCAGAAATTCTAACCACCAGTTAAATGTAAAACTGGGGCATTTTACACACACACAAAGAAACAAAATGGAGCACCAGAAATTCTAACCAACAGTAAACAAAATGGAGCACCAGAAATTCTAACCGACAGTGGGGCATTTTATACACACACACACAACTTATATAAACAAAATGGAGCACCAGAAATTCTAACCGGCAGTTAAATATAACTGGACACACACAACTTATATAAAAAAAATGGAGCACCAGCTACTTATATAAACAAAATGGAGCATCAGCTACTTATATAAACAAAATGGAGCACCAGAAATTCTAACCACCAGTTAAATGTAAAACTGGGGCATTTTACACACACACAAAGAAACAAAATGGAGCACCAGAAATTCTAACCAACAGTAAACAAAATGGAGCATCAGAAATTCTAACCGACAGTGGGGCATTTTATACACACACACACAACTTATATAAACAAAATGGAGCACAAGAAATTCTAACCAACAGTGGGGCATTTTATACACATACACACACACACACACATGCTACTTGTATAAATGGAACACCAGCTACTTATATAAATGAAGCACCAGCTACACTACTTACATAAATATAAACAGAGCACCAGGTACTTAAACAAAATGGAGCATCAGCTATGTATATAAATAAAAAAAAAAGCATCAGCTACTTATATAAATGGAGCTACTTTAATATAAACAGAGAACCAGGTACTTATATAAACAAAATGGAGCATCAGCTACTTATATAAACAGCAAAATGGAACATCAACTACTTACGTAAACAAAATGGAGCACCAGCTACTTACATAAATATAAATAGAGCAGCAGCTACTTATATAAACAAACACACACACACACACACACACACACACACACGCACACACACACACACACACACACACACACACACACACACACACACACTACTTATAAAAATGGAGCACCAGCTACTTATATAAATAAGCAGCTATGCTACTTACATAAATATAAACAGTGAACCAGATACTTATATAAACAAAATGGAGCATCAGCTACTTATATAAATGGAGTACCAGCTACTTATATAAACAAAACATAGCATCAGCTGCTTATATAAACAAAATGGAGCACCAGCTACTTATATAAACAAAACAGAGTACCAGCTACTTATATAAATGGAGCACAAGCCACGCGGTTTACATAAATATAAATGGAGCACCAGGTACTTACACAAATGGAGCATTAGCTACTTATATAAACAACAAAACAGAGCATCGGCTACTTCTATAAACAAAACGGAACACCAGCCTTGGGGGAAACACATAAATACCTCTCCTTAACGTGGATGATCTGCCAGCAGGCTTGATATGATCAGGTAGTTGTTTCCGCACACTTTTGTGTTTAACTAGCTTGTGACGCATGCATAAGTCCTTACATGTCTTGCAGCTGTAAAAGTGGGAGGGCACTCCCTCCCTCTTGCCCTATGGTTCCAGCGCCTATGAGGGACATAGGCATTAGCCCAGATGTGAATTTGTGATTCCCCATCCATTGATCCAAACTGTGTTTGAAGAGAACCAGGGACAGGCTCTGCTTAATGTGAATAGGAAACCTCTTCCAAAGAAGGGGCAATCTCTGAGACACATATTGGTCTCTCTAGCATGTTTTGTTTGAGTCGCTGACGAAGTTTTGGTCCCTAGATCAGGTGACTCTTGTGCTGTTTCACTTGCGGATGTGTAACAGCTCCATCAGGGCTAGATGTGTGAGTACCTTGTAGGTCAGTCATAGATCAGGTCATCTCTTAATAGTTGGTAGGAGACAGAGTAATGGGATAGGGCTTTTAGTTTATTTGCATAGTTCATGCTGTTTACACCCTGTATTTTTTTTTTTTTTTGGGAGGAACCTCTGAGGTCACTCCAGCTGCTGTAAGTGCCTAATCGAGTCCATGCCAAATGGCACACTGTACTTGATTATTGGTATAATGAGGGCTGAGTATTGTGGGACTATAATTTCCTTTGATTTAATACTTATGACCTGCCCTACCGTTAATGAGGTAGTGAGTACAACAATGTAGCTAAACCATTAAACTGACTCGGCTGTAATGCCATACATAAATATGTTTCATATGCATTCACATTGTAGCAAGAAGATGGCTCAAAAAATGCACTGTAGCACACAGAACTTACAGTACCCTAAAAATGAGAAAATAATGTTATAAGAGCAGCAATGCCATAAAATTTTACCCTCAAACATTGATCATATTTTGAGGAGATCAGGAACAGGCATGTCAGCTGCACCAGGGCAGTATCAACATCATTAAGTTGGCAGCACATTTTTTATTTACTTATTTTATTTATTTGTTATTTCTTAACCAGGTAAAATGGGATGGTCTGCTTACCATCTTCAGCTATGGTACAGGTCCAGGAGAGCAAATTGCACAAAATACTGTACATAGGTTGGTTTACAGCGAAAATTCAAACATGCATAATAATTATTTTACACTTTTGTGAAGGCAATAAGAATAGATTAACAGGATATGCAGCAAACCAGTACAGATAAGATATGTTGAAAAACAGTAGGATAAATTTAAGTCTAGGAGTCCGTACAGCAGAGGATCACATGTTGTATACAATATGTACATTAGATTGCATGCTATGTACAATATGTACATTAGATTTCATGTTATATGCAATATGTACGTTAGATTGCATCAACCATCTACCAACTTATCTAATCAGAAGTCAAATCTATCTACCTAAATCCACAATTTATCAACATATTCATAGTAAAAAATCCTTTCTCCCCAACAACTTTATAGCTGCTCTAGCAAATTGCAACTGGCATCCCTTGAAAATACTAAGCTTGATGAAACTGTATCCTACTTTTATTCAACCTTCCTCAACATACTAAACCACCATACACCCCCTAGAACTATCAGAATTAAAGCTAACTATGCCCCCCTGGTTATCCAAAGAGACTAGATATCTACTTCATATTAGGGAAAAGACTTGGGTAAATTGGAAGAAATCAGGTACACCTACTGACAAACAGAAATATCTTGAGCTTAGAAATAAGGCTAAGAAAATGTTTAAAGGAGATAAACAAATTATTTTTTAAAACATTCAAAATAAGCATCAAAATAATCCTAAAATATTTTGGACCACGATAAACAAATGACTTCATCCAGGTAAAGCTGAAACTCCTGCCCCCACAACTACTGACAGCAAATCAAACATTGCAACTCAGTTCCATGAATTCTTCACAGAGTCCATCTTAACTTTAGTTAACTCTCAAAACCCTTCCACTACTAGCAAGTCATCCAAAAACAATACTACTGAACAGAGTTTCTCACTGCAAGTTATTCCCATCTCCACTATTAAAAAGATGCTTAATAAACTAAAACCAACATCTCTTTTAGCTGATAAACTACCAGCTGAATTCTTAAAAATTGCTGTCGATGTAATTGCACATCCTGTAGCAATTCTCATTAATTGCTCCATATCCGAAAACCTAGTCCCTCGCCTCTGGAAAATTGCCTACATCACTCCTCTCCACAAGGGAGGCAACTCTAAAGCCCTTACTAACTACCGACCAATTGCTATACTTTCTCCCCTTTCCAAAATCTTGGAAAGATGTGTACATTCACGAATCATGACATTCTTAAAGTCTCATAATTTACTAACAAATGCACAACATGGTTTTAGACCATCACATAGCACTACTATAGCCCTTATATCTTTCACACAGACTGTCAATAACCACAGGAACAATAGTAAATATGTCTCAGCTATTTTCTTAGACCTTTCAAAGGCCTTTGATCTGGTTAATCATGACAAACTCATCAACACTCTCTGAGAATTAAATCTTAGCCCCTTCACCATTTCCTGGTTTAGGAATTATCTAACAGGCAGAAAACAGGCAGTCAGATGGCACCATAAACTCTCCTCACTACTACCAATTTCACTAGGAGTCCCACAAGTCTGTATTACAGGACGATTGCTTTTTTTCTGTTTTGACTAATAACCTTCATACTACCACATTTCAGGCTTCTGTCCTCCAATATGCAGATGATTCCATTATAATCTCTGCTTCTTCCTCCCCCATGAACTGTTTCAACAAACAGAATCCTCTTTTCTCTCTGTTGCTAGATGTCTCTCTGTATCACAACTTATATTAAATCCAAATAAAACTGCTTATGATTTTCTCACCTACACAGCATTCTATTCATAACCTTGCATTTAACATCACCTCCAGTAATGTCATAGTCATGTCACCGGTTATTTATTTTTATTTATTTATTTATTTAAATTTGTTGACCGGGAGTGTCCGACTGGACGTGGGTCCATTTTCAGCGGAGGCCCGGGGATAAAAGCTCCACAGTAAAATAAACAGACAGTAGTTACATTGGATTACATAGTGATTAACAATTTAACATAGAAATTACTTACAACATATTTACAGATGAAGAACATAGTACATCAGTAGACAACTAGAATCTTTATCTGTGAAGTACATAACAGGCATTAACAAATGTAACAATGAGAAGTTCCTGCTGTATAATAAGTACTAGGCTTATGAGCATCTGAGCTTGCTATCATCAAGGTAGTTAGTGGAGGTGAAAGAAAGGTAGTAGTTGGATGGGGTGGATGATATTAGAGTGGGAGTTGCAAGGGCATAGCCAGCATGTTTTTAGGTGGTATTTTGGTTTTTAGGTGACCAGTTAATCATTCTAAGCTACTAGGGGTTGAAATTGACAACATGAAATTTGACATACATATATCCGATACTATAAAGTACATAAGAAACGTGCTATGCCATACAGAAATAATCAGTTCCTAACAGACTCCACCACAGCCATCATTGCACGCAATGACCTCATCTCCACTATTTTATATGCATCACCAATCCTCACCAATCTTAGAAAATCTGATCTTTCCAAACTGCAAGCATGTTATAATAAAATTGTCAAATTTGCAACCAATTCTCCTCATAGAACACATCACTGCCTTTCCCTTAAACAGCTTAATTGGCTGGAACTTTCCCATCTCATTCTTTACAATCAACTTGTACTAACACACAAATTAATCTACTACCCTGAAAAAACCCATGCATTACAACACTTACTACACCCCAGCACCAAAGGCAGGGTCCTACAATCTAATCAAAAACTCCTTTTAGATGTGACCAAAGTCAATAACTCTGCAGGTATGTCCCTCTATAGCCACACTATTACCAAACACTGGAATAGCCTTCCCACCAACATCTCTGCTTCAACTTCCACTGCTTGCTTTAAAACAGCCTTAAAAGCCCATCTCTTGCATTCTTAGGTCTGTAAATGCGATGACCCGGACTAGTCTTTTATACTTATTATTACTGTTCTACCTGCGTACCCTCTCTCAGCACATCTTAGCTCTGTAGCTTTTTTAACCCCGATTTATTTATTTATTCTTCCTACTGCTCTAGTAACAATACCACCCCTCTCTCTACACCTTTCTTCCCTATTAATGTACTTTTCTCTTACTCTCTTCTACTTTTACTAAAATCTCTTCACTCCTTTTATGACAGCTTGTATTACATCCTTAGATTTGTACCCTGGATACTGCAGGATATTCCTAATAATGTAAATGTATTAGGATTTGTTATGATTAGAACGCCCTACGGAAATAACATTATTATGATGTTTTTCTTTCAAAATGTTTTATGTATTTATAATTGTCAGTTGTTAAATTTTTTATTGTATGTTGAGCTTTTCTCCCCGGGCCTCTGCTGAAAAAGGACCTATGTCCAGTCGGACTTTCCCGGTAAACAAATGTAAAATAAATAAATAATAAATAAAAAAAATAATGTACATTAGTTTGCATGTTATGTACATTATATGTGTTAGAGTGCATGTTATGTACAATATGTACATTAGATGGTTCTATATTACAAGACTGAAGTTTTACTTAATCAAATAAGTAAAGCTCAAACATGTAATATTGAAACCGTAAATTGTCGAATGGCCAATTTAACCCAGGGAAGCACTTCCCTTGGACGTTCTGTGGAGTATGCCCATTTCTCCAATGTGGAGTAATCTCGGAGTTGGTATATTTAGGTAAGGGGGGTGTAGGGGGCACAGCCCTCTACATGCAGGGGTGTGGGGAGTGAAGGCCCCCACTTGATTTTGGATGTAAAGGTTTTTTTTTTTACTCAGCCAAGGGAAGCGTTTCCCTTGGTTGAATCAGCTATTCAACAATTTTAGCTTTTGATATTACAAGATCGAGCTTTAGTTATTCGATTAACTAAAGCTTTGATGTTGTAATATAGACACCCTTAGATTGCATGTTATGTACGATATGTATGTTAGATTGCATGTTATGTACAATATGTACGCTAGCTTGCATGTTATGCACATATAGATTGTGTGTTACGTACAATATATACATTAAATTTTATGTTATGTACAATATGTACATTAGATTGCATGTTACATACAATATGTACATTAGATTGCATTTTGATGCCTCATGCTTTGCTTTGCAGTACTTACACATGAGATGATGGAAAATTTCTGGCTTGAGAAATATTATCTGCTTCCTTTAAAACTCTTGTACCTGGATTTGTTTTTTTAATGATGTAGCAAGTGCTTTTTGAAGCCATTTAATATTTCTAATGATCTAATATCTGTGGGATGCTGATTCCAGGTGGTGAGAACTGATCTAGAGAAGGCCTTTTCTCCTGTTTGAATTTTACATTGTGGACAGACAACTGCCATGTAGTCTTTCTGGCAATCCCTTAAGGAATATGTAGGAACACTGGTAGTTTTCTTCTAAAATGTGAACACTGTCCAGTTTTGATAATTTCAATCATACGGGAGCTAAGTAGAAATGAAGCCCAACATGTAACTGGGGGCCAATTTAGATCATTAATAAGATCACAATGATGAGTACATGAGTCTCCTAAGAAGGTAAAAATGAAAATTTTATTTTCAATTATCAAAAGTCTCTGTATATTATAATCTGAGCAAAAGATTAACAATGGTAAGCAGTACTCTGTTTTGGAGACAGGACTTTATTGCTAATCTAGGAGTCAGAATGCCACTTAAGAATTGCTTGTGTAAAAACAACATATGAATTGTCTATCAGCAGTGATTATATATCTATAGGTTCATAGGTTCATAGTTGTGTACTAGGCTAATGGCCCTGGAGCCTTTACAAGCCAAGCCCATAGGATTACCCTGGCATCATGCCACCCGACCTTAGTTCCTAGTACCTCTGTCGAGTAGAGCCACAAGACTGATCCCAGGGGTGAATTTTCTATTTCCCATCCACTCATCAAGATTTCTCTTGAAGAGGGCCAGTGAGGTGCTCTGCTTGACATGTATGGGAAGTCTATTACATAGCATGGGCAGTCTCTGGGTTATGAACCTGTCCCTCCAGCTATTTCTGTTGATTGTGGTAATGAGGTTGAGGTCTCTGGAGCATGTGGTGTGGAGGGATTGGGATTTATTTAGATGTAGCATTTCTAACAGAGCTGGCTCAGACATGGCTTTGTAAGTCAAGCAGAGATGGCCTCTAAGTAGGCGATATGAGACAGACTAGTTGGAGTTTTTTGAGTCTGTCCATATAGGACAAGTGTTTAAGGTGTGGGATCCTCTTTGTGAGGTACTTTTGTGGCCTCTCCAGTTGTTGCAGGTGTCTAGTGAGGTACATGCCAAATGGGGCAGTGTACTCAATGATTGACCTAATGAGGGAAGAGTAGAGGGAGACAATGACCTCTTTCTTCCTGGATGCAAAACCCTTAGTAATGAGATGTGCTATATAGAAGGACTTTCTGACCACAGTGACAATGTGGTGATCAAAAGAGAGGTTGCTGTCAACCTGTGTTCCTAGATCTCTTATAACGCCTTCTGTGTTCAGTGGACTACCATCAATGTGCTAATTCAAGGGAACTGGGTTTTTTTCCCAAGCGGAAAGACAATGCATTTTTTGGCATTGAGCTTAAGGCCATTATTCTAACACCAGTTATTGTCTATATTTGTTTGAATAACAAGATGTAACCATTCTTACAATGATTGTACTAGTAAACAAACTTTATATCATGAAGCATTTACTTCAACCAAAACCTCATAAATGATTTGCTTTTTGAAACATTTTGTTAGTAGATTAGTTTGGTACACCAGTACACGTATATACTACAGCAATGTATAACTTGAATAACTCTAGCTGACCCATAGTTTAGTAAAATTAAACAGCACTAAGGCATTCCATGAATAGAATTCATGTGCCAAATACAATATTAAATGAGATCAGTTTTCCTTTTTATATATGGGAACCCCATTTCCAAATACCTAAATATTAAAAACTTCAGCTTTAATATTGTTATTACTGTCACTGAAGAATACACTGTTCAGTGACAACATTTAATCATCTGCTTCACACAAATCCTAGATACCATTAACATATACCTAATACCCAAGATCATACAGACACACGGACACACACACACACACACACACACACACACATATGTATGTATATACATATATATGTGTATATATATATATATATATATATATATATATATATATATATATATATGTATATGTATATATATATATATATATATATATATATATATATATATATATACATCGCACACACTACGTACTTTGTGCCACTTCTTAATCTGATTAAAAACTGAATAAGCAATTACTTTGATTTTATGTTCATATGTTCATTGGTATTTACTAAGCTAACAATTACCATGGCCTTCATAAGCCTGACTATGCAAACCAGCACATTTGTATCCTAATATACCTTGGCTGTCTGTTATTAGGGATGTTAGTTTGGCGTGGCAAAGGGCTTCATGGGGGTTTTGTTAGTTAGGAAATATTTTACTTACTGTCTGCCCCTGTCCATTAGAGACAAGGGCCCAGACCAGGGATGAATTTACAATTACCAATCCAATGGTCAAAGTTATGTATGAATAGGGTCTGGGATGAATTCTGCTTCACATGGCTGGGGAGCTTATCCCATAGTGCAGGAAGACACATGTTGATCTCTCCTGCATGTTCCATTTACATTGAGGGCAAAGTTAAATCTCTGACTTTAGTGTTTCCAATTTTGCAGATGTGTAAAAGTTCCATCATGGCTGGATCTGAGGATGCATTATATGCCAGGCATAGATTGCTTCTCAGTATCCTGTAGAAGGATGAGTATAGAGATAGGGCTTTAAATCTGCGTAGATTTAGATCTGTGTAGCACAGTGTCTTAATATCCTAAAGTTTCCTGGTGAGGAACCTCTGTGGGCATTCCATTTGTTACAAATTCATAGCTAGGAACATGTCAAAGGGGGAATTTTACTCAATGATTGGTCTAATAAGGACAGAGTACAGTGGTACTATAACTTCCTTGGACCTGGATGCCATACACTTATAAGCTGAGCAACATAGAATAATTGTCTTACTATCTTGGCTATGTATTGGTCAAGGGCCAGATTACTGTCCACATATGTTCCCAGGTCCCTAACTACTGCATCAACTTTTAGTGGTGTTTTATTGATGTGGTAAATTGGCTTGTGTGAACATTTCCACAAAGGGCACTATAATGCATTTCCTAGCATTGAGATTACACCACAGCTTTGGCACGTCATTTATCTGTGTTCTACCCTCTTGCATGATTTTAGTGAAGAGGGGAGTATCTATGATAGCTCCCAATTTAAAGTCATCTTGGTGAGAAAGAACATGATGAGCCAGAGACCCTTGGCATTAGCTTTGATTTCTGACTACTAGTTTACAAACAGGAGCAGGCCAAGCATGGATCCCTAAGGTACTCCACTGGTGACCAGTCTCTTGGAGGAGGTGGTTTCACCAGTCCTAACGTCTTGGGTCCTATCTGTGTGCCAGTTGGCAATCCAGCAAGTTATGTGGAGATTTATGCCTATTTTGGTAAGTGGGGGATTGTACTGAACTCCTGAGCCAGGTCAAGGGAGGTGGTGTGCTACCCTTCATCCATTGCCTTTTTGACCTTATCAAAGAAGTCTTACAAGTTATGTAGGCAAAACCTTCCCACTGACAAAACAAAATTGACATGAGTCCAATGTCTGTATATTGCCAATGTCCTTGTTGACCATTTCCATGATAATTATTTCCCAGGCTTTGCATACTAGATTTGTCAGACTGATGGGCCTGTAGTTTTCAGGGGTGGTTGATAGACTGGCATTATGTAGAGAGATGACCACTGCAGTCTTTCATTCACTTGGTACATAGCCTGTTTTAATGTGGTAGTTAAAAAGTGTCTCGTGATCCTGGATGGTCATGTTTTAATCTATTTGGGAAGCAACCTGGAATATTGTAGGGAGAAAATTGCTGCCAAGAGCTGCTCCCTGAGGATAGTTGGGAGGGTATGCTACAAGGGATTTCAGAAACAGGATAGCAGGGCTGGATTGTGAGTTCATGTTTGAGCAGAGTTTGTCAGTCAGCAGATTTGTTATGTCTTTCTACTCAGTGAAGGTGGCACCATTTACTATCAATTCTACATGCACTGCTGCATGTTACCTTTAAGGGTTTAGACATGGCTGAATAAAATCTTGCGGTTATCCTTAGCCTGAGATGCCATCCTGACCTCATAGCTGACCTTGTTGGACTTAACTAAGCCTCTTAGTTTCTTGTTTAGTTAATCAGTAAGCTCTACTCTTTTACGAGAGTAGCTCTTACTTATTTTGGCCATGACCTGTTTCCTTTTGTTATATATTCTGCTAAGGGTGGGATTCTACCAGTGTAGTTTACTTTTTCTGTTTATCAAGGGCTTACCTCCGCTAAGTCCAGCAGCCTCTATGCAGTCATTGACATGAGTCCACAGGGTTTCTGTGAACAATTCTGCCTAGGTTGCTGTGAACTCAACGTGCAGGTGGGGGCACTGAATTCTGGCAAACTGTCACTCAGTAGGACATAGCTTTCTTTAGAATAATTCTAAACTGTTATAGGTTTACTTGTTTCTTGGATTTGATTTTTTATTTCTGAGGAGACAGTTTGGTGATCTGACCTCACCAGTGAAGATGTGACATTGGGGATGGGGGGGGTGGGTGCAGCTCTCCCGCATGTTGGTGAGTGCTAGGTCCAGTATGTTTGAAAAACTCTAGTTGAAGTGTGCAATGTCTGGTCCAGTGTATTTGTGTTAACAGAGTGCAAGAAATGTTGTGCCTATAAGTTTGATGCAGTATATATTTTCCAGTCTCTATAAAGGGATAGTTAAAGTCCCAATGAAAAGGGTAACTGGTTAAATGGTGAGTGTCTCCAGTAAATCTAGGTATGAATTATAAGATTCTTGGTGCATAGATGGTGACTTATAGATAGGTATGATTTGGTAAGGGACTTTATATATGGTGACTTGAATGGAGATGATCTCCAATGCATCATCTTGTTTAACTAACCTGGAGGTGTATTTGTTGCTGATGTAGATGAAAACACTTCCACCTTTACATCCTGGCTGTACTGCTGTTAGTCTAAATGTGTAGAAGGTACTGTAGTCTTATTTCCTGGATACTTTCTGAGGTTTTCAATAAAGTCTCATTAATGGCACAAATGTCTATTTTCTCAAGAGTGAGGAGAGCTTGTAGAGTGTGAAGTTTCTTGGTGAGGCTCCTAGTACTGAACAGTAATGCCTTAAGGATGATTTGAGTTTTTTTTGTGTTATGCTGCAAGATTTGTCACTTTGGCATTACCTAAAAAGGGCTCTAAGGGGTAGATAAAGTATAAGCAAATATCGAAAAGTCTGGGGTGATGCAGGGGCAGACCATCTTTGGCAAAGTAACATGATCTGTTTACCATGTACTGCAATACGGAAAGATATTGAATCCTCTGGGAATGACACCAGAAACTAAGCCAATTGTTAAAAATCAATAATTTTCTGTTCATACTGTGGCATCATCCTTGGTGAAGGTAGAACGCTATAGAATGAAAGGCACAGATGTGTCTGTGACACATATTCAGAGATACATAATGTCTACTTTCATATACTTCAGCAAGGTACATCTATGGTCATTTACACCTATATGAACTATGATAGAATCATACCTGTACCTGTGGTGCAGTGGGAGTGCATGCATGATATTGTGGATTCTGGCTCCAAATAAACAGCTGACCATTATCTTCTCATTGCCTAACCTGGCGAGTGGAGTGAATTGGGTGTAGACTTATGTGCGGTGTTTTTTATTGCTTTTGGTGTGTGCTTTAGAGATTGCTGGGGATAGGCATTGCTGTTTGCAAGCTTAGGAGGTCTTTGAGGTTTGCGAAGGTTGATTTTAAGTGCCTCAGCATAAGAAGGACTTTGTATGTGGTGAGCAGTGTGTGCGTGTGCGTGCATGTGTGTGTGTGTGTGTGTGTGTGTGTGTGTGTGTGTGGAGGCTGTAGTGTGTGTGTTCTTGACAACCTTGTTTGAAGTCAGATTTTTGCCTCTTTGGAAGGTGTGTATATACAGCTCCCACATACTGTGTTAGTTTCTTTAAGGATTACATTGTTACCTGATTGCATGAGACACTTGCTACATTGTGTCAGGATGCCCATATCTATCAAGTGGGCCATCGAGACATGTTCATGCTTCTCTCACAGTACTGAACTGTACTAAGACATCATACACATCAAAATGAAGTAAGAGGTTTGGAATTTCTGTTTTATGCTCATACATTTCTTGTCCAATCTACTTTTACACACCTCCATGGAAAGAAACTATCATCAAATTTTAACCAGTTTACTTCTTACTAATTAATATCTGACTGATCTATAATTATAATCTTTAATGTTTCACCAACAAAAATCATAGACATTCCTTCTATTTTTAAATATCATCATCAACCTAATTTTCCCCTAATTTTCTACATGGGGTCAGGGTATTGTGTCAGCTGTCAACATATCTTTATTCAATGCCCACGTGTACCTTCTTCAGCACTCATGCCTATCAGAGCTCCTCTCTAACACCATCCAGCCACTTCTTTGACAGGTGTTTTTGCTTCTTCTAGCATTCTTTCTGTCAGTCCCACGTTTTCTTCACCAGATTGTTTTCTGTTTTTTTGCAAATGTGCCTGAACCACCGTAATCCATTCTATTTGACCTTCTCCGCACATGGAGCTACTTTGGCTCCTGCTCTGATATCATCATTTCTTTAATCTAACAGTCTGTTCCACAGTGTGCATCATACCAACCATCTCAGTCGGTTCATCTCTATCATCTTTAACATCTTCATCTTCTCTGCATTTACTGCCCACGTTTCTGTATGAAGCAGAAGGAGTGGGCACACCACTGTTTTGTACACTTTACGTTACAGCTTCCTCGCTCAGTGCCAGTTGGCTGCAGCCCCTCTTCTTCTAGCTTTGACCTCCTCACTCAGAATTCCATTCTCCTCAACTACCTCACCCAGATAATTGAAACTGTTACCCCATTCCACTATTTTCCCTTCTATGTCAGTTCTCACCTTCTTCTGATTTCCCGCTGCCATTACAACAGTTTTTTCTGTAGTCAGTTTGATCCCATGTGCCTTTAGTTTTGCATTCCATTCCCCAATCTTTTTCTGAGGTTTTTGCACAAAGTTTGCTTCTAATGCCACATCATCTGAATGCAGCAGCTTTGTTGATCTGTCCACTTTGATCTGTTTGCTAATCGACTCCATCACCAGTATGAACAGCAGTGGGCTCAGAGCTGAACCTTGATGCACACCCACTCCAACTGGGAGGAAGACCAAGCTCTCATACTTAAGTCATTGTGTCCTTGTACATAGCCTGCAGCACTCCTTGTACATAGTCTGCACCAATTCTACCAATATTTCTGGGACTTTGAACCACCATAGGATAGTCCAAATCAGTTTTCTTGTAACCTTGTCATGTGTTATCTCCAAGTCTAGGAATGCCCAGTTAAATTATTTCCTGATCTATAGTATTTCTCAAGAATATGAAATATTGCAAACATTAGGCCATTTGTACTGTATCCTTATCTGAATCTAAAGTGCTCATCTTCCATCTTACTTTCTACTATTCTTCTATCACCCTCCCTAGAGCTTTCATGCAGTGAGACAGGAGTCTGATACCTCATAATGCACACTGTTGTGAATGTCCCCTTAGCTCTTGAGGGCTGACGTTACTATTCTTATTCTCCAATCATCCGGGATATGCCTTTCTTTCCATACTGCTACGTGTACTCTCAGGAGCCATCTGTCCTCTATCTCACCCAACATCTTTATCACATCTGCCTTGATCTCATCTGACCTGCTGCTTTCCCTGTCTTCATTTTCCTTAGTGCTGTTCTTACTTCTTCTGTGGTGGACTTCTCTTCTTTCATTGTAGGCTATTCCTGTGGGAGTACAGCTTCTGAGGGTTTTCTTCATTCAGAAGCTGCTGGAGGTACTCTTTCCATCTGCCTTTGATGTCCTGTGGACTGGTGAGCAGGTTGTTGCTGGCATCTCTTATGAAGGACCTCTGATCTGACTATATTTTTTATCTTTCTATATTTTCCTTGCAACCTGATGGAGTTTCTTTACGCCATCTAATGAGTCAGTTTCCAGAAGCTGGTAGAGTGTCTCTGATGGCTTGTTCTTCACTATTGCAACTCTCCTGTTAGCCTCTTTGTTAGCCAACCTGTATTCCTTCATAGTCTGGTCTGTCTTGTCTGTCTCCCACTTTTCCTGGACTCTTTCTTTCTTTAAATGACTTCCTGGCCTTCTGCATATCATCACCAGCTTTCCTTATGTACCTTA